>NW_027142006.1:303030-606060 GCF_036365525.1 Heterodontus francisci
GATCTGGTCGGGGGGTAATGACTGCCGTTCCTCCGGCCTGGGTATTCTGCTGCGGAGAGGTAACTTCACCATCTCCGAAGTTAAGGAGGTGGTGGGCGGCCGCCTCCTCGTAGCAGACGTGATGTGCAACAACGCTCCGCTCCGGTTGATCAACGTGCACACCCCGGTACAACGCAGCGAGCGGCTGACCGTCTTCCAGCAGCTCCCACTGCTGCTGGCGACGTCCAGGCCAGTCATCCTAGGCGGTGACTTCAACTGCATCATCGATGCTGCTGGACGATCCGGCAGTGACGACAGCAAACTGGACGCTACGTCCAGATTCCTAATAGAAACAGTTAAGGATGCCAAACTGCACGACGTCTTCAGCAAACCTGCAGACGGAGCGCAGCGAAGATACACATGGTCAAGATCGGACGGGTCTGCCCGTTCCAGGATTGACTTCCTGTTTGTGTCCCGTGCTGTCACGGTCGGATCCACCGACGTCAAGCCGGTGTTCTTTTCCGACCACTGCCTCTTACTGGCCGACTGTCACTTACAGGACGACCAGCGGGTTGGCAGAGGGACGTGGAAGCTCAATGCGACACTGCTGACCCCAGAGAACGTTGAGGAACGCAAAAGGGATTACAATGGTTGGAGGACCGTGAAACCCCTCTTTGAGTCTCCAGTTCACTGGTGGGAAGCGATTAAGGAGAACATCAAGAGGTTCTTCATCCACAAAGGTGTTCAGAAGGCGAGAGAGAGACAGAGGGAACTGTCCCGACTCCAGAAAATTATGCAAAATCTACTCCGGTTGCAGTCAATGGGGGTCGAGGTCAAGGAGGACCTCCAAGAGGTGAAGAGCCAGCAGGCCTCGCTCTTTGCCAAGGAGGCCTCCAAGATCATCTTCCGGTCCAGAGTCCGCTCCATCGAGCAGGATGAGACGTGCTCGCGTTACTTCTTCCAAAAGGTACACAGAGAGAGCTCTGTGATCAGCAGCCTGAAGGAAGAAGATGGCTCGGTAACGTCTTCGCAGTCCGACATACTCAGGATCAGCAAATCCTTTTATGCTGGGCTGTATGACGCGAAGCCCACAGACAGCTGAGCCTCCCAGTCCTTCCTGTCATCTATCACAGAGGTCTTAGATGACAGCAGGAGGGAGGGACTGGACAAGCCGCTAACTCTGGACGAGCTGACAAAGGCCGTCGAGTCTTTCGAGACGAGTAAAACTCCCGGGAGCGACGGCTTACCGGTCGAGTTGTACTCGGCCCTGTGGGACTGGGTCGGCCCGGACCTGCTGGAAGCATACGAGAGTATGCTCCTGGCCGGCAGCATGTCAGAATCCATGAGAAAAGGCATCATCACCCTCATTTACAAGCAGAAGGGGGAGAGGGCAGAAATCAGAAATTGGCGGCCCATCTCACTGCTTAATGTTGATTACAAGATTCTGTCCAAAGTCATAGCCAGTCGAGTCAAGTCTGCTCTGCAGTTGGTGATTCACCCCGATCAGACCTGTACTGTACCCGGCAGGAAGATCTCTGATAGTCTCGCGCTACTCAGGGATACGATCGCCTACGTACGGGACAGGAGGGTGGACACCTGCCTCATCAGCCTGGACCAGGAGAAGGCTTTTGACAGGATATCGCACACCTACATGATGGACGTGCTTTCCAAAATGGGGTTTGGGGAGGGAATCTGCAATTGGATCCAACTGCTCTACACAAACATCAGTAGCGCAGTGTCAATCAACGGGTGGGAATCTGAAAGTTTCCCGATCAAATCTGGAGTCAGACAGGGCTGTCCTCTGTCCCCGGTCTTGTTTGTTTGCTGTATTGAACCCTTTGCTGAGTCTATTAGGAAGGAAGCGAGCATAAGAGGGGTGACAATCCCAGGCAGCGGAGGCACTCAGGTCAAAACCTCCCTGCACATGGATGACGTCGCCGTCTTCAGCTCGGATCCGCTGTCCGTGCGGAGACTGATGAGCATCTGCGACCAGTTCGAACTGGCCTCGGGAGCCAAAGTTAACCACGGCAAGAGCGAGGCCATGTTCTTTGGGAACTGGGCTGACCGATCCTTTGTCCCCTTCACCGTCACGTCAGATTACCTGAAGGTGCTGGGTAGATGGTTCGGAAGGGCCGGGGCGTGCACCAAAACCTGGGAGGAGCGAGTAGCCAAGGTACGACAAAAGTTGGGCTTGTGGGGGCAGCGATCTCTCTCCACTGTGGGTAAGAACCTGGTCATCAGGTGCGAGGCGCTCACGTTGTTGCTCTACGTGGCGCAGGTCTGGCCCATACCCCACTCCTGCGCCGTGGCAGTCACCCGAGCCATTTTCCGCTTCGTCTCGGGATCTAAAATGGACCGGGTCCGGAGGGACACGATGTTCAAATCTCTGGACAAGGGCGGGAAAAATGTACCCAACGTGGCCCTCATCCTGATGACCACCTTCGTGCGGCTGCATCAAGCTATGTGTAGATCCCCAGTACGCAAACTCCAAGTGTCACTACATGCTGAGGTTCTATCTGTCCCCGGTGTTGCGAAGGATGGGCCTGGTCACATTGCCGCGGAACGCACCATGCAGTTGGGGGGCGCCGTACCACCTATCCTTCGTGGAGCAGGTTCTGCGGAAAAACACCTTTGACCACCGGTCCATCAGGCAGTGGTCTGCACGGAATTTCCTCAAGGCCCTACGGGAAAAGGAAACGGTGGATCCTGTCGGATGGTTCCCCGAGCAGACCGTCAAAGTCATTTGGCGGAATGCCTCATCACCAGAACTTTCAAACAAGCACCAAGACGTAGCTTGGCTGGTGGTGAGAAGAGCCCTCCCCGTCAGATCCTTCATGCACACCCGAAGTCTCGCCCCCTCCGCACAGTGCCCCCGCGTTGGCTGTGGTGGGGAAGAGACGGTCGCCCACCTCCTCCTGGAATGTGCCTTTGCAAAGCAGGTGTGGAAAGAGATGCAGTGGTTTTTGTCAAGGTTCATCCCAAGCAGCTCTGTAACACAGGAGTCTGTGCTCTACGGGCTGTTCCCAGGGACGCACACCGAGACAAACATCAACTGCTGCTGGAGGACTATCAATTCGGTGAAAGACGCCCTTTGGTCTGCCCGAAACTTGCTGGTCTTCCAGCGCAAAGAGTTGTCCACCACCGAATGTTGCAGACTGGCACATTCCAAGGTCCAGGACTACGTGTTGAGGGACGCACTAAAGCTTGGGGCAGCCGCAGCAAAGGCTCAATGGGGAAAGACCACAGTGTCAGGTCCCCCCACCAAGCTGGACTGAGGGGCTGGATCCATGGGAAACCCCTCGAACTGTATCGTTAATATTCTCAATTGCTGTAAATGTAAAACTGTAATTGACATGACAATTGTGAAACGGAAGGGTTGCGAAGAAACTCATGACAGTATTGAAGGAAACTGATCTCCCTTGCAATGTTTGTATTTTTGGTGCTGTTTGGAAACTGTTTGGCAATGTAATTTTTACAGATTTTAATGAATAAAGTATATTTTGGAAATAAATAAAAAAAAAGTCAGTTTCAGTGCAGGAAACACCGTCTCGGGGGAAATAACATCACAAGTGGGTTTGGTTCCAGTGACCGATTCAACGGCTGCTGCAAAACTCCCAGATTCCCTCATTGCAGCGAAATCATTTTGAAGTTCTATGTGGAGGAGTGATGTGGCTTTTCACTGAGGGCATGTGTCGACTGGGGAAATAACTAACTGGAGAGTCTCGGGCACTGTTTACACAGCCCGTTTAGAAAATCAAATCCACTGCACATCCTTGCTGCAAATGAAATGTCAAATTCGGGGATTCCAGTTTTTTTCATCCCGAACACAGCAGATTGATTGAACAAAGAATTAAAAGTAAAATACTGCGGATGCTGGAAATCTGAAATATTTCAGATTGATTGAACTGTTCTGAACAGCCTATCCCAGCTCCCATTTCTCGGTCACTGCTCTCTCTGTGAGGCGGTGGGTGGCTCTCAGAAGAGCCTTTGTTTTGTGTTTGCTGGAAAGGGTCAAATTGTTCAACCGCCGAATCCGTAGAGAGTGCGGCCCTGCCGTTTCAGAGCGTACACCACATCCATGGCAGTGACCGTCTTGCGCTTGGCGTGCTCAGTGCAGGTGACCGCATCCCTGATCACATTCTCCAGGAAAACCTTCAACACCCCGCGAGTCTCCTCATAGATCAAACCCGAGATCCGCTTGACCCCGCCACGGCGAGCCAGGCGGCGGAGTGCTGGTTTGGTGATGCCTTGGATATTATCACGAAGCACTTTGCGGTGCCGCTTTGCTCCGCCTTTGCCCAGTCCTTTGCCTCCTTTACCTCTGCCAGACATGATGATTCTTCACTCAGGTCACTACACAATATAAGAAGCAGACTCTTGCAGGCTCTACTTTACACAGACCGCCCGGACCTGCCTGAGAATGGCAGAGAGAGAGCAGGAAGGGGAGGAGACAGAGTGAAGATTGAACAGAGAGCAGATGGGGAGGAGACACCCAGAGTGACAGACGAAGAGAGAACGGCCCCTCATCTTTCAGCTCCACCTCCAGTTTCCTCTGGTTCGCCAATTTCAAACCCTTTATTAACAGTGGAACCGAAACCCAGCTCTCCACACAAACCCTTCCAGACTCGGCCTTCATAGTCAAGGCTTTCCAGAAAGGTTATTTGTTATAGAATGGACTGTGTTTAGGTGGGAATATTACTGAGTGTTAATTGTCGCGGAACCATATTTAAAAGCTCCGGCTTTCTGGAAAGGCCATGGGTGGGACAGGGAAAATGGAGCCAGAGAACCAGGACTCCGGTCACTCCCCAGCGATGTCTGCTGGAAAGTATCTGTGGATCGGATGATGCCGGGGTCCCATGGAGAGGGGAAGGGGGTGGGGTGATGGAGTGAGGAGGTGGAGAGGGAGTGTTCGTGGTGTCACAGCGAACCCCCTGCCCAAACCAAACTCCCACATCCCAGCATTATATTGTCCAATTCCTGGAGGCGGAGGATGGCGATTCCCGTTGGATTAATTTCTAATGTTCGGCATCTTATCCTGATAAAATCGCCAGTTCTGAAGGAGGCCATTCTGTACTTATTCTCAGGTCATCGAGGCGTCATCTTTCCCTTTTCAGCTCCTGACTGCTGGTATTTTTGCTGTGAAATATGAAATGCAACGTATGTTCGCAGCTGTTTCTGCCCTGTTGCAGCCAGAGGAACATAGAAATGGGGGTAGGCCATTCAGCCCCTCGAGCCTGCTGCACCTTTCAATTAGATCCTGGCTCACCTGTATCTTAACTCCAGCTACCTGCTGTGATTTCATAAACCCTCAGACCATCACTGGATAAACATCTCTCAATCTCAGGTTGGAAATTGTCAATTGACCCTCAGGTTTATCTGATTTTCCGGAGAGAATTCCAGGTTCCCACTACCCTTTGTGTGAAAAAGTGCTTCCCGGCAATATTCCTGAAAGGCAGAACTCTAATTTTTGAGTTCTCCCCCTTTGTTGTGGAACTTCTTGTTTACAGATCTGACCGAAGTCCACACTGCAGAACAAACAGCTGTTCCTCTGATCCTGTCACTTCAGCTTTGGATTTGAAGCTCATGCCTCTTTCCATGATGATTCTTTGTGCCCTATCTCTGTAAATGGTTATGCCTGTCTTTTTGTCAGGTATGTCAAACATTCTTTTTTCCAGTCCTACTCAGGACGCCACCCCCAGCTCTTTTTCTGGTACAATGATGACTGGATCAGCGTCATTTCCTGCTCCCGCTCCGAACTGGAAAATTTCATCAACTTCGTTTCCGATTTCCCCCTCACTGTGGTTGACAGGGCTCTCAACCCTTTTTATTATTTTATTTTATCATTTTTTTTAACCATGTGCCTGCCTTAAACTTGGTTTTTCAAGTATGTGCTTTTGGACAGAACTATTGATTATTCTGTCATTAACACTCTCACTGCACTAATATTTTGTCTTTCACTACACCATTAGCACACTCCCTTTGCCTTTGCCCCATGACCTCCTTGTCAGTTAATATCTCCTGCCCTCTGCCCTATTACACACCTTCCCTTTTGTTCTCTTCCCCACCTCCCCCCACCCCCGCTTCACTTGCTTAAAACCTATTACATTGAGTGTGGGACAAATTCAATCCATCTTTTGTACTGTATGAAATTAATTTTGACACACTTACTGGTACATTATGTGACAGCGAGTTTAATTCTACATCTATCTGTCTGTGGTACTGTGTCTGAGTGTGAGATTATTTCAGTGTCAGTCTATGAAACTAAATGTGATTGTTTGATTCATTCTGTATGTCAATCATGAGTATTGTATGTGAATGTGTGGCAGCTTCTGTATCTATCTGCTACTGTGGGTGAATATGGATATCATTCGGTACCTGTCAGTGTTCGGAACTAAATGTGTGTGTGAGATTCATTGTGTATGCATCAATCTTACAGTCAGAATGTGACTGTATGGTTCATTCTCTATGTGTCAGTCTCAGGTACTATATATGCCAGTGGTTTTAATAATGTTTCTGTCATTGTATGTGAGTCATTTTATGGTCTCACTGTATATCTGTCAATCTCTGGTTCTTTCTGTGAGAGTGAGATTAATTCTCTATCTGCTGGTCTCTGAAATTAATTGATTTTGTGACTCACTCTGTGCCTGTCAGTCTATGATACTGTGAATAAGAGGGGAATATATATGGTGTCTGTCTGAACTTGGTATCGAGTATGATTGTAGGATTCATTGTGCATCTATCAGTATCCAGACTGAATGAGAAATAAGGTTCATTCTGTACGTGAAAATCTCTGGTATTCTAGCCACGTGAACTCGAATGTGCCTGTCAGTCTTTGACACTGTATCTGATTATGGGATTGACTCAATACCTTTCAGACTTTGGTACTATGCATAATGTGTGGTTCAAGTTCTGCATGTCAGTCTCTGTTACTCCATGTGAGTGTCGATATCCTTTATGTATCTGTCAGTCTCTCGCAATGAATGCAAGTGTGGGATTAACTCTCTTTTCAACAGTATCTGGTACTGACTGTGAGCATGTGACTCCAACAGTATCTGTCAGTGTTTTCTATTGTATGTGAATGTGCAATTCCTCCTATGTCTTTCAGTGCCTAGTACAGTGTGTATGGGATTCATTCTGTACCTGTCAGTATCTGGTACTGAATGAGATTGTGGGATTCATTCTGTTGTCTGTCAATCTCTGCTAATGTACGTGAGTGATATCTGTTATGCATATATTATTTTCTGGTACTGGAAGTGTATATTGTATTTATTCTTTACTTGTTAGCCTCTGGTACCGCGTATGAGTATGGGTCTCATTCTGTATCAGTCAGTTTCTGGGACAGTCTGCGTGCGCATATCCACGGCTCATTTTGCATTTGGCAGTCTCTGGTACGAAATATGCGTTACAATTCATTTTTTATGTGTCTGTCTCTTGGACAGTCCATTACAGTGGGATTAATTTTGTACCTCTCAGCTGCTGGTTATGTCTGCAAGTGTACATTCTGTATCTATGTGACGCTGGTGCTGTATGAGTGTGGAATTCTTCTGTACCTGTACTTAATATGTATCTACGGGATGGTATTGAGAACTATTTGTTTAATGCCATAATGTATCACCATTTTCTTGTCTCACTAGTATTTTAAAATATAGATCACTGCACATTTTAACTGTGTGTATTACTGAGTTGTGGTTTGAGCTTTTTGGACTAGTATTCAGTCTGTAACTGTATGAACACATTTGTGAATGACAACATATATTTCAAACTCACACATGGCATGCTCAGTATAATCAGAATCATTCAATTGATAAGATATCATTCAGTACAGCTCTTGGAGAGATTATTGGATTGGTATGGAATGTGCAGTGCAGTGTGCACTAATTGACATAATACTGTAACTTTCCTTTTGATACTGTATCAGATGTTTGTACTACATTGTAATCTGTCACTCAGTCTGCAGTCTGGGCTACATTATTCGGATTCATTCTGTACCTTTCCATCAGCTGCTCTACCTCATATTTAATTTGTAGCTTAGGATGCACTCTTGTGGGATTGATCCGGTGCTTTTCAATATGATAGTGGGTGTGATTTTGAACTAAGATTGATGTACCTAGCTTTCAGCAGTACTGAGTTGGGGTGAATTGGAAACAACTTCTGCCTCTCCTGCTTTGTTTGATTGTCTGCTGGATTGAAAATGTGTCTCTGGAACTTGGGATCAGTGTGAGTCTGACTGCTTCTGCTCTCTGTGACTGTGGAACTCATGGCCTGTCTGTGTCTCTGAGCTCTGGGATTGATAATGTACCTACTCTGTGTTAGAAGGAGTGGACTGTACATATCCTTGTGCCGGGGAATCATCACAATCCTTCTGGTTCCTTCAAGTATTTGCTGACAGAAAGAAAGAAAAATATCTCTTGTAACTCAAGATCAATTGAGGTGGAAGCTTGAAAAGACATGAATATACTATTTCAATTAATAATCATTATGACCAACCACAAAGGATGATCAGTAATACAAAGAGTGTCAGTGTCTGATTCCACTGCAGCACTCAGCTTCTGCTGATCAGGTTTTCTTTGGTAGTTGTATAACAATTTAGTGGCAGCCAGGAACAACCCAACATCTGCACTGCTCCATGAATGGGAATACCTGCTGGAGCAGGGATATTTGCACAAGTCAAGTTTTTAATTCCACCTGGCATTATAATGCAAGAACATAATAACTAGGAGCATGATTAGGCCATTCCGCCACTCTAGTCTGTTCCAACATTTAATAAGATCATGGCAGATCTGATCATAGTCTCAACTCCACTATCCTGCCTGTCCCAATAACACTTCACTCCCTTGTAAATCAAAAGTCAGTCTAACTCAGCCTTGAATATATTCAATGACCAGCTTCCACCATCCTCTTGGGTAGAGAATTCCAAAGAACAACAACCCTTTGAGAGAAGAAATTCCTCTTCAATTCCATCGAAAATGGGTGTCCCCTTATGTTGAAACTGTTCCCCCTAGTTCTTGATTCCCTCATGAGGGGAAACATCATCTCAGTAAATACCCTGTCAAGCCCCTTCAGTATCTTATATGTTTCATCAGATCACCTCTCATTCTTCTAAACTCCAATGAGTGTAGCACAACCAGGTCAAACGTTCCTCATAAGACAACATATTCATCCTTGGAATCAAGCCAGTGATGTTTGCCTGAACTACCTTCAATGCAAGTATTTTCCTCCTTAAATAAGGAGACCAAAACTGTATACACACTCAAGGTGTGGTCTCACCAACACGCTGTACAGTTGTAGCAAGACTTCCCTACATTTCTACTCCATCCCCATTTCAATAAAGGCCAAAATTCCAATAGCCTTCCTAATTACTTGCTGTACTTCCATGCTAACTTTTTGTGATTCATATAAGAGGACACCCAGATCCCTCTATACCACAGCATTCTGCAGTCTCTCCTTATTTAAATAATATTCTTCTTTTCTCTACATCATACCAAAGTGGATAACCTCACATTTTCCCACATTATACTTAAAATGCCAAATTTTTCCCACACACTTAACTTGTCTTTATCTCTTTGCAGACTCATTGTGTCCTCCGCACAACTTGCTTTCACACCTTTCTTTGTATCAACAGCAAATTTAGTTACAATACACTCGATCCCTTCATCCAAATCATTAATATAGACTGGAAGTAGTTGAGGCCCCAGCACTGATCCCTGTGGCACTCCACGAGTTCCAGTTTGCAAACCTGAAAATGACACATTTATCCTAATTCTCTGTTTCTTGTTAGTAAGCATGTACCAGCGACCTGGGTTCGATTCTGGGTACTACCTGTGCAGAGTTTGCAAGTTTTCCCTGTGACCGCGTGGGTTTTCGCCGGGTGCTCCAGTTTCCTCCCACAGCCAAAGACTTGCAGGTTGATAGGTAAATTGGCCATTATAAATTGCCCCTAGTATAGGTAGGTGGTAGGGGAATTGAGGGAAGTTGGGGATGTGAGAGGGTAATGGGATTAATGTAGGATTAGTAGAAATGGGTGGTTGATGGTCAGCACAGACTCGGTGGCTGAAGGGCCTGTTTCAGTACTGTATCTCTAAATAAATAAAATAAACAATATATTACCCGTTAACACCACAAGCTCTTACCTTTTGCATGGCACTTTAGCGAATGCCTTTTCAAAATACAAATACACTACATCTACTGGTTCCCCTTCAGTTACCCTGCTTCTTACATCCTCAAAGAATGCTAATAATGTTGGCAAACTTGATTTCCTTTTCATAAATCCATGTTGACTCTGCATGATTGTATTATAATTTTCTAAATGTTCCACAGATTGGAGGGTGGCAAATGTAACCTCACTATTTAAAAAAGGAGAGAGAGAAAAAACAGGGAATTACGGACCAGTTAGCCTTACATCAGTAGTGGGGAAAGTGCGAGAGTCTATTCTAAAGGATGTGGTAGCAGAACACCTGGAAAGCATAAACGGGTTTGGACAAAGACAGCATGGGTTAACGAAAGGGAAATCTTGCTTAACAAATCTGCTGGAGCTTTTTGAGGATGGAACTAGTAGAATAGATAAAGGAGAACCAGGGGATGTGTTGTATCTGGATTTTAAGAAGGCTTTTGATAAGGTCCCACATAAGAGGTTCGTGTGCAAAATTAAAGCTGATGGGATTGGGGGTAATATACTGGCATTGATTGAGAATTGGTTGACAAACAGGAAACAGAGAGTAGGAATAAACGGGCCTTTTGCCAGGTGGCAGGCAGTGACGAGTGGCGTACTACAGGGATCAGTGCCTGGGCCCCAGCTATTCACAATATATATTAATGACTTGGGTGAGGGAACATTTCCAGGTTTGCAGACGACACAAAGCTGGGGAGGAAACTGAGTTGTGAGGAGTATGCAAAGAGGCTCCAATGTGATTTGGACAAGTTGGGTGAGTGGGCAAATGCATGGCAGATGCAGTATAACTTGGATAAATGTGAGGTTATTCACTTCGGTTGTAAAAACAGAAAGGCAGATTATTATCTGAATGGTGACAGATTGGGAAAGGGGGAGGTGCAAAGAGACCTCGGTGTCCTTTTACACCAGTCGCTGAAAGCAAATATTCAGGTGCAGCAAGCAGTTCGGAAGGCAATTGGTATGTTGGCCTTCATTGCAAGCGGATTTGAGTACAGGAGCAAGGAAGTCTTACTACAGTTATACAGGGCTTTGGTGAGAGCACATCTGGAGTATTGTGTGCAGTTTTGGTCTCCTTATCTGAGGAAGGATGTTCTTGCCATGGAGGGAGTGCAAAGAAGATTTACCAGGCTGATTCCTGGGATGGCAGGATTGACAATGAGGAGAGATTGGGTTGACTAGGCCTATATTCACTAGAGTTTAGAACAATGAGAGGGAATCTCATAGAAACCTATAAAATTCTAACAGCACTAGTCAGGCTATATGCAGGGAGGATGTTCCTGATGGCTGGGGAGTCCAGAATCAGGGGTCACGGTCTCAGGATATGGGTATGCCATTTAGAACCGAGATGAGGAGAAATTTCTTCACTCAGAGGGTGATGAACTTGTGGAATTCTCTACAAAGAAAATTACAGCACAGGAACAGGCCCTTCGGCCCTCCAAGCCTGCGCCGATCCAGATCCTCTATCTAAACATGTCGCCTATTTTCTAAGGGTCTGTATCTCTTTGCTTCCTGCCCATTCATGTATCTGTCTCGATACATCTTAAAAGACGCTATCGTGTCCACGTCTACCACCTCCGCTGGCAACGTGTTCGAGACACCCACCACCCTCTGCGTAAAGAACCTTCCACGCATATCCCCCCCGAAACTTTTCCCCTCTCACTTTGAACTCATGACCCCTAATAATTGAATCCCCCACTCTGGGAAAAAGCTTCTTGCTATCCACCCTGTCTCTACCTCTCATGATTTTGTACTGCAGAAGGCAGTGGAGGCCAAGACATTAAATATATTCAAGAAGGAGATAGATATATTTCTTAATACAAAAGGGATCAAGGGATATGGGGAGAAAGCGGGAAGAGGGTACTGAATTATATGATCAGACTTGATCATTTTTGAATGGCAGAGCAGGGCCGAATGGCCTACTCCTGCTCCAATTTTTCTATGTTTTCTGCGATGACTGACTTAATCATTGGTTCCAGCATCTTCTCAATGGCAGACATTAGGCTAACAGGCCTATCGTTGCCTGCTTTCTCTTTGCTGCTTTCTTGAACAGGGACATTACATTTGCAGTTTAATATCCACTGGAACTGTTGCAGGATCTAGGGAATTTAAGATGATTACAACCAATGCATCCACGATCTATGCAGACACTTCTTTTAAACCTTAGAATGTAGGCCATCAGATCCAGGGGACTTGTCAACCTTTAGTCCCATTAGTTTTCCAAAAACATGTTTTTCTCGCGATGGTGATGTTTTAAGTTCCCCCCTCCTTATTCCCCTTGATTTTCTACTATTCTTGGGATGTTTTTTGTGTCTACTTCTGTGAAGACAGATGAAAAATTCTTGTTCAGAGTATCTGCCATTTCCTTGTTTCCCTTGGATCAATCATTCAACGGAAACCGACAGCTGCTGTTTAAAATGTTTCCTTGACACTACTCACCTGGCGCCAGCAATAGGTGTTGTTTGCATAACTGTCCCCATCCCTACTGTCTGGCTCTGTTCCCTCTATTCACTGCTCAATAACAACACAGTGTGAAACTGGAGCTAAACCATGAACATGCATTACAGGTTTGAGGAGAGAAAACAACAATGATTTTCAACAGCAGCTTCTTCCTGCTCTGTCTCCGTTACCTTGTCCACAAACGGCCTGAGAAAGGCTTCTCCTTCCGCGCTCACTCCAAGTTCCTGCTCCACTCCGCCTCTTACAAACAGCCCCCAACTCCCCCTGAACTTGCTCCGTCGTCAATGCTGATCTCTGAGCCCCTCTGCGGACAGGCTCTCAAAGCAATGTGCTGCTGGAAGGAGACTGCTGTTTACTCACTTACCCCGGGGCTCTAAGTCTCCATTCCCGTCTGTTTCAAACAAACTTCTTCCGCTCACTAATTAAATGACGCAGAAGGACACGGCAGGAGGAGGCGCATCGCGCATGCGCTTCTTTCCCCACTCATTTACAAAAAAAATAAATTGGAATAAAAGCAAAATACTGCGGATGCTGGAAATCTGAAATAAAAACAAGAAATGCTGGAACCACTCTGCAGGTCTGGCAGTATCTGTGAAAAGTGAAGCAGAGTTAACGTTTCGGGTCAGTGACCCTTCATCGGAACTGACAAAAATAAACTGGAACTTTCCCCAGTTCAGTTTTCTCCGAGTTTGAGCAAAGGAACTGGGGATGTGGGGAAAGGCCAGAGAACGTTTCAAGCTGGGGAATTCCCCCTTTCTGAAGCTCAGTTTGAGATCATTCCCTGCAGTGTGTTTGCTCTTCATTCACCCGTCTTCTCAAAGCAATCCTCCGAGGGAGTCGCTGTGTTTGCTGCGATCGCGCAGGAGTTAATATCTGACAGTAACAGTCCCAGATTAATGTCATCACATTGAAACTGTCCCTCACTGACAGTCATATCGAACGGTGTGAGCTGAGAGATTACAGAGATCAACAGGGCCAAGAGCGTTAAATTTGGAACATTGTTCACCTCACTCTAACTGTTACCCAGAGTCTAGGAATAATAATGTGTCTGTTTCTGATACAATATCAATTAGAGATGAGACTGCACCGTCTGTCTCCCACGGATCTTTCAAGATAAAATGAGGCTTCCAGGTCAGCCTGCAACTGCTGATGGGGATCTCTCTCTCTCACTCACTTATTCACTTTCAGCTCTGTCTCTAGTGCTCTATAAAAACGTGGGAGCCAGTTATTGGGTGTGATATGGACACACGAATAGAAAATGCACTATTGACACTCCCTCTCGAATGCTGTACATATGTTTGGGATACCATTATTTAGGATGATATGTATGCACTTTATTGTGTCACTAATACTGTCTCTGATGATACATAAGAATGTGTAATACAGTGTGATATAACACACTGTTACGAATGGTCGGACTGATTCTCTCTCTCTCTCTGTGGTGCTGTATATGAAAAGGGGATAATGTTAGTGAGCATCATAGAATCATAGAATCATAGAAGGTTTAAGGCAGAGAAAGAGACCACTTGGCCCATCATCGGATGCGGCAGCCGAAAAACAGTGAGCGTAAAGGAATGGCAGGGGGCTTCAATCTCGAGAGTGCACCTCCTGTGCTATGTGGGAGTTCCTGGTTGCTTCCCGTGTCCTGGAGAACCATTTAGCGGTCATCACCTCGTAGCAGATGTAATGTACAACAATACTCCGCTCTCGTTGATTGACTTCTATGCCCCGGTTCAATGCAGCGAGCGGCTCTCCGTCTTCCAGCATCTCCCACTGCTGCTGGCGACGTCCAGGCCGGTCATCCTAGGCAGTGACTTCAACGGCATCATCGATGCACCTGGATGATCCGGCAGAGACGACAGCAAACTGGATGCTATGTCCAGATTCTTAATAGAAACAGTAAAAGATGCCAAACTGCATGACGTCTTCAGCAAACCTGCAGACAGAGCGCAGCATAGATACACATGGTCAAGAACGGACGGGTCTGCCCATTCCAGGATTGACTTCCTATTTGTGTCCCGTTTTTTCACGGTCAGATCCACCGATGTCAAGCCGGTGTTCTTCTCCAAGCATTGCCTTTTACTGGCTGACTTTCACTTACAGGATGACCAGCGGGTTGGCAGCGGGAGATGGAAGCTCAATGCGACACTGCTAACCCCAGAGAATGTTGAGGAACTCAAAAGGGATTACAAAGGTTGGAGGACTGTGAAACCCCACCTTTGAGTCTCCAGTTCAGTGGTGGGAAGCGATCAAGGAGAACATCAAGAGGTTCTTTATCTTCAAAGGGTTCAGAGGGCGAGAGAGAGAGACAGATGGAAATGTCACGACTCCAGAAAAGTATGCAAAATCTGCTCTGGCTTCAGTCGACGGGGGTCAAGGTCAAGGAGGACCTTCATGAGGTGAAGAGCCAGCAGGCCTCGCTCTTTGCGACAGAGGCCTCCAAGATCATCTTCCAGTCCAGAGTCCGCTCCATTGAGCAGGATGAGATGTGCTCGTGTTACTTCTTCCAAAAGGTACACAGAGAGAGCTCTGTTATCAGCAGCCTGAAGGAAGAGGATGGCTCGGTAACGTCTTCGCAGTGCGACATACTAAGGATCAGCAAATCCTTTTATGCTGGGCTGTATGACGCGAAGCCCACAGACAGCAGAGCCTCCCAGTCCTTCCTGTCATCTATCACAGAGGTCTTAGATGACAGCAGGAGGGAGAGACTGGACCGACCGCTAATTCTGGATGAGCAGACAAAGGCCGTCAAATCCTTCGAGATAAGTAAAACTCCTGGAAGCGACGGCTTACCGGTTGAGTTGTATTTGGTCCTGTGGGACTGGGTCGGCCCGGACCTGCTGGAAGTATACGACAGTATGCTCCTAGCCGGCAGCATGTCAGAATCCATGAGGAAAGGCATCATCACCCTCATCAACAAGGGGAAGGGGGAGAGGGCAGAAATCAGAAATTGGCGGCCCATCTCACTGCTTAATGTAGACTACAAGATACTGTCAAAAGTCATAGCCAGTCGAGTCAAGTCTGCTCTGGAGTTGGTGATCCACCCAGATCAGACCTGTACTTTACCCACTCAGGGACACGATCACCCACATACGGGACAGGAGGGTGGACACCTGCCTCATCAGCCTGGACCAGGAGAAGGCTTTTGACAGGATATCACACACCTACATGATGGACGTACTTTCGAAAATGGGGTTTGGGGAGGGAATCTGCAATTGGATCAAACTGCTCTCCACAAACATCAGTAGCACAGTCTCAATCAATGGGTGGGAATCAGAAAGTTTCCCGATCCAATCTGGAGTCAGACAGGGTTGTCCTCTCTCCACTGTCTTGTTTATTTGCTGTATTGAACCCTTTGCTGAGGCTATTAGGAAGGATGCGAGCATAAGAGGGGTGACAATCCCAGACAGAGGAGGCACTCAGGTGAAAACCTCCCTGCACATGGATGACGTCGCGGCCTTCTGCTCGAGCCCGCTGTCTGTGCGCAGACTGATGAGCATCTGCGACCAGTTCGCACTGGCCTTGGGAGCCAACGTTAACCACGCAAGAGAGAGGCCATGTTCTTTGGGAACTGGGCTGACCGATCCTTTGTCCCCTTCACCGTCAGGTCAGACTACCTGAATGTGCTGGGGATATGGTTCTGAAGGGCCGCGGCATGCACCAAAACCTGGAAGGAGCGAGTCGCCAGGGCACAACACAAGCTGAGCATGTGGGAGCAGCAACTCTCTCCATTTTGGGTAAGAACCTGGTCATCAGGTGCGAGGCGCTCACGTTGTTGCTGGAAGTGGCACAGGTCTGGCCCATACCCCATTCCTGTGCTGTGGCGATCACCCGAGTCATTTTCCGCTTCATCTCTGGATCCAAAATGGACCGGGTCCAAAGGGACACGATGTTCAAACCTCTGGATAAGGGCGGGCATAATGTACCCAATATCACCCTCATCCTGATGACTACCTTCGTGTGCGGCTGCATCAAGCTGTGTGCAGATCCCCAATACGCCAACACCAAGTGTCACTATGTGCTGAGATTCTCTCTGTCCCCAGTGTTGAGAAGGAAGGGCCTGGTCTCATTGCCGTGGAACGCTCCATCTAGTTGGACTGTGCCGTACCACCAATCCTTCGTGGAACAGTTTCTGCGGAAAACAGCTTTGACCACCAATCCATCAGGCAGTGGTCTGCACGGAATGTCCGCAAGGCCCTACGAGAAAAGGAGATGGTGGATCCTGTCGGATGGTTACCCGAGCAGACCGCCAAATCATTTGGCGGAATGCCTCATCACCAGAACTTTCAAACAAGCACCAAGGTGTAGCTTGGCTGGTGGTGAGAAGAGCCCTCCCCGTCAGATCCTTTCTGCACGCCCGAAGTCTCACCCCCTCCGCACAATGCCCTCGAAGTGGCTGTGGTGGGGATGACATGGTTGCCCAGCTTCTTCTGGAATGTGTCTTTGCAAAGCAGGTGTGGAAAGAGATGCATTGGTTTTTGTCGAGGTTCATCCCAAGCAGCTCTGTAACACAGGGGTCTGTGCTCTGCGGGCTGTTCCCAGGGACACACACCGAGATAACCACAACTGCTGCTGGAGGACTATCAATTCGGTGAAAGACACTCTTTGGTCTGCCCAAAACTTGGTAGTCTTCCAGCGCAAAGCGTTGTCCACGACCGAATGTTGCAGACCGGCACACTCCAAGGTCCAGGACTACGTGTTGAGGGACGCACTAAAGCTTGGGGCAGCCGCAGCAAAGGCTCAATGGGGAAAGACCACAGTGTCAGGTCCCCCCACCAAGCTGAACTGAGGGGCTGGATCCATGGAAAACCCCTCAAACTGGAGCAGGAAGATTTTCATTTGCCATAAAATGTACATGGCATGAAAAATGAAATGGAAGGGTTGTGAGGCAACTCACTCCTGTATGGAAGGAAACTGACCTCCTTTGCACTGTTAGTATTTTTTGACTTGGTGCTGTTTGGAACTGTTTTGTAATGTATTTTTTTACAGATCTTTATGAATAAAGTATATTTTGGAAATAAAAAAAACATTTGTGCAAGTCAGTGTTGTCAATTGCGGCTGCTTGAGCTCTGTGTTTGGAACTTGAGCAGCAGCTGGAGACACTGCTGTGCATTCATGAGGAGAGTTACATGGAAAGCATGTTCAAAGATGTGGTCACCCCACAGCTTAAGAGTACGCAGGGAGAGAGGGAATGGGTGACCACAATGCAGTCAAAAAGAATAAGGCAGGAAGTGCAGGACACCCCGAGTGCATCTCACTCTCCAACAGGTATTCACTTCTGAATACGGAGGACAGTGATGCTTCACCAGGGGAGTGCAGCCAGATCCAAGTCCATGGCACCATGGGTGACTCAGCTGCAAAGGTGGGTACAGGGAAGATTGGAAAAGCCATAGTGATAGATGATTCAATAGTGAAGGGAACAATCAGCTGTTTCTGTGGCCACAGACGTGAATCCAGGAATGGTGTGTTGCCTCCCTGGTGCCAGGGTCAAGGATGTCATTGAGCAGTTACAGAGCATCCTGAAGGGTGAGGGTGAACAGCCAGCATTTGTGGTCCACATCGGAACCAACAACATCGGTAGAAATAAGGATGTTGTCCTGCAGTCAGAATTTATGAAGCTTGGTAAGAAATTAGCAAACAGGGCAACAAAAGTAGTAATCTCCGGATTATTCCCAGTGCCACGCGCAAGTGAGTACAGGAATAAAAGGATAAGACAGATGAACGTGTGTCTGGAAAGATGGTGCAGGAGGGAGGGCTTTAGATTCTTGGGACAGGTCGCATGGATTGCAGTTGAACAGAGCCTGGACAGAGTTCCTTGCGGGACATTTTGCTAGTGCTGTTGGCGAGGGTTTAAACTCATTTAGCAGGGGGATGGGAACCGGAAGGCAGAGTCAGTTGGGACAAAATCAGAAATGAAAATGGAAGGCAGAAAATTAATGGATGAGTCTGGAAGAAAGAGGAAACAAAGGTTAGAAAATTTTAAAAGAGTTTGGCAGTGCTCAAGCATATCTATTTCAATGCAAGGAGTATAGAAAATGAAGCAGATGAGCTGAGGGCACAAATAGACATGTGGCAGTATGATATCACAGCTATTACAGAAACATGGCTTAAGGAGGGACAGGAATAGCAGCTCAACATTCCTGGTTACAGGGTTTTCAGATGTGATAGGGAGGGGGATAAGAAAGGAGGGGGGGTGGCAGTTTTGCTCAAAGTAACTATTACAGCTGTGAAGACGGATGATATGTTGGAAGGTTTATCAAATGAGGCCGTATAGATTGAGCTGAGGAACAAAAAGGGGGCAATCACACTGCTGAGAGTGTGCTATAGACCCCCAAACAGGAGATCGAAGAGCAGATATGTAGGCAAATCTCTGAGAAGTGCAAGAACAATAGAGCAGTAATAGTAGGGGATTTTAACCACCCCAACATGAACTGGGATACTTTTAGTGTGAAAGAAATTGAGGGAGCAGAATTCTTGAGGTGCATTCAGGAGAACCTTTTTAGCCAATATGTAGCATGTCCAACAAGAGAGGGTGCAGTTTTAGATGTAGTTTTAGGAAATGAAGATAGGCAGGTGGAAGGAGTGGCAGTGGGAGAGCATTTTGGTGGTAGTGATCATAATTCAGTCAGTTTTAACATAATTATGTAAAGGACAAGGATAGAACAGGAGTTAAAGTTCTCAGTTGGGGCAAGGACAACTTTACTAAGCTGAGGAGTGAGTTAGCAAAAGTGGACTGGAAACAGCTTGAAGGTAAATCAATGTCAGAGCAGTGGGAAGCACTCAAAGGGGAGATTCCAGGGGTTCAGAGTCAATATGTTCCCACAAAGAAAAAGGGTGGGAAGGCCAAATCGCGAGCCCCATGGATTTTATAAGGTAGTATTATAAGGCAGTAACGGAAAGCTTATGCCCGACTCAGAGAACTCAATACCACTGAAAGCCGAGAGGTGTATCGAATGTGGAGGGGGGAAATCAACATTGAAATTAGGAAAGCTAAGAGAGGGCATGAAAGAATATTGGCAATCAAAATCAAGGTTCGCACAAAGATGTTTTATCAATACATTAACAGAAAAAGGATAACTTTGGAAAGAGTAGGGCCCATAAAAGATCATGAAGGTAAACCATGTGCAGGGGCAGAAGATGTTGGCACTGTTCTTAATAAATATTTTGCATCTGTCTTCACAAAAGAGGGGTATGATGCAGATATTGGAGTTAAGGAAGAAGGGGATGAAGTATTGGATGTGATCAAAAGAGGGAGAGAGGACATATTAGTGACACGACATACAAATAGCATATTTGTAAGTTGATAAATCACTAAGGATGGATGAAATGTACCCCATGCTGTTAAAAGAAGCAAGAGAGGAAACAGCGGAAGGTTTGACCATCGTTTTCCAGACCTCACTGGATACAGGTGTGATGCTGGAGGATTGGAAGACTGCGAACATTGTACCTCTGTTTAAAAAGGGAGTGAGGGATAGACCGAATAATTACAGGACAGTCAGTCTAACCTCAGTAGTGGGCAAATTATTGGAATCTATTCTGAGTGACAGGATAAAATGTCACTTTGAAAGGCACAGATTAATCAAGGATAGTCAGCATGGATTTGTTAAGGGAAGATCTTGTCTGCCCAACTTGATTGAAATTTTGAAGAATTAACAAGGAAAATAGATGAGGGTAGTGCAGTTGATGTAGTCTACATGGATGTAAATGTAGGGGGCATGATCAAGAAGTTTGCAGATGACACAAAGATTGGCTGTGTGATAAATAGCAAGGAGGATAGCTGCAGGCTGCAGGAAGATTTTCATGGTCTGGTCAGATGCACAGAAAAATGACAAATGGAATTCAATCCAGAGAAGTGTGAGGTGATGCATTTGGGGAGGTCAAACAAGGCAAAGGAATACACGATTAAGAGGAAAATGTTGAGAGGTGTAGAGAAAGTGAGGTACCTTGGAGTAAATGTCCACAGATCCCTGAAGGGAGCAGGACAGGTCGATAAGGTGGTAAGAAGGCATATGGAATTCTTTCCTTTATTAGCCAAGGTATAGAATATATGAGCAGGGAGGTTATGCTGGAACTGTATAAATCATTAGTCAGGCCACAACTTGAGTACTGTGTGCAGTTCTGATCACCTCATTACAGAAAGGATGTAATTGCACTAGAGAGGGTACAGAGGAGATTTACGAGGATGTTGCCGGGACCGGAAAAATGCAGCTTTGAGGAAAGATTGGATAGGCTGGGGCTATTCTCCTTGGCACAGAGAAGGCGGAGGGGAGATCTGACTGGCATGTACAAAATTTGTGGAGTCTGGATAGAATTGAAGTGAAGGGCCTGTTTACCTTAGCAAAGAGATCAGTGACTAGGGGAATAGATTCAAAGTGATTGGCAGAAAGATCACAGGGGAGATGAGGAAAATACTTTTTAGCCAGAGGGTGATGGGGGTCTGGTGGAATTGATACTGTATTTTAGTTTGATATTGCATCACTTTTTAGAATGGTATGTAATGTTTATATCAATCTACATTGATGGAATTGATTCTGTCTCTTTCAATTTCACAGTGTGGGCGATGTCTGAACTGGTATCTAATTTGTGTCTCAGCTTACAATATCTTTCAGCACCTTTGAAACATTCACTGCAATGAATGTTGTACTTGTATGTAACTTGTATCTCAGGGTACACTATGGGGATGTTTAAACATCCTTTATAATGAATGGGTGTGAGCTTTGGGTATGATATTTAATTTAAATCTCAGGGTACATCACTAGGTTAGATTCTGTGCCATTCAATCAGTAGCGTGTGCCAATTCGATCTGATATTTAATTGCTAGCTCAGTCTGCATTATATTTGACAGGCAGAGAGATCTGGGCGTACAGGTCCACAGGTCACTGAAAGTGGCAACGCAGGTGGATTAGGTAGTCAAGAAAGCACATGGCATGCTTTCCTTCATCGGTCGGGGCATAGAGTACAAAAATAGGCAAGTCATGCTGCAGCTGTACAGAACTTTAGTTCGGCCACACTGAGAATATTGCATGCAATTCTGGTCGCGACACAACCAGAAGGACGTGGAGGCTTTGGAGAGGGTACAGAAGAGGTTTACCAGGATGTTGCCTGGTCTGGAGGGCATTAGCTATGAGGAGAGGTTGGATAAACCCGGATTGTTTTCACTGGAACGACGGAGGTGGAGGGGCGACATGATAGAGGTTGACAAAGTTATGAGCGGCATGGACAGAGTGGATAGTCAGAATCTTTCTCCCTGGGTGGAAGAGTCAGTTACTAGGGGACATAGGTTTAAGGTGCGAGGGGCAAAGTTTAGAGGGATGTGCAAGGCAAGTTCTTTACACAGAGGGTGGTGAGTGCCTGGAACTTGCAGCCGGGGGAAGTGGTGGAAGCAGGTACGATAGCGACGTTTAAGAGGCATCTTGACAAATACATGAATAGGATGGGAATGGAGGGATACGGACCCCGGAAGTGCAGAAGGTTTTAGTTTAGGCAGGCATCAAGATCGGCGCAGGCTTGGAGGGCCGAATGGCCTGTTCCTGTGCTGTACTGTTCTTTGTTCTTTGTTAGATTGACACATTGCATTTCAATCTGCTAGTGGGTGTGATTTTGACGTGGGATTGAAGTATCTGACTGTCAGTGGGACTCAATCGGGGTGAAATGGAAAAAACTTCTTTCTCTCCTGCTTTGTTTGGTTGTTGGATTGAAAATGTGTCTCTGGAACTTGGGATCAGTGTGAGCCTGACTACTTCTGCAGTCTGAGACCAGGGAACTGATGAACTATCTATACCTCTGCACTCTGAGTGATAATGTAACTACTGTGTGTGAGAGGAGTTGGCTGCACTGTTCCTTGTGCCTCGAGTGCAGCAACCATCACATTCATCACAATATCTTCAAGTATTTGCCTCTATGAAGAAAAAAATATATCTGATAACTCAAGAACAGATGCGGTGCATAACATCAAAGAGGTCAATTTAATTTCTCAATCAATAATCATTAAGAACATCCACAAATGAAAACCGGTGTCATTATCTGCCTCCACTGAAGTACTGAAGCTCCCAGCTCCTGCATCGCAAGTGTTCTGGGCAGATCCATCCAGACAAAACACAGCGCTGGGATCGTCCCAACTGCTCTCTGCTCGACATATATTTCCAGCCATCCTGCTTCACATGCAAACATTTTTTAAAAATGAAGCCCGATATGTATATCCCTCGATTCCTTTCTCCACATGCAATTGTTCATTTGTTCCACCTCCCCTTCAGTGCATCGATACTATTCACCCCAACCTCTCCCTGTGATAACAAATTCCAGATTCAAACCATTCACTGCGTAAATACATTTTTCATGAATTCCTCATTGGTTTTATGAATGACGATTTTATATTTTGACTCTTGTTTCAGATGCCACCACAAGTGGAAGCATGTCTCCATGTACTCTATAAAAGCCCTTCACTATTTCCTCACTTTTTTCATTTGTTTGTGGAATGTAGGCATCACTGGCTATGCTAGCATTTATTGTCCAATCCAAATTGCCCTTGACAAAGTGGTGGTGAGCTGCCTTCTTGAGCCGCTGCAGTTCTTGAGATGTAGGAACACCAACAGTGCTGTTTGGAAGGGAGTTCCAGGATTTTTACCCAGCGACAATGAAGGAATGGCGATATAGTTCCAAGTCAGGATGATCTGTGGCTTGGAGGGGAATTTGCAAGTGCTAGTGCTCCCTTGCAACTGCTGCCCTTGTCCTTCTCAGTAGTAGAAGTTCCAGGTTTGGAAGGTACTGTCAAAGGAGCTTTTGTGTGTTGCTGCAGTGCACCTTGTAGATGGTACGCACTGCTGCCACTGTGCATCAGTGGTGAATGGGGTGATTGTTGAAGATGGTGCTTGGGGGCAATCAAGCAGGCTACTTGAGTGTTGTTGGAGCTGCACTCATCCAGGCAAGTGGAGAGTATTCCATCATACTCCTGACTTGTGTCTTATGAATGGTGGATAGGTTTGGGGAGACAGGAGGTAAGTTACTCACCACAGAGTTCCTAGCCTCTGACCTGCTCTTGTAGCCACGGCATTTATGTGGCTGGTCCAGTTCAGTTTATGGTCAATGGTAACCCCCTCCCCCCACGCCCCACCCCCCCGCCCCCCGCCCCCAAATGTTGATGGTGGGGGATTCAGTTATGGTAATGCCACTGAACATCAAGAGGAGATGATTAGATTCTCTCTTGTTTGAGATGGTCATTGCCTGGCACTTATCTGACGCGAATGTTACTTGCCACTTATCAGCCCAAGCCTGGATGTTGTCCAGGTCTTGCTGCATCTGGGCACGGGCTGCTTCAGTAGCTGAGGAGTCATGAATGGTGCTGAACATTGTGCAATCATCAGTGAACATCCCCACTTTCGGCCTTGTGATGGAGGGAAGGTCATTGATGAAGCAGCTGAAGATGGTTGGGCCTAGAACACGAGCCTAAGGAATTCCAGCTGTAATGTTCTGAGACTGAGATGATTGGCCTGAACAACCACAGCCATCTTCCTTAGTGCTAGGTATGACTGCAAACAGCAGAGAGTTTTGCCATGATTCCCATTTACACTAGTTTTGCTGGGGCTCCTTGGTGCCATTAATGGTCAAAGGTTGCCTTGATGTCAAGTGCAGTCACTCTCACCTCACAATGCAATGTTTCTTTAACTCTAAAATAAAAGCAAAATTCTGCAGATTCTGGAAATATGAAATTTAAAAAAACAAAAATGCTCAAAATACTCAACAGTTCAGGCAGCATATGTGGAGAGAGAAACAGAATTAACATTTCAGGTCTGTGTCCTTTCATCTTACAATATGTTTTATGTCCTGGTATGCGATGGTCAGGTTCATTCAGTTTGCAGTAATGGAATTAATACTGTGTCTTCCACTCTGACTATTTGTGAGATTTGTGGAGTGATGTGTAACATGTAGCTCAGTCTGCAGTCTGGGTACATTATTGAGATTAATTCTGTATTTTACAATCAGGTACTGTTTGTCTGTTCTATCTGACATTGAATTTGTAGTTCAGGCTGCTCTCTTGTGAGAGTGACACAGTGCCTTGCAATCTGATAGTGGGTGTGATTTTGGACTGGGATTGATGTATCTACCTGTCAGTGGGACTGAGTTGTGGTGAAATGGAAACAAGTTCAATCTTTCCTGCTCTGTGTGACTGTTGGATTGACTGTTGGTCTCTGGAACTTGGGATCAGTGCCGGTCTGACGACTTCTGCTGGTGGCGATTGTGGAACTGATGTCTCTGCTCTCTGTGAGTGATACTGTACTTACTGTGTGTGAGGAGCTGGCTGCACTTCCTCTTGTGTCGAGGAATCATGACATTTATTCTGCTTCCATCAAGTATTTGCCTGTAGAAAGGAAATGTATTTATTATAATTCTGGAAGAGATGTGGTAGAAGATACAAAAGTGACCAAAACAATTTTTCAATTAATAATCATTATGAACAATCACAAAGGAAACCCAGCAATGCAAACAGAGTCAGTGTCTGATTCCACTGCAGTCCTGCAGCCCTCAGCTACTGCATACCAGGGGCTTTGGCCATTTTACAACAATTAAATAACATCCAGAAACAATCCACTGGGCCATGAATGGGACTGACCGACGGAACAGGGACTTTTACACAGGTCAGATTTCCAGTTCCCGCTCCCATGGTCCAACCGTTCAAGCGAAACCAAACAGCCGCTGTTTAAAATGTGTCCTTCACACTTCTCACCTGGTGCCTATAATAGATTCTCTTTGTGTAAATCTCCACATCCTGACTGTCCGCTTCTGTTTCCACACTTCACTGTCCAATCACAAGAAACTGTGGGATGAGGCTGAATCGCTCTCTTTGCGCTGGCACGGACATGATGGGCCGAATGGCCTCATTCTGTGCCGGAATTTTTCCATGTTTCTGTTTGCAGAATTGTTGCAGAAATCTGCGCCTGCACTCCCCTCCCCCAGCACTGCCTGTGAGCGGAAGAAGATGGTTTAAAACAGCCGGCAATGGAGAGATCCCGGTCCCAGTAGAAGGGAGAAAACAGCAGCCTCCTTGCAGCAGCACATCGCTTTGGGAGCGTGTCCGCAGATGGACTGAGAGATCAGCATCGAGTCCGGGGCAAGTTCAGGGGCAGGCGGGGGCTGTTTGTTTGAGGCGGAGTGGAGCAGGAACTGGTCCCGGAACATGGAGTGAGTGGGGGAAGGGAGAGGCCATTCTCGGGTTGTGTGTGGACAAGGGGATGGAGACAGAATGGGAAGAAACTGTTACTGCAGTGCAGTCAAACAATGATAATATTTGTATGGCTGGGCTTCCTTTGTGGGCGTTTATAATTATCATGAGAGATTAAATTCATTAAAATCCTGTATCTTCTACCTCACCAGTATTTGAATTATAAACATTCTTTTGTTCAAACAGGCAAATAATTGAATGAACCAAAATAAATTATGTTTCCTCCACCAAGTTACATGGAAGAGTGTCACCAGCTCCTTCTCACACACAGTCCATACATTATCACTCACAGAGTGCAGAGACACAGACAGGTCATCAGTTCCACAGTCTCAGACAGCAGAAACAGATCCAGAGACACATTTTCAATCCATCAATCAAATGGAGCAGGAGAGACGCACGTTGTTTTCATGTCACCCCAACTCAGTACCACTGACAGGTAGATACACAAATCCCAGTCCAAATTCTCACCCACTATCAAATTCTCAGTGTGTCAATCCCACAATAGAGCAACCCCAGCTACAAATTAAATGCACATAGAACTGACACATGGTTGCTGTTTCAAAGTTACAGAAATAATCTCAATGAAGTGCTCCGAGATTCAAGTTAAATGCCAGCCTAATATTTACACGGGTTTTGACTTTATTATCAGTATTAATTCCCATAATGTGTCCAGACATATACATTAGATACAAATCTCAAGTGCATAATCAGATTGCAGAGATACAAACTCAGATTCCACTTTAAAACTCATCCGGATTGTGAAACTAAAAGATACAATATAAATTTGATTCGTATAGTTTGAGTTATAAATGACGTACCAGTCCTAAAACCTCATATAGTGTCAGATGGAAGATACTGTACAATTCCAGACTGAGCTCATTTTACATGCAAGTCCAAGATTCTCACTCAGAGTTAGACTGAATGGCACTGATCAAATTGATGAGTACAGCCTGAGTTACACTTGCACATCAATCCTGTATCAGATTGCAGGATACATTATATTTCACGATTGTGTTCACAGTGACAGATACTATTTAATACTGGGCAAAACCTCAAACAGGATTTATGTATCTGCCTGTCTGCTTCAAACCTACCACATCAGTGGCCTGTTGCTGTGCTGAATTTTTATGTAGAATAAATCCAGACTTGCACCAGTCCCAGTGACGGAAGGTTATATAATGAATCCCACACTCTCACAGAGTACCAGACACTAACAGATAGAGAGTGATTTTGAAACCCATGCTAGGTGCCAGATGCTGAAAGGTATAGGTTGATTACTGCACTCACTGACAGTACCTCAGCCTGAGTCATCTGAAGCAACCTAACACACAAATAGTAGCACTGAGAGATTGAGAAAGAGTCCAAAACTCAGAGTAACAGACACTGATAGACACAATCTGAAAACTGCACGCACATGGATACAGTATTGGCTAACTCACAAGAAACAGAGTGGGGATAATTGGGGAATTTTCAAATTGGCAAACTGTAACTAATGGAGTGCCACAGAGATCAGTGCTGGTGCCTCAATCTTTATGGTCTTTATTAATAACTTGCATGAAGGGACCGAGTGTAAATCCAAATTTATGGATGGTACAACGATAGGGAGGAAAGCAAGTTGTGAGAAGGACACAAAGTGTCTGCAAAGAGATATAGATAGGTTAAATCAATGGGAAAATGTTTGGAGTATAATATGGGAAAATGTGTGATTGTCTACTTTGGCAGGAAGAATAGAAAAACAGAATATTACTTACATAGAGACAGACTGCAGAATGCTGCTGTACCAAGGGATCTGTGTGTCCAGATACATGAATTACAAAAATGTTAGCATGCAGCTGTAGCAAGTAATTAGGAAGGCAACTGGAATGTTGGCATTTTTAGCGTGGGGAATGGAGTTCAAAAGTCGGGAAGATTTGCTGTAACTGTACAGGGCATTAATGACATCCCAACTAAAGTACTCCACACAGTTGTGGTCTCCTTACTTAAGGAGGGCTATACTTGCATTGGAATCAGTTCAGAGAAGGTTCAGTCGGCTGATACTTGGGAAGTTGGATTGTCTTATGAGAAAAAGTTGAGCAGGTTGGGCCTACTGGAGTTTAGGAGATTGAGAGGTGATCTTATTGAAACCTATAAGATTCTCAGTGGGCTGGACAGGGAGATGCTGAGAGGATGTTTCTCCTTGTGGGGGAATGTAGAATTAGGGGCCACAGTTTCAAGATAAGTGGCCTCCCATTCAAGAAGGAGATGAGGAGGAATTTCTTCGCTCAGAGGGTTGTTCATCTTTGGAATTCTGTTCTCCAGAGGACTGTGGAGGCTGGGTCATTGAATATATTCAAGGCTGTGAGAGACAGATTTTTGATCTAAAAGGCAGTCAATGGTCATGGGCGCAGGCAGGAAAGTGGAGTTAAGGCCACAATCAGAACAGCCCCGATCTTATTGAATGGCGGAGCAGGCTCGATGGGCCAAATGGCCATCTCCTGCTCCTATTTTGTATCTTTTTATCTTCTTGCACACACACACACTCAACCAGTGTGTGGCAGTGGATCTAGAATTAATCCCACTTTCGTACAAAATACCAGCGACTGAAAGGTACAGAATAAATCCCACAGATACATACAGTATGACTGACAGGTACAGAATGAATCCCATGCTCACACACAGCACCAGGGATTGAAAGATACATGTGATTCCCACCCTCACAGAACAATATCAGACTGAGTTACAGAATGATTTCCACATTCACACAGAGCACCACTGACTGCTAATTAATTCATCCCACGATCACACACACTACCAGAGGCCGACAGATACAGAATGTATCGCACACTTTCACAAAGTTCCAGTGAGTGACAGGTTACAGAACGAATCCCGCATTCACAAACTGTACTAGAGAATGGCAGATCCAGTACCAATGACCAATTCAGAATGAACTCCAAATTTACACATGACACTAGAGATGGAGAGATACAAAATTAATTCCACATTCACACTCTGCGAGAGACTGATAGTTCCAAAATGGATCCAGAACATGCAGACAGTGCCAGAGACTGACAGTTACAGAATGAAGTAAACACTCACATACAGTACCAGAAATGACAGAAATGGAATTGATACCACACATATACGCAATACCAGAGATGGAGCAACAGAATGAATCACACACACACAACAGGAACAGAGATAGAGTTATACAGAATGAATCTCACACTCATGTACAGTACAACAGATTAACAAGTCAATGATCAACCTCAAACACACATACATTACCAAGGGTCAGTTCAGAATGACTACAAAACTCAAATAATGTGTTAGAGGTTGAAAGATGCAGGTGAATACAAAATTCACACACAAGATACTAATAGGTACAGCCTGAAAACTGCACTCAAACACAGTACAAGGGACTGACAGATACTGAATGAATCCCACACTCATATTCAAAACCAGAGACTGACAGATGCAGAATGGATGTCACACTAAACTTCTTCTTCGGAACTCCCTCGGGAATGAGGATGACTTTCTTCCACTCCAGGGTTGTGGGTCCTTAGGTAACTGAATAGTCCAATTCTTGATCCACACACTCGGCCACAGGTGGGGCAGATGGTGCTTGGTGAAGTGGGTGAATGGGATTCTCCAATTTCCAAATACTCCTTCCACTGTTTGCATTTGGTTGCTTCCTGGGCATGTCGACGAATTTCAAACTGGCTGGCACCTTCGCGGATGCTTCTTCTCCATTTTGGGTGGTCTCAGGCAAGAGATGCCCATGAATCAGTGCAGATGTCACATTCTTTCAGGATGTCTTGAAGGAAATTCTTGTAATGTTTCCTCTGCCCTCCTGGTAGCTTCTTGCCCTGATGGAGTTCAAAGTAGAAATCTTGTTTTGGGACTCTGGCGTCAGGCATGGGGATGATGTGGCCCATCCAACATAACTGACTAGCCATGATCAGTGTCTCGATACTGGGGATGTTGGCCTGAGAGAGGACACTGATATTGCAGCGCCTGTCCTGCAACTGAATTTGCAGGATCTTGCGGAATCACCACCGGTGATATCTCTCCAGGGCTTTGAGATGTCTGCTGCACAGTGTCCATATTTCTGACACATACAGGAGGGCAGGTAACACTGCAGCCATGTCAACCATGAGCTTGGTGTCTGATTTGAGTTCTTTGTCATCAAACATTCTTTTCCTCAGATGACTGAAGGCTACGCTGACACGCTAGAGGTGATGCTGCGTGTCATCGTCGATATCTGCCCTTGGTGACAGGAGGTTCCCAAGGTATGAGCAGTGATCCACATTGCCCAGTGGTTCACCGTGGATCTTGATAGTCGAGGGGCAGTGTCGGGGAGCAGGCTGGTAGAGGACCTTTGTCTTCTGGATGTTTTGCTTAAGGCCAATTATTTCATACACCTCCGTGAATGCATTGATCAGGGTTTGACGCTTGGCCTCTGAGTGTGCGCATACGCAGGCGTCGTCAGCATACTGCAGCTTGATGACAGAGGTTGGAGTGGCCTTACATCTGGACTGGAGGCAACATAGGTTAAATAGTTTCCCTCTCGTCCTGTAGAGTAGATCTGCACATGCGACCTAAAGAACAGCTGATGGGCTGAAAGAACACTGGAACTACAAAAATTAGCTGACAGCCACGACATGTGTGGATTCTTCAGCACAGTCAACAGCATTCACGGCCCACGTATCCAAGGACCTACCCCACTGAGAGCAAAAGAATGGAGTGACATTGATCAAGGACAGATAGGCAGTCTGCACTCGTTGCAAGGAGCACTTTGAAGATCTCCTCAATTGTGACTCAGTCCTTGATGCGAGTGCTCTTGACCGCATTCCACAGCATGCTACCCACCGTGCTGTCAGCACAATCCCGGGCTGACAGAGATTGAAAAGGCCATCTGACAGCTAAAAAACAATAAGGCCGCTGGCATAGATGGAATTCCCATCAAAATTCTAAAATCTGGCAGAGAAGCACTCTTGACACAAATACATGGTCTCATTTCCCTCATTTGGAAGGAGGAGAGCATGACATGGATCTCTGAGACACTGTAATAGTGATCATCTTGAAAGAAGGTGACAAGACTGACTGTGGTAACTACAGAGGGGTATCCCTGCTGTCCGCCACAGGGAAGGCCATCACAAGAGTCCCTCTCAACTGCCTCTTCCCCGTGGCTGAAGAGCTCCTACTGGAATCACAATGTGGATTCTGTCCATCAAGAAGCACAATGGACATGATCTTCCCAGCAAGACAACTCCAAGAAAATGTAGGGAGCAGCAACAAACTTTCTACCTGGTCTTCTCTGACCTGACAAAGGCCTTCGACTCTACCAACCAGGAGGGATTATGGAACGTCCTCAAATTTGGCTGCCCAGAGAAATTCATCATCATCCTCTGACGACTGCATGATGACATGCAAGCTGTAATCCTTCCAACGGACCTACCACTGACCCAATCCCAATGCAAACTGGGGTCGAGCAAGGCTGTGTCATCGCACCAATGCTCTTTTCCATCATCCTTGCCGCAACACTCCACCTCATCTCCTCATACTCACAGTACCAGAGACTGACAGATACAGAATGGATGTCACACTCACAGTACCAGAGTCTGACAGATACAGAATGGATGTCACACTCACAGTACCAGAGTCTGACAGATACAGAATGGATGTCACACTCACAGTACCAGAGTCTGACAGACACAGAATGGATGTCACACTCACAGTCCTAGAGTTTGATAGATACAGAATGGATGTCACACTCACAGTACCAGAGTCTGACAGATACAGAATGGATGTCACACTCACAGTCCTAGAGTCTGACAGATACAGAATGGATGTCACACTCACAGTACCAGAGTCTGACAGATACAGAATGGATGTCACACTCACAGTCCTAGAGTTTGATAGATACAGAATGAATCCACACAGCACCGGAGACTTCTTTTCTTCTTCTTCTTCTTTGGCCTCCTTGTCTCGAGAGGCAATGGGTAAGTGCCTGGAGCTAGTCAGTGGTTTGTGAAGCAGCGTCTGGAATGGCTATAAAAGGCACATTCCAGAGCGACAGACTCTTCCACAGGTGCTGCAGATAAAATTGGTTGTCAGGGCTGTTACACAGTTGTTTCTCCCCTTGAGCTTCTGTCTTTTTTCCTGTCAACTGCTAAGTCTCTTCGACTCACCACACTTTAGCTCCGCATTTATGGCTGTCCGCCAGCTCTGGCGATCACTGGCAACTGACTCCCACGACTTGTGATCAATGTCACAGGACTTCATGTCGTGTTTGCAAACGACTTTAAAGCAGAGACATGGATGGTCGGTGGTTCTGATACCAGTGACGAGGTTGCTGTACAATGTGTCCTTGGGGATCCTGCCATCTTCCATGCGGCTCACATGGCCAAGCCATCTCAAGCGCCGCTGGCTCCGTAGGGTGTATATGCTGGGGATGTTGACCGCCTCAAGGACTTCTGTGTTGAAGATACGGTCCTGCCACCTGATGCCAAGGATTCTCCAGAGGCAGCAAAGATGGAATGTATTGAGACGTCACTCTTGGCTGACATACGTTGTCCAGGCCTCGCTGCCGTAGAGCAAAGTACTGAGGACACAGGCTTGATATACTTGGACTTTTGTGTTCCGTGTCAGTGTGCCATTTCCCCACACTCACTTGGCCAGTCTGGACATAGCAGTGTTCTCGCACCTACACTGTTTGGGATCTTCTTCTCCCTGCTGCTCTCACATGCGTTCAAGTCTTCAGAAGAAGGAATTTTCCTCCACACAAGATCAGATGGCAGTTTGTTCAACCTTGCCCGTCTAAGAGCGAAGACCAAAGTACAGAAAGTCCGCATCAGGGAACTCCTCTTTGCTGACGATGCTGCATTAACATCCCACACTGAAGAGTGTCTGCAGAGACTCATTGACAGCATTGCGGCTGCCTGCAACGAATTTGGCCTAACCATCAGCCTCAAGAAAACGAACATCATGGGACAGGACATTATAAATACTCCATCCATCAATATGGGCGAACACTCTCTGGAAGTGGTTCAAGAGTTCACCTGTCCAGGCTCAACTATCACCAGTAACCTGTCTCCCGATGCAGAAGTCAACAAGCACATGGGAAAGGCTTCCACTGGTATGTCCAGACTGGCCAAGAGAGTGTGGGAAAATGGCGCACTGACACGGAACCAGAGACTGAGAGCTACCAAATTACAAAAAACACTCAAACACAGTAGCAGAGAGTAAAATAAACGGAATTAATTGCACACTCACATGCAAAAGCAGAGACACAACGACACAGAATCAGTCAATAAGTGTCCTCCCAACAACAGCCAGGACATTTCCAGGGAGCTTGACACAGGGAGCGGCTGTTTTACTCCAAACTGGGACTGGAGAGAGTCTTTCTGAAATATACTTACAGATTGCAGTAAGGGTGCTTGTGATTGGTTGCAAATATTTATTCTGATTGGATGGCGGAAGACACCAATTGGAGAATTACAATATAAAACCGTTTTGACATCACTCCCAATCACCCAATCACAATCTTAACTTTCCCCCATCCCTCATTAGCATAGAGCTGTGGGATTGTCTATTTAATCCGCACTCGGAAGGGGTTTGGTTTATTTCTGTGTCTGAAATTGAAACTGAAGATGGTTGAGGAGAAGACGAAAGCAGCTGCTAAGAAGGGCGCCAAGAAAACTGTGAGGAAACCGTCAGCAAAGGGAGGCAAAAGGCGGAGAAAGTCGAGGAAGGAGAGTTACTCCATCTACATCTACAAAGTGATGAAGCAGGTTCACCCCGACACCGGTATCTCTGTCGGAAGGGACAAAGGCGGTGACCAAGTACACCAGCTCCAAGTAAAACTGCACAATGGACTGAAAAACATCCCAAACACAACGGCTCTTTTAAGAGCCACCCACATTCTCTCTGAAAAAGCTACAACATCATCTCTCTGGTTTTGATTTGTTTTGTTTTTTTATACGAAGAGTCTGGAACTTTCTAATTGCCTTTCTGATCGCTTTTAACCCCATGGATTCTGGGTGATTCAGTTTCACTGTCTGTGAGATCTTTGTGTCTCTACTTAATAATGGGGCATAAATTAATTACTGATCACTGAGCCCATGTGCGCTTTGATCTCGGACTATTCTCCGTCCTTTTTGAAACAGTCTGTAAGCGGCGGCAGAAAGTCTCATTCACAGCATTGTGGAAGTGGACACATTTCAGGTCAATCTTTGTCAAGATACCGCATCACTGATTCTAGATTGAACCTATTTGTGGGAGAAAAAAGCGGACAGAAGATTTTTACTGTCAGGAGTTGAAATTAGAGACTGAGGTTTCCGCCAGCAGCGGGGTTTCTAGTAAATGTACTTATTAATTATTGAGGCCGAGCTTGAACTAGGGAAACAAGTGACTGAGAACTGATCTGTCAGCTCATTGACGAAATAGTACAATAGCGAAAATGAACGCGCACATGGGGTGAGTGATCAGTAATTAATTTACACGGCATTATTAAGTAGAGACACAAAGATCTCAACAGTGAACGTGAATCACCCAGAATCCATGGGGTTAAAACAGATATCACAAAGGCAATTAGAAAGTTCCAGACCCTTTGGATAAAAAAAAAAAACAAATTGATACTATCGGGATGATGTTGTAGCTGTTTCAGAGATTGTGGGTAGCTCTTAAAAGAGCCGTTGTGTTTGGGATGTTTTTCAGTCCATTGTGCAGTTTTACTTGGAGCTGGTGTACTTGGTCACCGCCTTTGTCCCTTCCGACACGGCGTGCTTGGCCAGCTCCCCGGGCAGCAGCAGGCGCACGGCAGTCTGGATCTCCCGGGAGCTGATGGTGCTGCGCTTGTTGTAATGGGCCAGGCGGGAAGCCTCACCCGCGATGCGCTCGAAAATATCGTTCACAAACGAGTTCATGATGCTCATGGCCTTGGAGGAGATGCCGGTGTCGGGGTGAACCTGCTTCATCATTTTGTAGATGTAGATGGAGTAACTCTCCTTCCTCGACTTTCTCCGCTTCTTGCCGCCCTTTGCTGACGGTTTGCTCACAGTTTTCATGGCTCCCTTCTTAGCAGCTGCTTTCTTCTTCTCCTCAACCATCTTCAGTTTCAACTTCAGACACAGAAATAAACCAAACCCCTTCCGAGTGCGGATTAAATAGACAATCCCACAGCTCTATGCTAATGAGGGATGGGGAAAAGTAAAGATTGTGATTGGGTGATTGGGAGTGATGTCACAATGGTTTTCTATTGTAATACTGTAATTGGTGTCCTTCGCCATCCAATCACATTCAAACTTTGCAGCCAATCACAAACATTCGTACTGCAATCAGGAAGGATGTTTCACAAATACACTCCCCAGCTCCAGTTTACATTGAAAGTGCCGCTCCCTGTGTCAAGCTCTCTGGAAATGTTCTGCATGTTGTTGAGAGGACGCTTATTGATGATTCTGTGTCGTTGTGAGTGTGCAATTAATTCCATTTCTTTTATTCTCTGCTCCTGTGTTTGAGTGTGTTCTGTCATTCAGCAGTTCTCAATCTCTGGTGCTGTATGGATTTATTCTGTATTTATTTATTTCGAGATATAACACTGAAACAGGCCCTTCGGCCCACCGAGTCTGTGCCGACCAACCATCACCCATTTATACTAACCCTGCAGTAATCCCAATCTACACTAGGGGCAATTTACAATGACCAATTTACCTATCAACCTGCAAGTCTTTGGCGGTGGGAGGAAACCAGAGCACCCGGCGAAAACCCACCGGTCACAGGGAGAACTTGCAAACTCCGCACAGGCAGTACCCAGAATCGAGCCCGGGTCCCTGGAGCTGTGAGGCTGCAGTGCTAACCACAGCGCCACTGTATCTGTCAGACTCTGGTACTGTGTTTGAGTGTGACATCCATTCTGTATCTGTCAGTCTCTGTTGCTGTGTTTGAGTGTGAGGAGTTGAGGCGGAGTGTTGCGGCGAGGAAGATGGAAAAGAGCGTTGGTGCGATGACACAGACTTAGTTGACCCCAGTTTGCATTGGGATTGGGTCAGTGGTAGGTCCATTGGGAAGGATTACAGCTTGCATGTCATCATGCAGTCGTTGGAGGTCGGTGACGAATTTTTCCGGCAGCCAAATTTGAGGAAGACGTTCCATAATCCTTCCTGGTTGGTAGAGTCGAAGGCCTTTGTCAGGTCAGAGAAGACCAGGTAGAAAGGTTGCTGCTGCTCCCTACATTTTCTTGGCGTTGTCTTGCTGTGAAGATCATGTCCACTGTGTCTCTTGATGGACAGAATCCACATTGTGATTCCAGTGGGAGATCTTCAGGCACGGGGAGGAGACAGTTGAGAAGGACTCTTGTGATGGCCTTCCCTGTAGTGAACAGCTGGGATACCCCTCTGTCATTACCACAGTCGGTCTTGTCACCATTTTTGGTGATGATCACAATGACAGCATCTCAGAGATCCCTGGCGTGCTCTCGTCCTTCCAGCTGAGGGAAATGAGACCATGTATTTGTGTTAAGTCTTCTTCTCTGTCGTATTTTAGATTTTCAGAGGGAATTCCATCTATGCCGGTGGCCTTCATTTTTTTTTTACCTGTTAGATTGCCTTTTCAATTTCTGTTGGGCTGGGATTGTGCTGACGTCATGGTGGGTAACAAGCTGTGGAATGTGGCACTTGCATCAAGGACTGAGTTGCGATTGAGAAGATCTTCAAAGTGCTACTTCCAACGAGTGCTGACTGCCTCTCTGACCTTGATCAGTGTCACTCCATTCTTTACTCTCAGTAGGGTAGGTCCTTGGTAATTTGGGCCATAAATGGTCTTGACGGTGCTGAAGAATCCACACATGTCGTGGCTGTCAGCAAGTTGCTGTATTTCCTGCACTCTTTCAGCCCATCAGCTGTTCTTTAGTTCGTGTAAGCAGATCTACTCTCCCGGACGAGTGGGAAACTATTGAAACTACATTTCCTGAAGCAAGGCCACTCCAACATCTGTCATCGGGCTGCAGTATGATGACAACGCTTGCATATGCGCACACTCAGAGGCCAAGCTTCAAACCCTCATCGATGCATTCATGGAGGCGCATGAAAGAATTGGCTTGAAGCAAAACATCCGGAAAGCTAAGGTCCTCTGCCAGCCTGCTCCCCGACACTGCCCCCGACTATTAAGATCCACGGCGAATCACTGGACAATGTGGATCACTGCTCATACCTTGGGAACCTCCTGTCACCAAGGGCAGATATCGACAATGACACTCAGGATCGCTTCCAGAAGGCCATGTGGCCCATAAATCCTGCTCTGCCATTCAATAAGATCATGCCTGTTCTGATTGAGGCCTTAATTCCACTTTCCTGCCTGTGCCCATTGACCAATGACTCCCTTGTACATCAAAAAATCTGTCTATCACAGCCTTGAATATATTCAATGACCCAGCCTCCACAGTCCTCTGGAGAACAGAATTCCAAAGATGAGCAACCCTCTGACAGAAGAAATTCCTCCTCATCTCTTTCTTGAATGGGAGACCACTTATCTTGAAAATGTGGCCCATAATTCTACATTCCCCCACAAGGAGAAGCATCTTCCCAGCATCTACCTGTCCAGCCCACTGAGAATCTTATAGGTTTCAATAAGATCACCTCTCAATCTTCTAAACTCCAGCGGGTAGAGGCCCAATCTGCTCAACTTTTTCTCACAAGTCAACCCTTCATCCCAGTAATCAGCCTAGTGAACATTCTTTGAACTGATTCCAATACAAGTATATCCCTCCTTAAGTAAGGAGACCAAAGCTGTATGGAGTACTTTAGTTGGGATGCCACTAATGCCCTGTACAGTTACAGCAAAACTTCCCTACTTTTATACTCCATTCCCCTTGCTAAAAATTCCAACATTCCATTTGCATTCCTAATTACTTGCTGTAGCTTCATGCTAACTTTTCTGTAATTCATGTACCTGGTACCCAGATCCCTCAGTACAGCAGCATTCTGCAGTCTGTCTCTATGTAAGTAAAATTCTGTTTTTCTATTCTTCCTGCCAAAGTAGACAATCTCACATTTTCCTATATTATACTCCATCTGCCAAACTTTTGCCCACTGACTTAACCTATCTATATCTCTTTGCAGACACTTTATGTCCTCCTCACAACTTTCTTTCCTACCTATCTTTGTACCACCCATAAATTTGGCAACAGTACACTCAGTGCCTTCATGCAATTATTAATATAGACCATAAATAGTTGAGGCACCAGCACTGATCCCTGTGACATTCCATTAGTTACAGTTTTCCAATCTGAAAATGCCCCATTTGTCCCCACTCTCTGTTTCCTGTGAGTTAGCCAATCTTATATCCATGTGTGTGTAATTTTCAGTTTGTATCGATCAGTGTCTGGTACTCTATGTGAGTTTTGGACTCTTTCTTACTCTCTCACTGCTATTTTTTGTGTGTTAGGTTGCTTTAGATGACTCAGGCTGAAGTACTGTGAGTGAGTGCAGTAATCAACCTATATCTTTCAGCATCTGGCACTGAGCATGTGTTTCAGCATCACTCTCTATCTGTCAGTATCTGGTACTCTGTGTGAGTGTGGGATTCATTATATAATCCTCCGTCCCTGGGACTGATGGCAAGTCTGGATTTATTCTCCATAAAATGTCAGCACAGCAACAGGCCATTGATGTGGTAGGTTTTCAGCAGACAATATATTTGAGGTTTTGCTTAGTATTAAATATCTGTCACTGTGAACACAATAGTGAAAGATAATGTATCCTACAATCTGATACAGGATTGGTGTGCAAGTGTAACTCAGGCTGTACTAATCAATTTGATCAGTGCCATTCAGTCTGAGTGAGTATCTTGGACTTGCATGTAAAATGAGCTCAGTCTGGAATTGTACAGTATCTTCCATCTGACACTATGAGGTTTCAGGACTGGTATGTAACTTATAGCTCAGACTATACTAATCAAATTTGTATTGTATCTGTTAGTTTCACAATCCGGATGAGTTTTAAAGTGGAATCTGAGTTTGGATCTCAGGTTATATGATATTTCAGAATCTCTCAATCTGATTATGAACTTGAGTCTAATGTATATGTCTGGAAACATGATGGGAATTAATACTGATAATAAACTCATAACCTGTGTAAATATTGGGCTGGTATTTAACTTGAATCTCAGAGTACATTATTGAGGTTAATTCTGTAACTTTGAAACAGGAACCACGTGTCAGTTCTCTGTGTGTTTAATTTGTAGCTGAGGTTGCACTATTGTGGGATTGACACACTGATAATTTGATTGTGGGTGAGAAGTTGGACTGGGATTTATGTATCTACCTGTCAGTGGTAATGAGTTGGGGTGACATAGAAACAACGTCTGTCTTTCCTGCTCTATTTGATTGATGGATTGAAAATGTGTCTCTGGAACTATTTCTGCTGTCTGAGACTGTGGAACTGATGACCTGTCTGTGTCTCTGCGCTCTGTGAGTGATAATGTACGTATTGTGTGTGAGAAGGATCTGGTGACACTCTTCCTTGTAACTTGGGTGGAGGAAATAGCCCATTTATTCTGGTTCATTCAATCATTTGCCTGTTTGAACAAAAGTATGTTTGTAACTAAAATACAGGTGAGATCAAAGATATAGAGTTTTAATGAATTTAATCTCTCAAATAATAATCATTATGGATACCCGCAAAAGAACCACCGCAACACAAATATTGTCACTGTTTCACTCCACTACAGTAAGTTTCTTCCCATTCTGTCTCCATCCCCTTGTCCACACACAACCCGAGAATGGCCTCTCCACTCACTCCATGTTCTGAGACCAGTTCCAGATCCACTCCGCCTCTTACAAACAGCCCTCGTCTGCCCCTGAACTTGCCCCGGACTCGATGCTGATCTCTGAGTCTATCTGCGGACATGCTCCCAAAGCGATGTGCTGCTGGAAGGAGGCTGCTGTTTGCTGCCTTGCCCCGGGACCGGGATCTCTCCATTCGTGGCTGTTTTAAACCATCTTCTTCCGCTCACAGGCAGTGCTGGGGGAGGGGAGCGCAGGCGCAGATTTCTGCAGCACTTCAGCCAGAAACGTGGAAAACTTCCGGCACAGAATGAGTCCATTCGGCCCATCGTGTCCGCGCCAGCGGAATGAGAGGGATTTAGCCTGTTCCCACAGTTTGTTGTTATTGGACAGTGAAGTGTGGAAACAGAAACGGACAGTCAGGATGTGGGGAGTTACACAAAGAGAATCTATTATAAGCACCAGGTGAGAAGTGTGAAGGACACATTTTAAACAGCGGCTGTTTGGTTTCATTTGAACGGTTAGACCATGAGAGCGGGATCAGGAAATCTGACCTGTGTAAAAGTCCCTGCTCCGTCGGTCAGTCCCATTCATGGCCCAGTGGATTGTTTCTGGATGTTATTTAATTGTTGTAAAATGGCCAAAGCCCCTGGTATGCAGTCGCTGGGGGCTGCAGGACTGCAGTGGAATCAGACACTGACTCTGTTTGTATTGCTGGGTTTCCTTTGTGATTGTTCACAATGATTATTCATCGAAAAATTGTTTTGGTCTCTCTTGTAACTTCCATCACATCTCTTCCTGAATTATAATAAATACTTTTTCTTTCTACAGGCAATACTTGAGGAAGCTGAATAAATGTAGTGATTCCTCGACACAAGGGGAAGTGCAGCCGGCTCCTCACACACAGTAAGTACAGTATCAGTCACAGAGAGCCGAGACATCAATTCCACAATCACCGACAGCAGAAGTAGTCAGAACACAAAAACACACAAAATAGGAGCAGGAGTAGATCATATGGCCCGTGGAGCCTGCTCCGCCATTCAGTACCATCATGGATGATCATCGGCTTCAATTCCACTTTCCCGCCTGCTCGCCTTATCCCCTGATTCTCTGAGAGATCAAAAATCTGTCTATCGCAGCTTTACATGTATTCAATGATGGAGCATCCACAATACTCTGGAGTAGAAAATTCCAAAGATTCACAACCCTTTGAGTGAAGTAATTTCTCCTCATCTCAGTCCTAAATGATCAGCCCCTTATCGTGGGACTGTGTCCCCATGTTTTAGATTCTCTGACCAGCAGAAACAATCTCAGTGTCTCCCCTATCCAGCCCCTTCGGAATTTTGTATGTTTCAATGAGATCACCTCTCATTCTTCTAAGCTCCAGAGTATAGGCCCAATTTACTCAGCCTCTCATGATAGGACAATCCCCTCATCCCAGGGACTAATTTAGTGAACATTTGCTGCACCGCCTCCAATGCACATATATCCTTTCTTAAGTGTGCAGACCAAAACTTCACACTGTATTCCAGATGTGGTCTCACCGAAATCCTGTACAATTGTAACTCACTTCTTTATTGCTGTATTCTAATCCCCTCGCAATAAAGGCCAACACGCCATTTGCCTTCCTAATTGCTTGTTGTACCTGCATGCTAACTTTCTGTATTCCTTGTACAAGAACACTCAATTCTCTTTGAACACCAACAGTTACAAGTTTCACACCTTTTATCAAATATTCTACTTTTCTATTCTTATGACCAAAGTGAAGAACTTCACACTTCCCTACATTATACTCCATCTTCTTGCCCACTCACTGAACTTGTCTATATCTCTTTGCAGCCTCTCTATGTCCTCCCACAGCTTCCCTTTCCACCTACCTTTGTATCATCAGCAAACCTAGATACATTACTCTCTGTCTCTTCATCTAAGTCATTAATTTAGATTGTAAATAGCTGAGACCCCAGCACTTATCCTTGCGACACTCCATTATTCACTGCCTGCCAATCTGTTTCTACCCACTCTTTGCTTCCTGTCCGTGAACCAATCCTCTATCCATGCTAATATATTACCCACAATTCCATGAGTCCCTTATCTTCTCTATTAACCTTTTATGTAGCACCTTATTGAATGCCTTTTGGAAATCCAGGAATATGACTAGTTTCCCTTTACCCTGCTCGTTACATCCTCAAAAAACTCTCATAAATTTGTCAAACAAGATTTCCCTTCAGGAAAATCATGTTGACTTGTTTGAATGCTTTTCTCAATGCATTGTTCAGACTTCCTGCATTTTCCCAAGGACTGATATTAGGCTAACTGGCCTGTAGTTCACAGTTTTCTCTCTCCCTCCTTTCCTGAAAGGCAGTGTAACATTTGCCAACTTCCAATCTGATGGAAATTTTCTGACCCCCTCCCACACCCACTGCAATATTACAGGGAACGGGGGTGGGGAGAAACAGCCTGTCTGCCCCAGGCAAATCAAGGCCCTTAATTGGCCAATTAACAGCCACTTATGGGCCTCCTCTCTCTGCTGCAGGTATTTTATCCTCGGTTGGGTTGGGGGCGGGGAGGCAGTGTGGCAAAGGCACCAAGAACCCTGCCTGATAAAACCAGGCATCTTTCTTGCGGGCTGCGGGGGGTCCTCCTGATTAGGCACCCTGTTCCCCATGGAGGGCCACCCTCAAAGCTCCAACCGCTCCCATTGGGCACCCCCGGACCCTGTACCTGACCCCCCATTGCCTCAGACTTAAAGGCAACATTATATATTCTATCAGAACAGACTGAATGACAAATAACATAGCACTCCACAAAACTATAGTGTTCGAGTGAAAGATATTGTCTCAGTTATTTATTGCAGCCTGAGCTACACATTATATGCCAATCTAAAATCACATACAGTTTCAGACTGAGATACAGTATTTATTCCATAAATGCAAAATGAGCTATATGTTCCACTGGAGTTCATACTATTGAACAAGCCTGGGCTGTTTTCTCTAAGTGGTCACCTAATAGAAGCATTGAATAATATGAAGGGTTTCGTTAGGGTAGAGGTAGAGATGTTTCCCACTTGTGGTGGAGTCCAAAGCTGTCGATATGAAATAGTCAGTAATAAATTAAATAAATAACTCAGGGGAATCTTCTTTACCCTGCTTTGACAGCACTTGAGCTGCTGAGCATTGTTACATTTAACATCAAGCTAAATGATTAAATGAGGCAGAAACAATTTGAGAGATTTGCTGATAGGATTAGATGAAGTAGGGTTGGAGTAACCTCATTGGAACTACCAGCACTTGGGCAGAAAAGCCTGTCTCTGTGCTGTAAATACTATGTAATTTTGTGTAGAGTGAATCCAGAATGACAAACTAACCCAGAGATTAATGGCTACTGAATGCATCCCACACACAGGCAGTACCAGAGACTGAAAGATACTGTACAAAACCCACACTCACAGGCAGTACCAGAGACTGACATGCTGAACAAAACTCACACTCACAGGAAGTACCAGAGACTGACAGATACTGAACAAAACCCACACTCACAGGCAGTACCAGAGACTGACAGATACTGAACATAACCGCCACTCACAGGCAGTACCAGAGACTGACAGATACTGAACAAAACCCACACTCACAGGCAGTACCAGAGACTGACAGATACTGAACAAAACCCTCACTCACAGGAAGTACCAGAGATTGACAGATACTGAACAAAACCCGCACACACAGGCAGTACCAGAGACTGATAGATACTGAACATAACCTACACTCACAGGCAGTGCCAGAGACTGACAGACATTGAACATAACCTACACTCACAGGCAGTACCAGAGACTGACAGATACTGAACAAAACCCACACTCACAGGCAGTACCAGAGACTGACAGATACTGAACAAAACCCACACTCACAGGCAGTACCAGAGACTGACAGATACTGAACAAAACCCACACACAGGCAGTACCAGAGACTGACAGATACTGAACATAACCTACACTCACAGGCAGTGCCAGAGACTGACAGACATTGAACATAACCTACACTCACAGGCAGTACCAGAGACTGACAGATACTGAACAAAACCCACACTCACAGGCAGTACCAGAGACTGACAGATACTGAACAAAACCCACACTCACAGGAAGTACCAGAGACTGACAGATACTGAACAAGACCCACACTCACAGGCAGTACCAGAGACTGACAGATACTGAACATAACCGCCACTCACAGGCAGTGCCAGAGACTGACAGACATTGAACATAACCTACACTCACAGGCAGTACCAGAGACTGACAGATACTGAACAAAACCCACACTCACAGGAAGTACCAGAGACTGACAGATACTGAACAAAACCCACACTCACAGGCAGTACCAGAGACTGACAGATACTGAACATAACCTACACTCACAGGCAGTGCCAGAGACTGACAGACATTGAACATAACCTACACTCACAGGCAGTACCAGAAACTGAAAATATTGAACAAAAAGTACACACGCGGACAGTACCTGAGACTGACGGATACTGAACAAAACACACACTCACAGGCAGTACCAGAGACTGACAGATGTTATGTCCATCCCAAATTCACAACAGAAAAAATAACTGAGAGATCCAACAGAAATCCAACACTTACATATAATACCAGTGACTTAAAGGTACAGAATTAATCGCACTCTCAAATATAGTGCATGTGACTGGGATACAGAATGAGTCTATACTGACACATAATACCAGGGAATGACAGATACAGAATGAATCACACAGTCACATACAGCAACAGGGACATTTTGGCACAGCATGAATCTGACAGTCGTGTACAGAAACAGAGGCTGACAGATATCAAATGAAACCCACACACACATACAGTGACACTGAGAGCTATAACATATATGCCACATTCATATATAGTACCAGAGATTGACAGATGCAGAATGAATTCCACACACACAAACAGTTCCAGAGCCTTATACATTCAGAGTGAATATGACACTTTGTACCAGAGACTGACCAATGCAGCATGAATCCCACACTCCCACTCAGTAATAGAGACTGACAGATAGCCACAAATAAAGAATGATTCTCATTCTCATGTACAGGACAACAGACTGATTTGCCACAATGGTGTCTCTAATCTTTGGGCAAACTCAGTGTAATAACAACTCATCTCCATTCCCAGTATTTCTAAATCCCACCTGTCCTCCATAATCTGAACAATTATTGCATGTCGTGTTGACTGTCTGACCTGTAAACTGCACTGTATCACAGATTGCTGACATTTGCTAGCTGAAAGTGAGAACTGCAAAATAGAAGCAGAAATTGGCACAGCCTGTCAGGGTTAATAAACAGGTAATGTGAGGTAATAAACTTTGTAATAAACTCATATTGCTTCACATTTTTATACTGAAAATAAAAGTAATCAATTCTTAATAAAAATGTTTACTATATTGATCTGATATTTGTAAATGTGCCCTGTTATATATTACACTACATTGAGCAGTATTTCTGTCTGATTTTTCAGGATACTATTTGCATTACTTCAAATAAAGAAAACATAACTACACAAAGAACTGAGCACAATGCTGAAAGTTTCACAGCAAACAGTCAAAAGGGAAAGAGATAACATATAGAAAGAAAAAAAGCTAAAATACTGAAAACACTCAGCCAGTCCGGAAACAACTGTGGAGAAGAGAAGCTCGGGTGAATGGTCCAGTTCTGTGACCCTTCTATAGACCTGAAACATTGCTCCTCCCTTCCTCTCTCCACAGATACTGCTGGAACTGCTGAGTGTTTCCAGAATCTTCTGTTATTCAGATTTCTAGCGGCTGCAGTATTTCTCTTTTTGAAGAATAAAACAATCCCTGGGAGGGAATGAAAGTTTACATAAGAAATAAGAGCAGGAGTGGCCACTCTGCCCATCGAAGTAGTTCCACCATTCAATAATGTAACAGCTGTTCTCCTACCTCAACTCCATCTTACCACACTGGCACAGCCCCCTTGATTCCCTTAATATCCAAAAACCTATCGATTTCTCTTGAATATACACAATGATTGAGCATCCAGAGCTCTCTGGGATAGAGAATTCCAAAGATTCATAACCCTTTGACTGAAAAGAAAATCTCCTCTTCTCAATCAAATATGACCAAGCCCTTTATACTGAGACTGTAACCCTTCATTCTAGATTGCCCAGCTAGAGGAAACATCCTCCCAGCATTTACCATGTCAAGCCACTGAGCATTTTATCTGCCAGTGAGATTGCCTCTCACTCTACTGAGTTCTGGGGAATAGAGGCCTAGTCTATTCAATCTCTTCACATAGGACAATCCCCTCATCCTAGGAAGCAGCCTAGTGGCACGTCTCTGTGCTCCCTCTAAGGAAAGTATATCCTTCCTTAGATAAGGGGACCAAAACTGCACAGCACTCCAAGTGTGATCTCACGCTGTATAATTGCAATAAATACTCATACTCGAATCTCATTGCAAAAAAGACAAACATATCATTTGCTTTCCTAATTGGTTGAGTACCTGCACGTTAACTTTCTGTGATTCCTGGACAAGGACAATCGGGTCCCTCTGAATGTAAACATTTCCCATTCTCTCACTAATTTCAAAAATGTTCTGTATTGCTGTTTTAGATTAGAGATACAGCACTGAAACAGGCCCTTCGGCCCACCGAGTCTGTGCCGAACATCAACCACCCATTTATACTAATCCTACACTAATCCCATATTCCGACCAAACATCCCCACCTGTCCCTATATTTCCCTACCACCTGCCTATGCTACTGACAATTTATAATGGCCAATTTACCAATCAACCTGCAAGTCTTTTGGCTTGTGGGAGGAAACCGGAGCACCCGGAGAAAACCCACGCAGACACAGGGAGAACTTGCAAACTCCACACAGGCAGTACTCGGAATCGAACCCGGGTCCTTGTCGCTGTGAGGCTGCGGTGCTAACCACTGCGCCGCCCTGCCAAAGTGTGTAACTGTATACTTCTCCCCATTATATTCCATCTCTCACATTCTTGCCCACATACTTAGTCTGTCTAAATCCCTTTTTTCCCCCTTTGCATCCTCCTCACAGTTTACTTTGCCACCTCACTTTATATCATCGGCAAACATGGATACCATGACATTCGGTCACCTCATCTTAGTCATTGATCCAGAATGTAAATAACTGAGTCCCGAGCACCAATCCTTGCAGTATCCAACAACTTACAGCTTTCCTGCCGAAAATGACTCGGTTACTCCTACTCTCTGTTTTTTGTCTGTTAACTACTACTCAATCTATACTAATATATTATCCCCAAATTGCATGGGACCTACATTGGTGTAATAACCACTTGTTTGATAACTTATTGAATGCTTTTTGAAAATCCAAACAGACTACATCCACTGGTTCCCCTTATCTACCCTGGCAGTTACAACATCAACATATTCTAATAATTTATCATTGACAATTTCCTTTTAATAAATCCATGTTGACTCTGACCAACCATATTCTGATATTCCACATCACCATTTACCATGTCTGTAATAATAGATTATAGCATATTCCCCATTGCTGATGTCAGGCAAACTGGCCTCTAGTTCTTTGCTTTCTCTCTCGTTCCTTTCTTGAATAGTGCGGATATGTTTGTTACCCTCCAATTCACAGCTTCCAGAATCCAGGAATTGTTTCTTATAAGGAACGGGAATAGCTGTGGGAAAATGAATCTGAGTAATTCTATTCTGAGTCCACTGTATGATTCAGGTCAAATAATAATTATCAATAAAACGGAGTAAAATCAGAGTTCAATTGAACTTTAATTTGAAGGAAATCAGCGTTGGAAATATGTTTATTCAAATTATACACTTCTTGCTTTGGGAAACAAAATTCCTTCGAGACAGCACCCAACTCAGTTCCTATCTTTCAGTTTCTCATCTGAGGAATTTAAGGAATGCCAAACTGTAATGGCTGGGAATCAAACCCGGGCACAGCTGCTTGGAAGGTCATTGACCTGAAACATTAACTCTGTTCTCTCTCCACAGATGCTGCCTGACCTGCTGAGTATTTCCAGCATTTTCTGTTTTTATTCCAGCTGTTTGGAAGGCAGCTATGCTCATTGCTCTAACAGCATCGCTCACATGGAGCAATACATTGAGTCTTTCTGTGGAGTTTGGGACTGGGCCGCTGTCTTTTGGTCTCTGATGCTATAATCACAGCCCAGTATAATACTCAGCTCAGTTCCAGGTGTTTAAAACTGGTGAACTGAAAGGCGACATGATGTGTCAGGATGTTTCTGAACAGCAATAATCACAATTTTACAACACAGAAAGAGTTCATTTGAACAATTGTGCTGCTCTTTGAACGATCTATCCAATCAGTCCCACCTCCCTGTCATTTTCACATTGCCCTGTAATTTCCCCATCAAATAATGATCCAATTCCCTCAGGAAAGTTATTATTGAATCTGTTTTCACCTCCCTTTTCAAGCAGTACATTTCTGATCATCAGAACGCGTGTTAAAATATCACCTCATCTTCCCCTGATTCTTTTAACAATTCTGAGTCCATTGGTTACAGACCCTTCTGCCAGTGGGAACAGTTCCTCTTCAACCCATTAGAATGTAGAACACAACTATTAAATATTACATTAACATCTCTGCACCAAGAAGAACGACCCAAGATTTGCTACAAAAACAAGAAAAGCTGGAATCACTCAGCAGGTCTGGCAGCATCTGTGGAAAGAGAAGCAGAGTTAACGTTTCGGGTCAGTGACCCTTCTTCGGAACTGACAAATATTAGAAAAGTCACAGATTATAAGCAAGTGAGGTGGGGGTGGGGTAAGAGATAACAAAGGAGAAGGTGCAGATTAGACCAGGCCACATAGCTGACCAAAAGGTCACGGAGCAAAGGCAAACAATATGTTAATGGTGTGTTGAAAGACAAAGCATTAGTACAGATTAGGTGTGAATACACTGAATATTGAACAGCAGCAAGTGCAAACCTGAAAAAAAAACCTGAAAAAAACAGTGGGTAAGCAAACTGAACAAACTAAGTTGAAATGAAATAAATGCAAAAAAAGACAGTAAAAAATGTAAAAAAGAATGTACAAAAAAGGAAGAAAAAATAACTAAAAATGATAGTAAAATGGGGGGCTGTCATGCTCTGAAATTATTGAACTCAATGTTCAGTCCGGCAGGCTGTAGTGTGCCTAATCGGTAGATGAGATGCTGTTCCTCGAGCTTGTGTTGATGTTCACTGGAACACTGCAGCAATCCCAGGACAGAGATGTGAGCATGAGGGCAGGGGGGAGTGTTGAAATGGCAAGCAACCGGAAGCTCAGAGTCCTGCTTGCGGACTGAGCGGAGATGTTCCGCAAAGCGGTCACCCAGTCTGCGCTTGGTCTCTCCAATGTAGCGGAGACCACACAGTGAGCATCGAATACAGTATACTACATTGAAAGAAGTACAAGTAAATCGCTGCTTCACCTGAAAGGAGTGTTTGGGGCCTGGGATAGTGAGGAGAGAGGAGGTAAATGGGCAGGTATTACACCTCCTGCGATTGCAGGGGAAGGTGCCCTGGGACGGGGACGAGGTGGTGGGGGTAATGGAGGAGTGGACCAGGGTGTCGCGGAGGGAACGATCCCTTCGGAATGCTGACAGGGGAAGGGAGGGGAAGATGCGACTGGTAGTGGCATCACGCTGGAGGTGGCGAAAATGGCGGAGGGTGATCCTTTGGATATGGAGGCTGGTGGGATGAAAAGTGAGGACAAGGGGAACCCTGTCACGGTTCTGGGAGGGAGGGGAAGGGGTGAGGGTAGAGGTGCGGGGAATGGGTCGGACACGGTTGAGGGCCCTTTCAACCACAGTGGGGGGAAATCCTCGGTTGAGGAAAAAGGAGGTCATATCAGAAGCACCGTCATGGAAGGTAGCATCATCAGAGCAGATGCGTCGGAGACGGAGAAACTGGGAGAATGGAATGGAGTCCTTACAGGAGGTAGGGTGTGAAGAAGTGTAGTCGAGGTAGCTTTGCCATCCTTTCACGCGTCTCTAGTGCCATTCTAGTCAATCTCCTCTGCACTCTCTCTCAGGCCTTGATATCCCTGCTAAAATGTGGAACCTAGAATTAGACACAATGCTCCAGCTGAGGCCGATAACCAGTGAGATTTATAAAGGTTCAGCATAAACTCCTTGTTTGTGACCCGTATTCCTATTTCTGGTTTCTAACCCAGTGTCGGCTCTGAGCTGTTGAAACTGCCTGAATAAATATTTCCGCTCAACTTAGAGGCCGGAATGTGAGAAGCTGCTGAGAATAAGAGACCCTCGCAGCCAGGCGTCATTTCCCGGTGGATTTTTCAATAGAAACTGGGGCTGGAGAGAGTCTTTGGGAAATGTAATTCCTGAATGCAGTGAGAGAGTTTGTGATTGGTTGCAGATATAAAACTATTGTGACATCACTGCCAATCACCCAATCACAATCTTTACTTTCTCCCATCCCTCATTAGCATAGAGCTGTGGGATTGTCTATTTAATCCGCACTCGGAAGGGGTTTGGTTTATTTCTGTATCTGAAACTGAAAATGGTAAGGTCCCCCCACCAAGCTGAACTGAGGGGCTGGACCCCTGGGAAACCCCTCGAACTGTATCAGGAAAATTTTCATTTGCTGTAAATGTTAAAATGTAATTGGCATGACAAATGTGAAATGGAAGGGTTGTGAAGCAACCCATGATTGTATTGAAGGAAACTGATCTCCCTTGCAATGTTTGTATTTTTTGGTGCTGTTTGAAACTGTTTGGCAATGTATTTTTAACATATTTTTATCAATAAAGTATATTTTGGAAATAAAAAAAAGAGAAGAAAGCAGCTCCTAAGAAAGGCGCCAAGAAAACCTTAAATAAACCGTCAACAAAGGGCGGCAAGAAGCGGAGGAAGGAGAGTTACTCCGTCTACATCTACAAAGTGATGAAGCAGGTTCATCCCGACACCGGCATCTCCTCCAAGGCCATGAGCATCATGAACTCGTTTGTGAACTATGTTTTCGAGCGCATCGCGGGTGAGGCTTCCCGCCTGGCCCATTACAACAACCATCAGCTCCGGGTGATCCAGACCGCCGTGCGCCTGCTGCTGCCCGGGGCGCTGGCCAAGCACGCCGTGTCGGAAGGGACAAAGGCGGTGACCAAGTACACCAGCTCCAAGTAAAACTGCACAATGGACTGAAAAACATCCCAAACACAACGGCTCTTTTAAGAGCCACCAACAATCTCTGAAAAAGCTGCATCCGACATCTCTATGAAATCACTTTAAGACAATGTATAATATAATATCGATCCCACTGCTGTGTTTGTATCTCCTGTTATTAACCAAACACGAACCCATAATCTGAGCACCCGCCTTCACTTTTTTTGCTTAAAGCTGCTCTTATTCTGTTTTTTCACAGCCCCTGAATGACCGCATTAACAGCTGATTTCAGCGGCAAGGATTAGACCTTAATCCCTTCACTGATTAATCATTTTATTAACAGCAACTCTCCGCAGTGTAACAGCCTGGGATGGGATTATTACAGAGCAAGTTAAGGGCCGTTTGAGGACTTGATCCGGCTTCCTCTTTTCAGAGAAGGACACTGGGCTCTGATTGAAAACTAAACTGACTATTTCACTTCAGGCCAATGCAGGCCCCACCCGGGACAGTTTGAAAGCGATTGTCGAATGAGTCACAATTTAAATAACATTTTACAAGTTGAATAAAACAAAATCAAGAGATGGGACTTTAAATCTTTGACTAAGGATGACATTTATTTTAATCCGCTCCTTTCCGACAATGAAATTGGCGGGCTTTTTGAAATTGACAAATTCTCTGCTTCTGATGTCGTGGCGGGTAAATCCCGCCCTCTTGTGTTGGTCAGTGACCTGATTGGTGAAGAAAATAGGCAAATAGAATTAAGTACCTATCATTGAGGAGAGTTCTCAGTCTTTAAGTAAAGTAAATGCTGCGGAAATTATCCATTTGTGAAAGTATTTGTGAGATTGTGGAAATGTCTGGAGGAAAGACCGGCGGGAAAGCTCGGGCCAAAGCCAAGTCTTGCTCCTCCCGGGCTGGACTGCAGTTCCCGGTGGGCCGTGTTCACAGGCTCCTGAGAAAGGGCAACTATGCTGAGCATGTGGGTGCTGGAGCCCGGGTCGATCTGGCTGCTGTGCTCGAGTATCTGACCGCTGAAATCCTCGAGCTGGCCGGTTACGCGGCCCGGGACAACAAGAAGACCCGCATCATCCCCAGACACCTGCATCTGGCCGTCCGCAACGAGGAGGAGCTCAAGAAGCTGCTGGGAGGGGTGACCATCGCTCAGGGCGGGGTGCTACCCAAGAAAACCAGCGCTCAAAGCTCCCAGAAAATGTAAAGCAGACAAAATGTCATCTAATAAACCAAAGACTCTTTTCAGAGCCACCCACAGTCTCTGAAAGGGCTGATTACTGTCTGATTCAAGCATGTCAGTAACAGAACAGAATAGGAACTATTTAAAATGTTTATGAGCAACTATTTCAGTGGCTTCTCACTGTCCCCCTGATCCCTGTGTGAAGGGGAATTACCAATAGTCTAATTTATTCCTTTCCACACCGAGTTTGAGTTATTGGTCCCTTAAGGATTGCTGAATGGAGTCTTCCACCGCCGGTTACAGATAAGAAGTGGGGGAAAAAATGACAGGTTAAAGCTGTGCGTAAAATAGCGCCAGGAATTTGTGGCGATAATAGCGGAATAAAGAAAGGTTTTTAAAGGATGGTGGAAAATATTTTACGAACAATTTTGAATAGATTTTCCAGTAATTCGCTTTTTGCCGACACTGAAATTGGCGCCTTTTTCGAATTCAAACGTTCTGCCAATTTCGACAATTTAAGCCAATGATTTGCTGCATTTTCCCCAATTCGAGGCTCTGCGATTGGTTAAGAAATGCGAATGGGAAGAGGGTGACCAATCAGAAGTGAGCGCGGGCTCAAGCTGTGGGAATTCCAGGTCCCTGAATGATTGAGCTGAAACTGATCAGTTTCACAAACCCTGTCAGTTTCAGTGCAGGAAACACCGTCTCGGGGGAAATAACATCACAAGTGGGTCTGGTTCCAGTGACCGATTCAACGGCTGCTGCAAAATTCCCGGATTCCCTCATTGCAGCGAAATCATTTTGAAATTCTATGAAAACAATGAGTGATTCTGGAGGAGTGATGTGGCTTTTCACTGAGGGCATGTGTGGACTGGGGAAATAACTAACTGTGGAGGCTCGGGCACTGTTTACACAGCCCGTTTAGAAAATCAAATCCACTGCACATCCTTGCTGCAACTGAAATGTCAATTTCGGGGATTCCAGTTTTCTACCCGAACACAGCACAGATTTATTCCAGTCAGTTCTGAACAGCCTATCCCATCGGGATTTTCGTTTGTCTCTTTTACCTTGTTCACCTTCATTGCTTTCTATTTCCCTCCTGGTGTTTGATAAGGTATCTACCAAAACTCGTTTTCACAGCCACATCTTCTTCCTCAGTGATTGCCTGTGCTCCGTGACCTTTTGGTCAGCGATGTGGCCTGGTCCAATCTGCACCTTCTCCTTTGTTATCTCGAGCCCAACCCCCACCTCACTTGTTTATAATCTGTGACTTTTCTAATATTTGTCAGTTCCGAAGAAGGGTCACTGACCCGAAACGTAAACTCTGCTTCTCTTTCCACAGATGCTGCCAGACCTGCTTAGTGAATCCAGCATTTCTTGTTTTTGTTTCAGATTTCCAGCATCCGCAGGATTTTGCTTTTATATTAGCCTATCCCATCTCCCGTGTCCAGCTCACTGCTCTCTCTGTGAGACGGTGGGTGGCTCTTCGAAGAGTGTGTGTTTGCTGGAAAGGGTTCGAGTTGTGCGGCCCTGCCGTTTCAGAGCGTACACCGCATCCATGGCAGTGACCGTCTTGCGCTTGGCGTGCTCAGTGTAGGTGACCGCATCCCTGATCACATTCTCCAGGAAAACCTTCAACACCCCGCGAGTCTCCTCATAGATCAAACCCGAGATCCGCTTGACCCCGCCACGGCGAGCCAGGCGGCGGATTGCTGGGTTGGTGATGCCCTGGATATTGTCAGGAAGCACTTTGCGGTGCCGCTTTGCTCCGCCTTTGCCCAGTCCTTTCCCTCCTTTACCTCTGCCAGACTTTCTTTTATTAACTTCCAAAATATACTTTATTCATAAAAATCTGTAAAAAAAAAATACATTACAAAACAGTTCCAAAAAGCACCAAGTCAAACAATACAAAGAGTGGAAAGGAGATCAGTTTCCTTCAATCCAGGAGTGAGTTGCCTCACAACCCTTCCATTTCATTTCTCATGCCATGTACATTTGACAGCAAACAAATAATTTCTGGCTACAGTTCGAGGGATTTCCCATGGATCCAGCCCCTCAGTTCACTATGGTGGGGGGACCTTACACTGTGGTCTTTCCCCATTGATCCTTTGCTGCAGCTGCCCCAAGCTTTAGTGCGTCCCTCAGCACGTAGTCCTGGACCTTGGAATGTGCCAGTCTGCAACATTCGGTGGTGGACAACTCTTTGCGCTGGAAGACCAGCAAGTTTCGGGCAGAGCAAAGAGCGTCTTTCAACGAATTGATAGTCTTCCAGCAGCAGTTGATGTTTATCTCGGTGTGCGTCCCTGGGAACAGCCCGTAGAGCACAGACTCCTGTGCTACAGAGCTGCTTGGGATGAACCTCGACAAAAACCATTGCATCTCTTTCCACACCTGCTTTGCAAAGACACATTCCAGAAAGAGGTGGGCAACCGTCTCTTCCCCACCACAGCCACCTCGAGGGCATTGTGCAGAGGGGGTGAGACTTCGGGCATGCAGGAAGGATCTGACGAGGAGGACTCTTCTCACCATCAGCCAACCTACATCTTGGTGCTTGTTTGAAAGTTATGGTGATGGGGCATTCCGCCAAATGACTTTGGAAGTCTGCTCGGGGAACCATCCGACAGGATCCACCATCTTCTTTTCCCGTAGGGCCTGGAGAACATTCCGTGCAGACCAGTGCCTCATGGATTGTTGGTCAAAGGTGTTTTTCCACAGAAACTTTTCCATGAAGGATAGGTGTTACAGCACAGTCCAACTGGATGGAGTGTTCCACGCAATATGACCAGGCCCATCCTTCGCAACACCGGGGACAGATAGAACCTCAGCATGGAGTGACACTTGGAGTTTGCGTACTGGAGGTCTACACACAGCTTGATACAGCCACACACAAAGGTAGCCATCAGGATGAGGGCGATGTTGGGTACATTTTTCCCGCCTTTCTCCAGAGGATTGAACATCGTGTTCCTCGGGACCTGGTCCATTTTGGATCCCCAGATGAAGCGGAAAATGGCTCAGATGATCACGACAGTGCAGGAGTGCAGTATGGGCCAGACCTGCACCACGTACAGTAACCTGACACAATGGAGAGAGATCGCTGCTCCCACATGTTCAGCTTATGTTGTACCCTGGCTACTCGTTCCTCCCAGGTTTTGGTGCACGCCCCGGCCCTTCCGACCCATACCCCAGCACCTTCAGGTCGGCTGCCCTAATGGTGAAGGGGACAAAGGATCGGTCAGCTGAGTTCCCACAGAACATGGCCTCGCTCTTGCTGTGTTTAACATTGGCTCCCGATGCCAGTTCAAGCTGGTCACAGATGCTCATCAGTCTGCGCACAGGCAGCGGGTTCAAGCAGAAAACGGCGACGTCATTCATGCACAGGGAGGTTTTAACCTGAGTGCCTCCACTGTCTGGGATTGTTACCCTTCTGATACGTGCATTCTTCTTAATAGACTCAGAAAAGGGTCCAATACAGCAAACAAACAAGACAGGGGAGAGAGGACAGCCCTGTCTGACTCCAGATGGGATTGAGAAACTTTCTGATTCCCACCCATTGATTGAGACTGCGCTACTGATGTTTGTGTAGACCAGTTTGATGCAATTGCAGATTCCCTCCCCAAACCCCATTTTGGAAAGTACGTCCATCATGTATGTATGCGATATCCTGTCAAAAGCCTTCTCCTGGTCCAGGCTGATGAGGCAGGTGTCCACCCTCCTGTCCCGTACATAGGTGATCGTATCCCTGAGTAGCGCGAGGCTATCAGAGATCTTCCTGCCTGGTATAGTACAGGTCTGATCAGGGTCAATCACCAACTCCAGAGCAGACTTGACTCGACTGGCGATGACTTTTGACAGAATCTTGTAGTCGATGTTAAGCAGTGAGATGAGCCGCCAATTTCTGATTTCTGCCCCCTCCCCCTTGCAGATGAGGGTGATGATGCCTTTCCTCATGGATTCTAATATGCTGCCGGCCAGGACCATACTCTGGTATACTGCCAGACTTTTTTTTTAATTTTCCAAAATATACTTTATTCATAAAAATCTGTAAAAATTACATTCCCAAACAGTTTAAAACAGCATCAAGTCAAAAAATACAAACAGTGCAAAGGTGATCAGTTTCCTTCCATACAATCACGAGTTGCCTCACAACTCTTCCATTTCATTGTCATGCCATATACATTTCTACATTTACAGCACACAAATTTTTCCCTATACGGTTCGAAGGGTTTCCCATGGATCCAGCCCCTCCGCTCAGCTTGGTGGGGGGACCTTACACCATGGTCTTTCCCCATTGAGCCTTTGCTGCGGCTGCCCCAAGCTTTAGTGCGTCCCTGCCCACGTTGTCCTGGTCCTTGGAATGTGCCAGTCTGCAACATTCGGTGTTGGACAACTCTTTGCGCTGGAAGACCAGCAAGTTTCGGGCAGACTAAAGGGCGTCTTTCACCGAATTGATAGTCCTCCAGCAGCAGTTGATGTTTGTCTCGGTGTGCGTCCCTGGGAACAGCCCGTAGAGCACAGACTCCTGTGTTATAGAGCTGCTTGGGATGAACCTCGACAAAAACCACTGCATCCCTTTCCACACCTGCTTTGCAAAGACACATTCCAGGAGGAGGTGGGCGACCGTCTCTTCTAAACCACAGCCACCATGATAATTCTTGCCTCAAATCAGTGCACAATAAAAGAGACTGATTTCGTCAGCTTCCTTTTTTTTGCAGGCCGCCCGGACCTAGCTGAGAAAGGCAGAGTGAGAGCAGGGAGGGGAGGAGACAAGAGTGAAGATTAAACAGAGAGCGAGAATGAAGGAGACACCCAGAGTGACAGACAGAGAGAGAACGGCACCTTATCTTTCAGCTCCACCTCCAGTTTCCTCCGGGCTGCCAATTTCAAACCCTTTATTAACAGTAGAACCGAAACCCAGCTCTCCACGCAAACCCTTCCAGACTCGACCTTCATAGTCAAGGCTTTCCAGAAAGCCGGAGCTTTTAAATATGATCCTGCTACAATTAACACTCAGTAATATTCCCACCAAAACACAATCCATTCTATAACAAGGAACCTCCTCAGTAACATCACCATTTCCACACACATCCGCTTCCAACAGTTTACAAACACCCTATTGCAGCTGTTTGGGGAATCTCCTGTGTTAAGATTGGAGTTGGAAAGCGGCCTTTACCCGGCAGTGTTATCGTCTCACACTGAATCTGCCAGACATCCTGTTCTCTTTATTGCGAGAGAGAAAGCACAGATTTAGGAAATGTTCATTTGAAATGATCTCGATTGAGAACGAGCCCGGCCGTGGGACAGGTATTCCAGTGCAAAGAGCTGTCGATGACCGAGTGTTGCAGACTGGCACATTCCAACATTCAAGACGATGTGCTGTGGGACGGCATTAAAGCTTGGGGAAGCCACCATGGAGTCTCAATAGAAAGGCGACAGACTAAGGCCCGAGTACAGCGAGAGGCTGGAACCTGTGTAAAACCGCTCGGGCTGTTTGCACCAGAGAATGTTTGATGTGTAATGTAAATACTGTAAATATAACCTGTGCAGGCAGGGATAGTGAGATACCTCATGTACTTTATTGAAGGAAACTGATCTGTATTGTACCTTATGTAATATTAAAATTGAACTGCTTTGCAATGTAATTGCACAAATTATATGAATAAATTACATTTTGTGCAAAAGAAAGCAGCTTTCCTGTCAACACACACCTTGTCTCAGGGCACAACTTTCCTGTGATCTTGTCACACCCAACTTCGCTCTATATCTTCTGACACACACACTTTACAGTCTGTCATTTCCAAAAACAAGCATTCTAAAATCAAAAGACCTTTTGTTTATTTCTCCTTTCTTTTCATTTCTCCTCTATTCTTCTCAATCACTCCCTTCAACAGTCCTATTCAGATCAAGGTGGAATGTGAATAGTGTCACAACTCACCTCTGACACTATTATTACCCTTCTCTTCTCTTGTCTTATTCAATGGGAAAGTTTTATTCACCAGTCTGTTGCTGTTTTACACTCTTGCCATACCATCTGGTATTGCATCCATCTGAATTATGTGCTTTCATGGCCTTATATTTCTTTTCCACTTCTGGATGATTTGTTTGCTTCAGTTCCATTCAGCCAGGCTGGACCACAGGGAAGCTTAGAACAAAGAACAAAGAACAGTACAGCACTGGAACAGGCCATTCGGCCCTCCAAGCCTGCGCCGATCTTGATGCCTGCCTGAACTAACACCTTCTGCACTTCCGTGGCCTATATCCCTCTATTCCCTTCCTATTCATGTATTTGTCAAGATGTCTCTTAAACGTCGCTATCGTATCTGCTTCCACCACCTCCCCTGGCAGCAAGTTCCAGGCACTCACCACCCTCTGTGTAAAAAACTTGCCTCGCACATCCCCTCTAAACTTTGCCCCTCGCACCTTAAACCTATGTCCCTTAGTAACTGACTCTTCCACCCTGGGAAAAAGCTTCTGACTATCCACTCTGTCCATGCCGCTCATAACTTTGTAAACCTCTATCATGTCGCCCCTCCACCTCCGTCGTTCCAGTGAAAACAATCTGAGTTTTTCCAACCTCTCCTCATAGCTAATGCCCTCCAGACAAGGCAACATCCTGGTAAACCTCCTCTGTACCCTCTCCAAAGCCTCCACGTCCTTCTGGTAGTGTGGCGACCAGAATTGCACGCAATATTCTAAGTGTGGCCTAACTAAGGTTCTGTACAGCTGCAACATGACTTGCCAATTTTTATACTCTATACCCCGAACGATGAAGGCAAGCATGCCGTATGCCTTCTTGACTACCTTATCCACCTGCGTTGCCACTTTCAGTGACCTTTGCCTTGGGTGGGTCCACGTTGATCCATTACATTCAGAATCACCTCCTTGAAATAACTCCATAGTACAACGACAGTAACCACACAGAATCTGCTTCAAACACTCCTCCACATTTTATCTGTTCTGACTGTCAACACCTCCAGCTCTTTTGTTTAAGTGGAACCCATCAGGTTTGTATAGGCTCCTTCTATTCTGAAAGCTGTCGCACTGGTTCAGGGAATTCAGCCCTGTTTCCCTACTCTCAAGGCTCAGCCATGCTTGATCTGCGTGGTATTTTGCTTTTATTGCAACGTTACAAGACCTCCAATCCTCTGGAAAACGATGGTCAGACCTTCCACTATTACTTCCCTGGCTTCATTCAACAGCCTGGGGTACATTTCATCTGGTCCTGGTGATTTATCCACATTCAAGGATGCTCATCCCATTAAGACTTCCTCTCTCCTTTGGTTATCACGTCCAATACTTCACACTCCTCCTCCTTCATAACAATATCTGCATCACCCCCTCATTTGAGAAGACAGTAATGTATTCATTAAGGATATTGGCAACATCTTCCACCCCGATACAAAGGTTACATTTTTTATCTTTTATGTGCCCTGCTATTTGCTTAGTTGCCTCTGACTCGAATGTTTTGATGCAACATCTTTGGGTCCATTGTTATTTTGCTTGTCCATGTTCTTTCCTGTTCTCTCTTTGCTCTTCACCGCTGCTCCCAAACGCCTCCAGTGCAGTCAAAACGCAAGGTGTCAGAAGTGGGATTCGAACCCACGCCTCCAATGGAGACTGCGACCTAAACGCAGCGCCTTAAACCGCTCGGCCATCCTGACCGCTTATTGGCTGCCATTAATGCTAAGGAAATTATTCATTCTTTGTGAAAGTATTTGTGAGGTTGTGGAAATGTCTGGAAGAGGAAAGACCAGCGGGAAAGCTCGGGCCAAGGCCAAGTCTCGCTCCTCCCGGACTGGACTGCAGTTCCCGGTGGGCCGTGTTCACAGGCTCCTGAGAAAGGGCAACTATGCTGAGCGTGTGGGTGCTGGAGCCCCGGTCTATCTGGCTGCTGTGCTCGAGTATCTGACCGCTGAAATCCTCGAGCTGGCCGGTTACGTGGCCCGGGACAACAAGAAGACCCGCATCATCCACAGACACCTGCAGCTGGCCGTCCGCAACGACGAGGAACTCAACAAGCTGCTGGGAGGGGTGGCTATCGCTCAGGGCGGGGTGCTGCCTCATATCCAGGCCGTGCTGCTGCCCAAGAAAACCAGCACTCGAGCTCCCAGAAAAAGTAAAGCGGCCAAAATGTCATCTCAGAAACCAAAGGCTCTTTTCAGAGCCACCCACAGTCTCTGTGAAAGGACTGGTTACTGTCAGGAGGGAATCAGTGATGGAGTTATTGTAACAGTGGATTGACCTGTTTCACATCCGGCCAGGTGTGTTTTCAGTTCCCTCTCTGGATTTCGCTCTGTTTCTCTGCTCACACATCTCCCCCTCTAGTTAAGTGAAGAACTGAACTACAGGGTGTCAGAATCAACAATTTAATAAATCCCGCTGCCTTCGATTTGATAAATCCCGAGATTATCCCGGTACATTAACGGGAACTGGTTCGGAGCTGATGAATTAATTTAATAATGGAAGTGTCCGGGTTAATTCTCTGTTTTTCATTTGGACAGTTTGAATTGTGTTTCTTTTTTCTCTCCGGTGATCTGAGCGCCGCTTCTTAATGAGAATCTGCTCCCAGAACAGAGTAAATGCAGGAAGAAAGAAGCCATTCTCGGGCTGTGTGTTTCTCTCCTAACCTGATCTGTTTAGACCGCACTGTTCCCAGAGGACGGAATCAGTGAGAGTTGTGCACACACAGGAGCTGAGTCCATTGCAGCGCTTTAATATGTGCCTTCTCCCCGGCCCTCCCTATTCTCCGGCCACAGAGCTGTCTGTTTCCCCCGGCGGCGGGATAGAGTCGGGGATTCTCTCCCCGCAGTGTCAGGGTCTGCAACCCCGGGGAACTGGCGGTTTCAGTCAGAGTGACCGAGCTGCCTTACAGGACTCTCCCCCTGAATTTGTGAACTGAGACTACACCGAACACATCTCCAGGTAGAGTGAGGGTCGGACATCCTTCTGTTTTATTACAGAGAGTGGGGAAAGGGCTGGGTGGAGGGAATGTCAGCGAGTCACCAGGGATCCTGGATTGACTCCAAATCATTTCCATGTGGAATCTGCAGGCGGGGCCGGGACAGGGATCATTTGATCAGGGGATCAGCTCTTTCCTGAGAGATGTGGGTGGCTCTGAGAAGAGCCTTTGTGTTCAGATGTTTACAAGTTTCCCGCGCTCTTTCACTTCTTTCCAGACCCTGCTTTCTGAGCCTTCGCTGCTTTCGGCTTGACCTTGCTCTTCCATGTCTGCACTTTCTTCAGCGCCTTTCCGCCCGCCGCACTCTTGCCTTTTTTGACCTTCTTCGCAGGAGACTTTTTCTGAAGCACTGCTTTCTTCACCGCCTTATTTGGCATTGCCGCCTCCTTGCTGCTCGTTTTCTTGGCTGTTACTTCCTTTGTTGTCACTTTCTTGGCTGCTGGTTTCTTCACCAATGATTTCTTGTCTGCTGGTTTCTAACGAAGGATTTATTGTCTGCTGGTTTCTTCACTAAAGATTTCTTGGCTGCTGATTTCTTCACTAAAGATTTCTTGTCTACTGGTGTCTTCACTAAAGATTTCTTAGCTGCTGGTTTCTTCACTAAAGATTTCTTGTCTGCTGGTTTCTTCACTAAAGATTTCTTGGCTGCTGGTTTCTTCATGAAATATTTCTTGTCTGCTAGTTTCTTCATGAAATATTTCTTGTCTGCTGGTTTCTTCACTAAAGATTTCTTATATGCTGGTTTCTTCACTAAAGATTTCTTGGCTGCTGGTGTCTTCGCTAAAGATTTCTTGGTTGCTGGTTTCTTCACTAAAGATTTCTTGTCTGCTGGTTTCTTCACTAAAGATTTCTTGTCTGCTAGTTTCTTCACCTTCTTTCCCACTTTTCCCTGTGTTTTCCTTCTTGCTGATTTTTTAAGGAGCCGGAGGCTCCCTGTCCCTTGCTCTGCACCAGGGAGCCTTTGTTCACATTCCTCTTGATACTTTGCTTGATCTGGGTCCTGAGCTTCTCCACATCGACACCGCTGCTACCCAGAGCCTTCTTTATGGCGGCCAGGGACATCCCCTTGCGATCGCTGAAAGCCGGCACAATCTTGAGGATCTGTTCGCCCAACGGGAGACCGGCTGGCTTGTTCCGGGGAGCCGCCTTCTTCTTCTTGGGGGTCTTGACTTGGGCGGCGGCGGCGGCTGGAGGAACCGTTTGGGCTGCTGCACTGTCGGTCATGTCCGGGACTCTGCACAAATTCTCACTGTCAGTGTGAACTGGGTCAGAAATGAAGCCGGTGATGGTGGCACAGAGCAACTTCAAGGCAGAGAGAGGACGGGGCGGAGACAAGCTGCTGTCAGCTCTCGGCTCCTGCTGTCTCTCTGTGTTTCTCTCTCCTCACAAACTCTACAATTCCATTGAAATTCAGGGACTCCAGACTTCCAGACTAGATCTTTCCTGTCTCTCACTCCAGTATGTTTGCTGTTGAAAAGCTTTCACTAGGATTGAGGACTCCATTTTCCATTTAACCTGGTTTTATTGCTGCACTGACCGCCCTCTCTCACCCCTCGCTGACATGTTCTCTACTTTTCAACTGAAATCTTGAAATTAAAAAAAATGATTCCGAATTCCCACTTTGGGGCTGAGCAGGGAGCAGGGCGGTTCTTTGACTGGAAAATCATTTGATTTTACACAAGAATGACTCTGAAATCCGGCGATGAGAGCGGACCCACAAACACAGTGGCTTCAGACTAACCCGCCCTCCCCTTTAATACAATCTCTCTTCCACAATATTCACATCTGCATATTCACAGGACAAACTGTTCCCTGAATGTCGAGTTCCCAGGACAGGTTTTCCCCTCCGCTCGGTCTGTGCTGCGGATTCTCAGGGGTGAGTTGTATTTTCTCAGCTCAGTCAGTGTTAAACAGTCTGGGGCCGGCGCTCCGAATATTGTCTGTTAACCAGAGTCCGCTACAAGAGCCAATCACAGTTGTGACTTTTTTTATTCGTTCATGGGATTTGGGTGTGAGTCCAGAACCAGGGGTCATAATCTAAGGATACGGGGTAAACCTTTCAGGTTGTCCTTTCTCTCTCTGCCCCTCTCTCTGCCGACACCCACCCCCGGTCTCCTCTCTCCCTCTTACTCTCCTCTCTCTCTCTCCCTCTCTCTGACAGTTGCAGAGAGCGAGAACTCTCAGCTTTATGGTTAGTCTTTTTTTAAAAATCGCAGCCGTCAGTTTCACAGCTGACAGGTGCTTTGAGCAGAGACAGCACTTCCGAAACTCGGACAAGCTCGGGTTTTTCTGGAGGGCTTTTAAATGAAATCAGAACTTCCGGAAAGCTCCGAACTTGTCCGAGGTTCTGAAACGTTGTCTCTGCTCTCAGGACCTGTCAGCTGTGAAACTGACGGCTGCGATTTGATTGAAAGTCAGACTGGTCTGGAAGAAGAAGCCAATGGGAAATTTCTCATCCCTGAAATTATCAGTCACGGACCGAACTGTTTTAACGTGGACACTGGTGTCCATGTACAGACATGTTGCCAACCCCTGTTCATCACACAGACTTACCAATCACACACTGATCAACGCCAACAAATAATTTGACTTTTTTATTGAAGACTGACAATACTATATACAATTTACAGGAGAGTATTACAGGCACATCTTACCGGGGATCATCCCATCTCCTACTCTGTCACATACTGTATGACATCACTTCCTGAAGTGATGATGCACACACGAGTTACCAATTCCTTGAAACAAAGAGTAGGCATAAATGGGCCATTTTCTCATTGGCAGGATGTGACTGGTGGAGTGCCACAAGGATCAGTGCTTGGAGTTCAATTATTTACTATCTATATTAATGACATGGAGGAGGGGGCAGAGTGTAATATATCCAAATTTGCTGATGATACAAAAATAGGTAGGGCATGTTGTCATGAAGACATAAGGAATCTCCAAGGGGATATAGATAGGTTGAGTGAGTGGGCAAAAACTTGGCAGATGGAGTTTAATGTAGGAAAGTGTGAGGTCATAAACTTTGGTAGGAAGAATCAAAATGCAGACTATTATATAAATAGACAGAGACTCCAAAAAAGAGGGATCTGGGTGTTCTTGTGATTGAAACACAAAAAGTTAGCATGCAGGTGCAGCAAGTAATTAAGAGGGCAAATGGAATTTTGGCCTTTATTGCTAGGGGGCTGGAGTTTAAAAATAGGGAAGTCTTGTTAAAGCTGTACAGGGTGTTGGTGAGGCCACACCTGGAGTGCTGTGTACAGTTTTGGTCCCCGTATTTAAGAAAGGATATATTGGCATTGGATACAGTCAAAAGAGATTCACTCGGCTGATTCCTGGGAGAAAGGGGTTGACTTATCAAGAATGGCTAACAAGTTAGGCCTTTATACATTAAGGTTTAGAAGAATAAGGGTGATCTTATTGAAATGTTTCGATTCTGAGGGGGCTTGACAGGGTAGATGTTTCCACTAGTGGGGGAATCTCAAACTAGGTGACATAGTTACAGAATAAGGGGACAGTCATTTAAAACTGAGATGCAAAGGAATTTCTTCTCTCAGAGGGTAGTGAATGTCTGGAATTCTCTACCCAGAGAGTTGTGGAGGCTAAATCACTGAAAGCATTTAAAGAGGAGGTAGATAGATTTTTGAAATATTGGGGAGTTGAGGGCTATGAGGAGCTGGCACGAAAGAGGAGTTGAGGCCTGGGGCAAATCATCCCTGATCTTATTAAATGGTGGGGCAGGCTTTGGGGACTGAATGGCCTACTCCTGCTCCTATTTCTTATGTTCTTATAAGGGGGCTACAAAGAGATGTAGATCGGTTTAGTGAGTGGGCAACAACCTGGCAAATGGAGTAAAATGTGGAAAAGTGTGAAATTGTCCACTTTGGCGGGAAGAATAAAAAAGAAGCATATTATCTAAATGGTGAGAGATTGCAGAGCCCTGAGATGCAGAGGGATCTGGGTGTCCTCGTGTATGAATCGCACAAGGTTAGTATGCAGGTACAGCACGAAATTAGGAAAGCTAATAGAATGCTCGTGTTTATCGCGAGGGGAATTGAATACAAAAGTAGGGAGGTTATGCTTCAGCTATACAGGGTATTGGTAAGACCACATCTGGAGTACTGTCTACAGAACTGGTCTCCTTATTTAAGGAAGGATGTGAATGCATTGGAGGCAGTTCAGAGAAGGTTTACTGGACAAATACCTGGAATGGTGGGCTGTCTTACAAGGAAAAATTGGACAGGCTTGGCTTGTCTCCACCAGATTTTAGAAGAGTAAGAGGCAACTTGATTGAAACACATAAGATCCTAAGGGTCTTGACAGGGTGGATGTACAAAGGATGTTTCCTCTTGTGGGAGAATCTAAAATTAGGGGTCACTGTTTAAAAATATGGGGTAGCCCATTTAAGACAGAGATGAGGAGAATTTCTTTCTCTTAGAGGGTTGTGAGTCTTTGCAGTTCTCTTCCTCAAAACGCAGTGGAAGCAGAGTCTTTGAATATTTTTAAGGCAGATGTAGATAGATTCTTGATAAGCAAGGGGGTGGTCAGGGGTAGCTGGAAATGTGGGTCATCAGTTCAGCCATGAAATTATTGAATGGCGGAGCAGGCTGGAAGGGCCCAGTGGCCTACTCCTGCTCCTAATTCATATGTTCGTATGCTTGTATGTTTGTATAAAGCCCAAGATGCCATATATTTTACTACTACTCTCTCAATATGCCCTGCTACCTGCAAAGATCGATGCACATGCATCCCCAGGTCCCTCTGTCCCTGAACACTCTTTAGAACTGTGCCATTAAGGATACATTGCCTCTCCCTATTCCTTCTGTCAAAATGCATCACCTCACACTTAACAGTATTAAATTCCATCCGTCACCTCTCTGCTCATTCTGCTAGCCTATCTATGTCCTATTGCAGGCGGTTCATATCATCCTCACTGTTTGCCTCACCTCCAAGTTTGGTATTGTCAGCAAATTTTGAGATTCTGTTCCGTATTCCAAGATCCACATATTTTATACATAGCAAGAAAAGCAGTGATTCCAGCACTGACCCTCGGGGAACACCACCGTCGACCATCCCCCAGTCTGAAAAGAAACCTTTTAACACAACTTGCTTGTTTCTGCCCTTAATCCAATTTTTTAACCAATTGGACACTGACCCTCCTATTCCATGAGCCTCAATTTTGTTAACCAGCCTTTTATGTGATACCTTATCAAATGCTTTCGTGAAATCCATAGAAACAACATCCACTGCATTTCCTTCATCAAACTTCTTTGCTCCTTCATCAAAAAATTCAATTAGATTAGTGAAGCATGATCTGCCTTTTACAAATCCATGCTGGATATCCTTAATTAACTCAAACCTCTCTAAATGTCCATTGATATGTTCCCTGATTAACATTTCTGAAACCTTACCCAGCATTGATGTTAAATTAACTGGCATGGAGTTGCTTGGACTGTCCTTACACCCTTTCTTGAATAAGGGTGTCATTTGCCACTCTCCAATCCCCTTATCCAGGGAAGATTGGAAGATTATGGCAAGCCCTTCCTGGAGGAGTCTAGACATGCAAGGACTCAACTACCAGCAAGCGTAGAAAGCAAGACCCAGGCTCAGGGCCTTCAGTTTCCCCTGGAGGGGAGTCGGAGAGGCAGCGGATCCTGTGAGGAACCACAGTTCAGGAAAGATGAGAAGGTCATTGTGAGGGGACAGAGGAGATTAAGTTCAAGGTTTCCCAGCTGATAAGCAAGTGCAGAGACAAGGAACGGTGCTGGGGCAAATAATAGGAAGCTGTGATCGGTTGGAAGGCAGGAGTGATTAAATGACAGAAGAGATGATGGTGCAAGGCAAAAGTCAGGGAAACAACAAGTAACATTTGGCCGGCACAGATACCAGGAGTGGGGTTTGAACACACACAGACATATATTCATTGGATTTTAAGTCCAACACCTTAACCACTCAGCCCGCCTGGTTCATTAACCCGTTGCTGAAAATGAAATTTAATGTGATCCGGGTTACATCTGGCCTTTTACAATATACAATTATGACTCCTCTCCCATGCTAAATTGGACCCTTCATTACTTATGAACCTCAATTGGATCACCCCTCAATCTAGGTTTCTCTAAGGTGTAGGGTTCCAACTCTTTAAGTCTAACTTGATAACGAAGATGTCTTACACTGGGAATTAGTTTAATGTCTCTCCTCTGTACCCTGTCAAAAGCCTCAATAGCACCCATCATGTGAGGAGACCAAGACTGGATACAATATTCCAAGTGAGGCCTGACCAAGGTTTCATAAAAAGACAAATTCCGGACATCTCAGAAACTGAAGGAGTCCGTGTCCAGAAGCAGCAAGACCTGGACAACATTCAGGCTTGGCCTGCTAAGTGGCAAGTAACATTCACACCACATAAGTACCAGGCAATGACCATCTCCAACAAGAGAGAATGTAACCATCTCCCTTTGACGTTCAACAGCATTACCATCGCTGAATCCCCCCCCACCATCAACATCCTGGGGGTAACCATAGACACAAGCTTAACTGGACCATTCATATAAATACTGTGGCACCAAAGGTAAAACAGACAGTGAGAATTCTGCAATGAATAATTCAGCTCTCGGCACGAGGTGAAATGCTCATTAGGAGAGCTGGAAAAATGGACTGGTCAGGTGTGCAGAAAAGTGGCAAATGGAATTCAACTTGGAGAAGTGTGAGGTGATGCCTTTGGTGAGGTCAAACACGGCAAAGGAATACACAATTAATGGGTGAATACTGAGAGGTCTAGAGGAAGTGAGGGACCTTGAAGTGAATGTCCACAGATCCCTGAAAGTAGCAGGACAGGTTGATAAGTTGGTTGAGAAGGCTTATGGAATCCTTTCCTTTATTAGCCGAGGGATAGAATATCAGAGCAGGGAGGTTATGCTGGAACTGTATCAATCATTAGTTAGGCCACAACTTCAGTTCTGTGTGCAGTTCTGGTCACCTCATTACAGAAAGGATGTAGTTGCACTCGAGAGGTTACAGAGGAGATTTACGAGGATGTTGCCAGCTCTGGAAAAATGCAACGATGAGGAAAGATTGGATCGGCTGGGGTTGAATAGAGGAGGCTGAGGGGAGATTTGATTGAAATGTATAAAATTGTGAGGGGTCTGGATAGAGTGGATGGGAAGGGTCTATTTACCTTAGCAGGGAGGTCAATGACTAAGGGGCATAGATTTAAAGTGATTCGTTGAACGATTAGAGGGGAGATGAGGAACCGTTTTTTCACCCAGAGGGTGCGAGGGGTCTGAAACTCACTGCCTAAAAGGGTAGTTGAGGCAGAAACCCTCAACTCATTTAAGAGGAGTCTGGATGTGCACCTCAAGTACCTGAACCTGCAGGGCTACGGTCCAAATGCTGGACAATGGGATTCCGCTGGGTTGCCCGATTTTTGGCCTTCCTGTGCTGTAAACTTTCTATGTTCAATGATTCTATGCAGAGACAATGGGCCGAATAGCCTCCTTCTGCACTGTCATAATTTTGTGATTTTTGACTCTCCAAAACTTGTCCACCATCTACAAGGCACAAGCCAGGATGAGTGCAGCTCCAACAATACTCTAGAAACTCGACACTGTTCGGGACAAAGCAGCTGCCTTGATTGTCACCCCATTCACCACCTTAAACATTCACTCCCTTCACCACTGACGCACAGTGGCAGTAGTGTGTACCATCTGCCAGATGCACTGCTGCAACTCACCAAGGCTCCTTCAAAAACACCTTCCAAACCGAAGACCTCCACCACCTTGAAGGACAAGGGCTGCAGATGCATGGAAACACCACCATCTGCAAGTTCCCCTTCAAGTCACACACCATCTGATCTGCAACAAGATCGCTGTTCATTCACTGATGTTGGGTCAAAATCCTGGATCTCCCTTCCTAACAACACTGTGGGTGTACCTACACCACATGGAGTGCAGCAATTCAAGAAGGCAGCTCACCGCCATCTTGTCAAGGACAATTAGGGATGGGTAACAAATTCTGGCCTTGCCAGTGTCGCTCACATCCCATGAAAGAATATGCCCCATCTTATATGCAGTTATCCTCTGAATGCAGCCCAACCCCCTATTTGCTCCAGCTATCACTTCACAGCATTGCTGCTGTACCTTTAGAGATCTGTGCACTAGAACATCCAGATCTCTGCTCAAAATTATTTTCTTTCTCCACCTGCTTTAATATTTTTCCCTGAAGGGTGTATGAATGTTGAGCATTCGCCCTGTCCACATGAGTAACACTGCACTTACCCAAATTAAACATCATTTACCAGTCCTGAACCCAATCTCCCAACACATTAAGATCAGCCTGAAACAGTCGAGCATCGTCTGCAGTCTGAACACTCGCACAGATCTTCAAATCATCTGTCAATTTACAGATGGTGCCCCCTTCACCTACATCCAGATCATTAATATAAATAATAAAGAGCAACAGACCCAACACCGATCCCTGTGGGACACCACTGGTAACTGGTCTCCAAACAGATCCAGATCCATCTGTAACTACTTTCTGCCTACGTCGTGCCAGTCAGTTCCCAATCCAGATCAATATATTACCACTGATACCAGGGACTTTAATCTTATAGAGAAGCCTCTTGTGTGGAACCTTATCAAAATCTTTTGGCTGAGATCCGCTAATTGTGCACAGGGCGGGGATGAGGCCTAAGCCTGTCCTGCTCTGTGTGTGGGTCTCAGGAAGGCACAAGGTGAGATCAGCTCACTGAGCACAGGCCCTTCCTGCTCTATATAGTGTTTATGAAGAGTGTAATTTATTGACTGGTCTCTTGGATCTTGGAGCAAACAGGGTGACAGACAGAGGTCTGTGTGCAGAGGGTTTGGGGGTGAGCTCTGATTCCTAACCCTTTCTGGATTGTGAGGAATAAAGAATGAATGAGAGAGAGAGAATGTGGGAGAAGGGATGATGGAAGAATTTGTCCGTGAACCTGATTAAAAGTGGCTCAAACGCAAAATAATATGAAGATATCAAGAGCAGAACATTAACATAATCTGAGTTCCGCGATCTGGTCGGGTCCCATTCCCCTCAAGTGAGGAATGAACGGGTGGGGAAATTCCGCCTGGAGTTATATTTGTCTCCAATGAAGATGAGCTCACAGTGAGGATGGAATAGCTCAGTTGGGAGAACACTAGATTGAAGAACCAGAATACAATCCCTGGTTTCATCAGTTTTACTTTGGTGTCTCCATCAGTTTAAGTAGAGAGAATCAGAGGGGAGATTTTCCACTCTTGACCCCATGGGCTGAATTTTAAACTAACGGTGCGGCTCTCGGCAGAGGCACCGGAAGCGGGTGTCGTCACCACACGAGTGAAATGTGGCCGACCGACTCCGATCACGGAGCAGCCGACAAATTAATGAAGGGGAGGCGTGGGGCCTATGTAAACAAGGACCAGAGGTAGGGAATGAGGTGCCGATGACACTGACATCTGAAAGAACGGCAGGTGCTGGCACCATATTTAAAGGGCTGCCAGCCCTGCATTCACTGCTGCCTGGTTTAAAGGAATGTCTTCCTGAGAGCCATCTGCTGTCCCAGGAACAGTTCTGCTGCCTCTGATGCCCCAGGACCCGTTCTGCTGCCTCTGTTGCCTGATGGATAAGGAGCTGAATGCGAGCCTGCAGTGACCATGGTGCCACGGTTTAGCGATGCCTCCCTGCAGGTTCTCCTCCAGGTGGCAAGAGAAAGTTGCAAGATCCTCTTCCCCAGGGATGGGAGGTGGAGACCTGTCCACCTGACCAAGCAAAGCTGGCTGGAGATAGTAGGTGAGGTCAGCAGCCATGGGTTCACCCCCAGGACAAGGATCCAGTGCAGGAAGTGGGTCAATGACCCAGGTTGCTCAGGTGACAACTCAAAACACTTTGGACCGTTTGGACATTGCATGTGGCAGAGTGAGAGGGAATGTTTAGTGGAAAGGGAGTGACCACCCAGTCATGTGTATTGGGGAAGGGCAGCAGGAGAGGCACACGTCAGTCATTATATAACCTCACACAGTCCCTCGAGAGGGGCCGCATGCAGGAGGCATATGTGTGTCCACATCATGGACTGCTGGACTATCACCATCAGAGATGTCGGGCTTGTCCCCGCTGGGAGACTAACTTTGTTCATCATTGTGTCTGCAGGAGAAGACATCCCACAATTGGAAAGAGCGTGTCAAGACTGGCGGTGGAGTGCCTTATCTCCGTGTCCTCATCCCGATGGAGGAGGAGGCCATGGAACAGGCAGGGCAGCAAAGCAGCAGCTCCATAGCTGATGGAGAGACAGGGGCATCTACCCAAGAGAGTGAGTGAACATCTCCTGGGGCACAAGTGAGCATCCGCTGCAAAGGAGCCACACTGCTCATCTGTTCACCACTGCATCAATGGAGCTGCACAGTAGGGGTGGTTGGAATGTCACGATGGGCAGACCGTAACCCTTCAATGTCCCTGTTTTCTCATGAAGGCCCGGATGAACGACAAAAGCAAAGCGCTGGAGAGACTGGGAGACAGCCGGACACGTCTGAGGAGGAGGAGGGAGCCTCAGATGGTGCACCATCACATCATTCCCCTGCACCCTCCACCAGAACAGAAACGCTCACGCAAACTGATGAGCACTTCACAGACAGGCCCGGGCAGCTGACGGAGGCTGTGACAGCCGAGGCCACTGACAGTTGGTGGTCTGTGGGAGGCCAGGCCCACACTGAGCCTCAGGCTGATGACATGCCTCGGGTGTCACCAGCAGCACGGGAAATACCGCAGCTGCAGCGAGAGGTCAGGTAACATCTGGCAGAGTTGCCAGAGGCTATGTGTACCCAAACAAGGATGGTGGAGGAGTCCATCCAGGCCTTGGGTGCTGCACTGTCTCTGATGGGGGTGTGTCTGGCTTCCTCCATTGAGAGATTGGTGACTCTCATGGAGAGCCAGATCCAGCCGATCAATCAGTGGCTGCCAGAGATGTTCGCAGACCTGCACTCCATCACTTTGTCCATGAGCTCCATCCAGCGGTGACAAGGTGAGAGGGGGGACGAGGCACCTGAATTCTCCACCAGGTCCACGTCCCTCTCAGGTCAGCAGGGAGGTACAAGTGTGTCTTATAAGGGGGAGGAGCAGCTGGCTGCTACATCTGGGGTCTCCTCTCAGGGTGCTCCTGGTGTGGACAGTAGCTCGAAAGTCCCTCTGCCAGTGACACCAGTGATGCCAGTGTCTCCATCATCCTCGATGACAGAGGGGGGTCCCTGTACCTGTGCAGGAGGCCCTTAGTGTGCCGGGGCCCTCCAGGCCTGAGGCAGCAAGAGGACGGCCACCAATGTCATCCCAAGCCATGGGGCAGCAAGGTCAGCAGCCTGTCTCCACCTCAGCTGCCAGAGCAGGGGGAGCACCACGTAGGAGCACCCGGAAAAGATTTAAGAAGAGCACCTAGATTCACTGAGGGGTTCACGGGTGAATGTACATTCCAGATGGATAGGGTTGTGTTTGGTGTCACACAGAATAAAGAAATGATGTTCTCTCACTCTGTCCTTCTAATTGTTGATGCCCTTTGGGACTTCATTTAAACCCTTCCTCCCAAGGGGCTGGAAGTGAGGGACCAAGCCCTGAGTTCACAAAGCTTCGGCCTTGCCACTGTGCGATGTGTACCTGGGCCCTGTAGTGCAGAAGGAAGGAGGTGACAACAGGGCTGATCAAAGCTAAGACTTTATTGACTTGGTTCCAGAAGGTGGTAAGGCTCAAAGGAAACGTGAATGTATAAGGGTGTCTCATGTCTCCCTTGTGTGTTTCTCATGGTGGCTTTCCTGCTGTGCCTGAGGTCCTTCATCTGGCACTGCCTGAGCAGCATCCTCCTCCACATCCTCACCATCAGAGGAGATATCACACTCCATGATCTCCTCACGAGTCAACACCTCACCCCTCTGTAATGCCACAGTGCACAGCAAACCACCGCGATATACGAGACCCTCGCCGGGACATACTGAAGGACTCCACTGGAACAATCCAGGCGCTTCAATCTCATCTTCAGGAGACCAATGGCCTCCTTGATGGTCACTCGGGTTGACCCGCAGCAGGTTTTGTACCTCTCCTCTGCATCCTTGTGTGGATTCCTCACAGGCGTCAGTACTCATATCCTCACTGGGTTGCCCTTGTCTCCAAGGATCCATCTCAGAAAGCGCATGGGGCCACGGAAAAGTTCTGGCACCTGCGACTGCCTTGGTATGCAGGCGTTGTGGCTGCTTCCCGGGATTTGTGCACACACCTAATGGATCCATTTGTGATGGTCACAGACCAGTTGCACACTGAGCAAATGGAAGCCCTTCCTGTTGAAGGGTGCTGGCTGGTCTGCAGGAGCCTTGATGGTCACATGGGTGCAGTCAATGACACCCTACACCGGGGGAAATCCAGCGATGGCCCTGAATCCTATAGCCCTCTTAGCGTGACTGTTTGGATCGATGTGCACATAGTCACCGGCCCTCCTGAACAGGACATTGGTGACCTCCTTGATGCACTGATTCACCACAGACTGTGAGATTCCACACATATCTCCAGTGGATCCCCGCAATGATCTGGTCATCGAGAAGTTCAGTGGCACAGTGACCTTCAGTGACACCGGCATCAGGTGCCCACCAAGTCCCATGGGGCACAGCTGCATCATGGCAGAGAGATCAGTGACAACCTCCGTGGAGAGGTGCAGTCTGTGGAGACACTGTCACTCGGACATCTGTCGGTAGTCGAACCTTGGCTGACGTGTTCCTCTGCCTCCTTCTCCAGCCTCCTGTTCGAGGCTGGCCTTCCTGTGGGCACCCAAGCTGCTGTGGTGTCCCTGCTGGTGCCTGCCCTTCCCTCCCTCCCTCTCTACTCCTCCTCAATGGGAGCCTCGAATCCAGGGTGAATGAGGCCCATGACAGGTAGCCCCTCCCTGAGTGCAAGGCCTTCACAGTAAACAACACCCAGCCACATTTACCTCACTCTTTACCCACTCACTTTTACCCTCATTGAGGTGGCACTGCCTCAATGGCACCCTGGTGTAGCTCCTCCTGCAGAGCTGGCACATTGGCCCCCACTCCTGACAGTGATTCCGGATGCCCTTTCCCCCTCCACCCTTGCTGCCAAGTTACGCTACCTCACCCGACAGCTTCCCAGTGAAGCCAACAATCAGCTCCCACCAACCAGTCACCTCCTTTAACCAGGCGAGGCTCTGAAGCCCCGTGGTTCCCGTGTGCTATTAGTTCAATTGGATCCAGTGAATAAAATTGCTGACAATTGGACTCATAAATACTTGAAATGCCTTCTTGCCGTGTGGATGTGCGAAGTCTGCCCTCCATGTCAGCCGCCGACAGAAAAATCCATTCCAATGTATTCCATTCCAATTGGCCGTTCTCAATAAAGTGTCAGGAATGAAGGTCAGAGGAACAGACCAGGCTGGAAACACAGAAAGAGCGAGGAGAAGCTGGTGTGAAAAACAGAGATTAAACAACAGGCTTGTTCAGTTGGTTTGGGTCTGGTGTTTAGAATACCCGGAATCTGGGTTCACTTCCCTTCCAACTCAGCGAATTGTATCAACATTATGTTCATAAAACCATAGACTGATACCCAAAGAAGGAGACCATTTGGTCCATTGTGTCAGTGCTGTCTCTTTGGTTGTGCTATCCAATTAGTCCTGCTGCTCAGCTTTTTCCTGTAATCCGTACATTTTTCCTTCCAGTATTTATCCCAATTGCTTTTCAAAGTTACTACTGAATCTGCTTTCAAGTCCTGATCAGACAGTGCATTCCAGATCACAACACATCACTGTATAAAAAATCATTCCTCATTTCGCCTCTGGTTCTTTTCTCAATCACCTGATAAATACATCCTCTGGTTACTGACCCTTTTGCCACTGGAAACAATTTCTCCTTATTTAACTTATTGAAAACCTTCTTGATGATGTCACATACTAGACTGCCAGTAAAACTGAAGCCCATGGAATAAAAGGGACAATGACAGCATGCATATGAAGTTAGCAGACTGATAGGAATATAGAAGCAGGAGTAGGCCATTCAGCCCATTGAGACCACCCCGCCATTCAATATGATGATGATTGATCATCCACTTCAATGCCTTTTTCCCACACTATCTCCATATCCCCTATGTCATTTGTATTTAGAAATCTGTCAATCTCTGCTTTAAACATACTCAATGACTGAGCTTCCACAGCTCTCTGGGGTAGAGAATTCCAAAGATTCACAACCCTCTGAGTAAAGAAATTTCTCCTGGTCTCTGTCCTAAGTGGCTTTCCCCTTCTGTTGAAATTGTGTCCCCTGGTTCTAGACTCCTCAACCGGAGGAAAAACTTCATCTACCCTGTCTATCACTTTAAATATTTTGTAAGTTTCAATGAGATCACCTCTCATTCTTTGAAACTCTAGAGAATACAGGCCCCGTTTCCCCAATCTCTCTTCATAGGACAGTCCTGCCATCCCGGGAACAAGTCTGGTGAACCTTCATTGCACTCCCTCTATGGCAATGATACCCTTCCTAAGGTAAGGGGACCAAAATTGCACACAGTATTCCAAACTGCAGACCAACCAAGGTTATATACAATTGAAGCAAGACTTCACTACTCCTGTACTCAAATCCTCTTGTGATAGATGCTAACATATCATTCGTCTTCTGAATTGCTTGCTGCACCTGCATGTTAGCTTTCAGTCACTTATTGACAAGGACACCCAGGCCCCTTTGTACATCTGCACTTTCTAATCTCTTACCATTTAAGAAATAATCTGCACATCTGTTCCTCCTACCAAAGTGGATAACCTCACATTTTTACACATTATATTCCATGTGCCACTGTCTTGTCCACTCACTAAGTCTGTCCAAATCCCCTTGAAGCCGCTTTGCATCTTCCTCATAACACACATTCCCACCTAGTTTTGTGTCATCTGCGAACTTGGAAATACTACATTTGGTCCCCACATCCGAATCATTGATGTATTTTGTGAACAGCTGGGTCACAGTGTAGTGGTGAACAGTTGTATTTCTGTCTGGAGGAAGGTTTACAGTGGGTTCCCCATGGTTCCTCATAACTTCAGACTGGAAAAGCTGGGGTTGTTCTCCTTGGAGCAGAGAAAGTTCAGAACAACTTTGACAGAGTTAGAATCAAGGAATCAAATGGTTACAGGACGGAAGGAGACCATTCAGTCCATCATGTCCATGACAGCTCTTTGCAAGAGCAAATCAGCTAATTCCACTCCTCTGCCCTTTCATTGTAACCCTGCAAATTTTCTCTATTCAGGTGTTTATCCAATTCCCTTTTGAAAACCACGATTGAATCTGCCTCCAGCACTCTCAGGCAGTGTAATCCAGATCTGAACCACTCACTCTGTCCCACACCCCTGGTACCATTGCAGAAAATCTCTTCTGTTCATTTCATCCCTCATAAATAATTGAAATGAAATGTTTATTAGGAAATGCACAATATAAAAAAGAGAGAGAAATAAATGCTGAGAAAAATAGAAGTCAATGTTTGGAAGGTAAAAAGAGCAAAAGATGTAACTTTTATTCTGGTTGAGTGAGAGGAATATATCACACTTTGGGGCTTTTTAAGAGGATTTACTGATAAACCTGGGATTTGAGAGGAAGCTGGTTCATGGTTTACAGAACAAATTCAGTCCCTGGGGTGGAGGCAACAGCTGCACCGTCCAATAACAGACAGGACGGGGACACTGTCTCAGGCCTGGTGAGCTCAGTCGATGAAAGCATGAAACTCTGAATCTCAAGTTTTTGAGTTTGAGCCCCACGATGGGTGTTTTTTATTTCCTTTTTAGGCTGATTTTACAGGCATTCTCCAGCTCTGAATTCCTCGGCAGAGAGTTCAAGGACTGTTTGAAATGAAATTCAACAGCAGTATGAGAAAGTCTCTCCTTGATTCAGGACTCTTACCTCTCTGCAGCAACTCGCTGCTGAAGATTGAAATTTATCTCATTTCATTTTCAGCTCATGGTCAGTGTGAATCAGTGAGACTTCTGGCTGTCTCCCACTTCACAATCCATCAGTGCTGAGAAATCAATGGGGAATATTACTCACATGTTACAATGTTTTATAAATACTTGAATGTATTTCACACTGTGTCTAACAGTGTGAATCTCCCCTGGTATATCAGCTCACCAATACTTCAACAGAACATTCACATAATGTGAGCTCTGAGATCTGTTCAGATCCCATTCCCAAGACCTGGAAAGTGGGATTGGGCTGGAATGCTCTTTTTCAGCTGGCACAGACACGATTGCTAAATGGTCTCATTCTGTGCCATAAATTTACTCCATTTTCTATGTTCTATGAAGTGAGGTGTGATTGGGAGGGGCAATTCCACCAGGGTTATATTTTCTACCAAAACAATGACACAAGGGATACTTCACTTTTTCATTCATTCATTCATGCGATGTGGGCATCGCTGGCTAGGCCAGCATTTATTGCCCATGAGAAAGTGGTGGTGAGCTGCGTTCTTGAACCATTACAGTCCATGTGGGGTAGGTACACCCACAGTGCTGTGAGAAAGGGAGTTCCAGGATTTTGACCCAGCGACAGTGAAGGAACGGCGATATAGTTCCAAGTCAGGATGGTGTGTGGCTTGGAGGGGAACTTGCATGTGGTGGTATCCCCTGCATTTGCTGCCCTTACCTTTCTAGGTGGTAAAGGTCGCTGGGTTTGGAAGGTGCTGTCTAAGGAGTCGTGGTGCATTGCTGCAGTGCATCTTGTAGACGGTACACACTCTGCAACTGTGCGTCGATGGTGGAGGGAGTGAATGTTTGCAGATGGGGTGCCAATCATGCGGGCTGCTTTGTCCTGGCGGTGTTGAGATTCTTGAGTTGGAATTGCACCCATCCAGGCAAGTGGAGAGTATTCCATCACACTCTTGACTTGTGCCTTGTGGATGGTGGACAGGCTTTGGGGAGTCAAGAGTCATGGATGAGTGAGAGGAATATATCACACTTTGGGGCTTTTTAGATTTAGATTAGATTTTAGATACAGCACTGAAACAGGCCCTTCGGGCCACCGAGTCTGTGCCGAACATCAACCACCCATTTATACTAATCCTCCACTAATCCCATATTCCCAACAAACATCCCCACCTGTCCCTATATTTCCCTACCACCTACCTGTACTGGTGACAATTTATAATGGCCAATTTACCTATCAACCTGCAAGTTTTTTGGCTTGTGGGAGGAAACCGGAGCATCCGGAGAAAACCCACGCAGGCACAGGGAGAACCCAGAATCGAACCCAGGTCCCTGCAGCTGTGAGGCTGCGGTGCTAACCACTGCGCCGCCCTGTAAGAGGATTTATTGATAAACCTGGGATTTGAGAGGAAGCTGCTTCATGGTTTACAGAACAAATTCAGCCCCTGGGGTGGAGCCAACAGCTGCACTGTAATTACTCGCCTCAGGATTCCAAGCCTCTGACCTGCTCTTGTAGCTACGTTATTTGTATGGCTCCCCATGGTAACCCCTATAATGTTGATAGTGCTGGATTCAGTGATTGTAATGCTATTGAATGTCAAGGGGAGATGGTTAGATTCTCTCTTGTTGGAGATATTCATTGCCTGGCACTTGTGTGGTGCGAATGGTACTTGCCACTTATCATCCCAAGTCTGTGTGACTGAAATAGCTCAGTTGGGAGAGTGTTAGATTGAAGATCCCTGGTTCAATCTGGGGTTTTGGCAGTTCTCCTTTATTCTGCATCGCCATTTGGTTTTGACTCTTGAGCTGCACAATTTACACTGAAATTATTTACCCAACTCTGAAGGTTGGATTGGAATAGAGAGATATCAAGGATGGGAAATATTTACATTGTCTGCTGTAGCTTATTCTCTATCTCTCTGTGTCCTTTTCCCCAGTTTTTGACTCTCTCGGGGCCGGGTGAACATTTGATTTGCTGCATTTGTCCCAAACTGAAGCCTTTTCCACATCTCTGGGTGGTCAGACTCGCTCTGTCTGTTTTTGTTGCTCGTGACCATTAACGAGAACAGGCCACGAGTTCAACGTTTATCAGCAAACGGAAGATAATTGGAAAGAATTCTGTGTTACTCCAGACCAGTGACAAAGATACAATGGGTGTTATTCAAAATAAGTTTCCTCTGACATTTTATGTAAACTTGTTTGTATCTAAAAGTTGGATTTTAAGTGTAACAAAAATGTGTCAAATTATTGACTGACCATGTGACAGCACACATGGGGATCAAATCCACAGCCTTGTTGTTATCAACACTGCGTCCTAACCAACTGAACTAAGTGGCCTATAGACAGAGCCAGGTATGGGTTTGAGCCGCACGCTGGGCGGCTTGTGTTTTATTTCTCACACTGGGTGACAGAGCAATTGTACAAACAATGGACACATCACATCCCTGAAACATTGTTCTGATATAAAACAGTGTGAAATAAGAACTGAGCATGGAAATGGAACGGAACCAGAAATCAGGACTTTAATCTGTTAAAGTTGATCTTGAAATTCAACCATTCACTGAACATTCCAAAAGATTGAATTCTCTCCTGATATAAAATCCAGGAACTTGAGCTGCTGTAAAACATAACTGAGCCTGATGTGATTTGAACACGCAACCTTCTGATCCAGAGTCAGACGCGCTACCGTTGTGCCACAAGCTCACAGATAATGCAAAATATTCCATTCCTGGCAGATTTACTTCTTGTTTAGATTCAGTGATTGAAATTAATTCAATCCTCATCTGACCTCCACTCTGAAAAGGCCTGCCACCCGACCTGAACCCGACGGGACCTGACGACCTGTGTCGGGTTCGGGTCATGTCGGGTCGCTCTTCCGTGTCTGGCTTTTGGACTCGGGTAGGGTCAGGCCAGGTTCAGGTCAGGCTGGGTCCAGGTCGGGCTGAGTCCGTGTCGGACACACACAGTAAGTATTCCATTTAACTCTGCTGGGAAGTTGAGTTTAATAAGTGTCAAAAGTTGAAAAGCCAACCAAAGCCGGGAGTCCGGGTCATTCAGGAGGGAAACTCTGAGTCTGCTCAGTGAGCAAGTGAGCATTTCTATGACGTCATTGCGCTCATGCTGCAGCTTCCTGTAGATTCGAAATCGGGAGGTAGGTAAAGTGAACATTCCGGTGGTCGGGTAAGGCTCGGGTCGGTTTGGGCATGGGAATAAATGGAGATACTCGGGCCGGGTCCAATGTGGTTCTGTCGGGTTCGGGTCGGGTATTTTTTCCTGACCTGAGCAGGCCTTTACCGCTCCGTCGGTTCAGTGCCTTATTTAAACTATTACTTGGAGTTCTGTTTTACAGGGTCTCGGCTGTTTAAGTGTTTCCCAGACCCACTACTCTGATTAATCAGACATTTTGCTGCTAACTGCTGCTGCTACAATTGAAATGTAAAAAAAGAATTTCCAGTGACCTGCAACCAATGGACAAATACATTTCAGAAAGATAAAGCTCATTCACCAATCCACAAATGTGTCTTTCTGCTTATATTTATAAACAACTCCTTCTCTCCACTATGAGAACTAAACAATCACTCCAGTTATTTGAAAGTTAGTACAAGATGTTCCAGTTCATCAATTTTAAAACTGCAGCAGGTATTTTCCAGAAACCTTCTCTGTTGGAACCTCAGTCCCATTTAGATTGAAAGTGGACAATTAATGTATTCACTTGTTCATTGTGGACAGGTGTCTGACTTAGAATAAATCTCATTAACTTTCAATGAGGTGGCAGTATTTCTGTGCTCCCATTTTACACAGTCTGTCCTGTTCATGCACCATGTTTTTATTCTCCTCTCCCATTCTCCACAGGATACAGATTGCAAGCATCATCAATCTAGCTGTTGAAAAGCATGGGAAGAATCTGGTCACACAGGTATTGAAACATTCATTATCTGCCATTTTACAAGTTGGTTGCTTTAAACACAGTACAATGTGCAATCATCTTGAAAAGAGATTCTCTTCAATATCCAATACAAATTGAATTACAAACCTGACAGACAAACACAGGAGAACAAGTGACTAGTGAACACAAACCTCATGGTGCTCATTTTCAGATTTATTGCAGTCACTTACAAAACAAGTGAAAGAATATTACAGTGAAATGATTTGGAAAGTAGGTGTGACTTTTCTTGGTGCCTTTCTTTGCTCTGTTGGTGAAACTTTCTTGCACCTGACTCCTGTTCATGTCTCTGTTTCCTCTATTGAATGAGGAAGGAGGTATTTGATCAGAAATCAACTGGATTGTGTACCTTTGAGAGGGGATTTCAGCACCGTCAGGGCTGGAAACAGGAGTGAGTGAAAGACAATGTGTGGAGTTTGATTTTGTACAGAGGGAGAGCAAATCTAACAGGACTGTGAGATATTGGCCTGGATTTTGCAGCCCAATAGTGGTGAACTCTGAGACTTTCACTGCTATTGAGGGTCTGAACAGCACTGCAACTGCCAGTACATTCACACACTAACACCAGCATCTGGAAGTTGTGGTGGTGAGAAATGTGCTTAGAAGGAGCCTCTGATCATAATCGCACCAGCCCACTCTTTAAAGTGACAGGGACCTGTAGTTCAGCAATTTGGGCACATTGCCCACAACGTACCCTGATTTTTACCTGGGTTGGATTAGAGCCGGTACCAACAGGCTCAGGGGTGCTCGGGAAGGACTTTTCTGTTGACACAACAGCTCCACTATTCCAGGAAGACACCGGCAGCAGCAGGGGTCAACTTTCAGAGGGAGTTCAGACATTTTAAATGTTGTATTTTGTTTCTTAATTGTATGTAACTTTTTAGCATCGCCTTATCAGAGTTTCTAAATTTACATCTGACGTTTTATGAACAAGATTGAAGTGCTTTTAAAAGATCTCTAAATATATATGACTTTTTATCGAGATTTATCTGGCTTCTTTGTAAAGACTCGAGTAAGATTGAAATGACTTTTAAAAACTACATCATATCCTTTAAAATCCTGCTTACATGTCGATGATATTGGAAGATGGCTTCAGAATAACTTAGACTATCGTTCTAACAGGTACTGCAACAGCTTCAGTCCTACTTTCTGCAAAAGCTGGTGAATTACAAAGAAACAATGTATTGAGCATTTTATAAACTGTTGATGCAGATGGGATTCAAACTCATACATGTAAAACAGAAGGAATTAATAATCCATCATCTTAACCTCTCAAACACTTCATCACCCAGCTTTGTGCCAGCAACCCATCACATGTCTTTTTTGCCTCTATGGAAATTTGGGCAGGATGGTCACCTTCAGCTCAGATCCTGACTGTGCATCCAGATGTGCAATGATGGAAATGTAGCTTCTTTTAGTAAATGACATTTCCATCACATCAGGTCATGGCCTGTTGGGAATGGAGTGGTGTGAAACATTTCCAGACCATGTCCAACACGTTTCTACTCAGTGTGAAAATCCACCACGGAAAGACTGGAACATACAATCATTTGATCACATCATGATTAACATCACTCAGACACCTGAACCATTAGGTCAATGACGAAGTCATGATGACTTCGAATTTCTCATGAAATGACAACTGAACTAACTGACTGGAAGAATTGCTTTAACTCCACGTGATCAGAGAGGCACAGCCTCAGACCGACTTGGCAGATGAATATTGATTGAATAATTTCTGTGTGAGGAATGTTCCAGCATCATAAACCAGGGGAACGTGCTGACTGAGCTGTGTCTTCATCTCTTCTGGGCAGTCGGACAGTTCACCCTTCATTCTGCTCTGATTCACTTTCCCAAAGCGGATCTACAGATTCTCAAATCTGGAGACGGGGTTTTCTTATTTTGTTCCTTTTGATTTTTCTTGCTCCTGAATGATAATATATTCTAAACCTCGGATCAACCCTCCCCTTTGCGTCGTGTTATAGTCTTGGTTAAAAGAGACACAAAATGGCGCAAACACTCTGAAACATACAGCACGGTCACACTTTCCTTCAGTGAGATTAATGTTGAGCTGTTTTCCAGGTTAAATGCAACTGCAAACACATTGCTCTCAAAGAAATTGTAGGGGATTGAGTTGCCGTTGTAATATTAGCACTGGACATCTGTACGAGCAGGAACAGCCATTTCAAACTCACATCCTTCACAAAGGCAACCACTGAGCTGTTTTCTTTTGTGAATGAAATTCATAAGAAAAGTTAAAGTTCACAAGAAAATGGATGTAAATGATTGATAGCTAAACTTTTGCAGCAAGGATATGAATCCAAGATTTTCTGATTAGAAGACAAACACTCGAACCAATTAAGCTACTGAGCCAGATCACAAGTGCTGTGACAACTAAGGGCAGAGGAGGGCACTCTTTATTCTCATCCCACTTCTCCACAGGTCACAACATCTATGTGAACTATTCCCACATACTGATACAGTCAATCATGTACTCTATTTTTCCCAGAATAGAAGACACTGACCAGGTTTCTTTAATGAACAACAAAATTATCCATTTATTGTCGAACAAGTTTTAACTAGTCATGAAGTGAAGCATAAACACACAGGTGGAAATTTTAAAAGTTCCTTTTTCACCTTTACCAACTTTTAAAGTCCTTTTTTTTATCTTCAAGCCACATGCAAACACACACACACCGGATAGCTGAAAAAATAAAAGGGATTTTTTAAAAATTCAGCACTCTGTTACAGACAAAAACAACCTCTTGGGCTGTTTATTTGCTCATTTTTGAAGAAATCATCAGATGAGATATGTTGCTCCAAAACTGGAATGCAGTCTAACTTCCGAGTATACGTAGACAGGTCACTAGGGTATTTTAGAACAGTTCTTTTCAGAAGGCATTGAGAATTAATTTTAGCAGGCCTTCTTCAAAGACATGCGACAAGATGAATTAACTCAGTGGACTTCTCAGGGTCTTTTAAAGATTTTCTGGAAAACAAACTGGGTTGTGGTCTTCTCTCCTTCCTTGACGATTCTTCAGGCTAACTTTATCAGCTGCTCACTCCAGCAGGTAAAACACACTGACTGCTACAACCAAAGGTTGTGAGTTTTCTGCCGTCTTAGGTTTGCGCTGCTGCTGCCAAGCTTGTCCAATCAAGGGGCATGACTGACTTCTCTGTCCACATTTCTCCCTGTTACCAGGGTTTCTGTTCTATACTTAACTTGAATCATGTGACAACCAGTAAACATAGTTGCCAAATTGGTTCTTTTGGTGTCCTCTTGAAAAAGAACTGGTCCTACATTTATTCAGTTTGATTATGACTTCTTCAAAAAATATTTTAACAAAAGAAACAGAATCCCTTCCATAACATCATGTACTTTCCCTGAGCTACAGGTTATTGCAAGTCTCTCTGGCAGTGTTTATTTTAGGTGATTTTGCACTCAGGTTCTTTTGGAATCCATGTGTTTGCAGATATTTGTGAGTGAGAGATGTGGTAATATGTTTAAAAGATTTCCCTGTAAATTATTCATATCTCCATCTTTCCCCGAACTTTGTACAAACACATTAATATGGGAATCACACACATCAGGCCGTCAAACCTGTCCGCTGAACATTGAAAGGTGACAGTGTTTATTGTGACGGGGTTCCATTTATGAAGACACATCTTGATGATTCACACATGTAAAAATTTGTATATTATGTTCATGACATAATGACATAAATAAACATTTCCTTGCACTTGCCATGCTTGTTGAACATTTTCTCTGCTGATGCCCCCTGAATATATTAGAGAACATGGTGACGAGGTTGAGATAAAAGTCTGTAAATATAGGCAGCAAACAGCAGCAGGGACTGCAGTGAACAAGATTTACGTGACATATTTGTGCTTATATTGGTGGGTGAAATAAGATACTAAACACACAAAATCCTACATTTGAGCTCGCGTAAAAGATTGCTCTGTCTATGGAGATAGCATCAAAGAATGCTCAGGAATGTTGTCCTATGCCAGTGATCGGAACACACTTCAGAGGAACTTAAAAAAAAATGGTAAAATGGGCTTTCACATAACAGATGAAATTTTACACAGAGAAGTGTGAAGTGATACAATTTGGAAGGAAGAATGCCATATAAATGAAAGGTTACAATTCTAAACTGGGTGCAGGAGCAGAGAGACAATGTACACCAATGTTAGAAGGATTGAAAAGGTTGCTTAGAGCAAACAGGACACTTGGCTTTATTAATAGAGGCATAGAGTAAAAACATATAAATTATGCGAAACCTTTATAAAATACTGGGAATGAATGGCCTCTTCCTGTACCTCCACAGAAAGCTTCCATTCCAGGTTTACAAACACTCGTCAGGATCACTCTCCACAGATCCTGCCACTCCAGGCTCGGACACCCACTTCAGGATCACTCTCCACAGATCCCGCCACTCCAGGCTCGGACACCCACTTCAGGATCACTCTCCACAGATCCCGCCACTCCAGGCTCGGACACCCACTTCAGGATCACTCTCCACAGATCCTGCCATTCCAGGTTCGGACACCCACTTCAGGATCACTCTCCAAAGATCCCAGCACTACGGGCTTGGAGACCCTCTTCAGAGATCCTAAATCTCCAGACACGGGCATCCTTTGAGGACCACTCTCCACAGATTCTGCCCTCCAGGCTCAGACACCCTCTTCAGAATCACTCTCCATACATCCCGCCGCTCCACGCACGGATATCTCCCTCAGGATCAGATCAAAGAATGTTGCTTGTCACTTATCAGCTCAAGCCTGAATGTTGTTCAGGTCTTGCTGCTTGCAGGCACAGACTGCTTCAGTATCTGAGGAGTTGTGAATCATCAGCGAACATTCCCACTTCTCACTTATGTTGAAGAGAAAGCCATCAATGAAACAGCTGAGGATGTTTGGGCCTAGGACACTGCCCTGAGAAACTAGGTATCCAGTCATGAATGGTGGTCGACAATTAAATAACGAACCAGATGAGGAGGCTCCAAAAACATCCCTATCCTCAATGTTGGTGGAGCCGAGCACGTCAGTGCAAAAGATAAAGCTGAAGCATTTGAAACCGTCTTCAGTCAGAAATTGCTCAGTGGATGATTCAACTTGGCCTCTTGAGTTCCCCAGCATCACAGCTTCCAGTTTTCAGCCAATTTGCTTCACTCCACATAATGGCAAGAAACAGCTGCAGGCACTCGATACAGCAAAGACTATGGGCCCGAACATCATTCCGGCTCTAGTACTGAAGACTTGTGCTCCAGAACTCGCTGCGCCCTCAGCCAAGCTGTTCCAGTAGAGCGACAACACAGGCATCTACTTGCTGCCCCATCAGTCTGCTATCAATCATCAGCAAAGCGATGGAAGATGTCACCAACAGTGCTATCAAGCACCAGACACTTAGCAATAATCTGATCATCGATGCTCAATTTAGGTTCTGCCAGGGTCTCTCAGCTCCAGGAAATAATTTGGCAGATTGAGGAGAATGTGGGAAAATGTGAGGTTATCCACTTTGGTAGGAAGAATAGAAAAGGAAAATATTATTTAAATTGTGAGAGATTACAGAATGCTGCGGTGCAGAAGGATCTGGGTGTCCTCGTGCATGAATCACAAAAAGTTACCATGCAGGTACAGCAAATAATTAGGAAGGCAAATGGAATGTTACCCTTTATTGCAAGGGGGATGGAGTATAAAAGTAGAGAAGTCTTGCTACAAATGTACATGGTGCTGGTGAAACCACACCTCGAGTACTGTGTACAGTTTTGGTCTCCTTATTTAAGGAGGGATATACTTGCATTGGAGGCAGTTCAGAGAAGGTTCATTGGATTGATTCCTGTGATGAAGGTGTTGTCTTATGAGGAAAGTTGAGCAGATTGGACCGATGCTCATTGGAGTTGAGAAAAATGAAAGGTGAACGTATTGAGACATATAAGATTCTGAGGGGGCTTGACAGGGTAGATGCTGAGAGGATGTTTCCTCTCGTGGTGGAATCTGGAACTAGGAGACACAGTTTCAGATTTAGGGCTTTTTCATTTAAGAAGGTATTTCTTCTCTCAGAGGGTCATTAATCTTTGGAATTCTTTACCGCAGAGAGCAGTGGAGGCTGGGTCATTGAATGTCTTCAAGATTTTTATCTACAAGAGAGCCAAGGGTTATGTGGGCAGGCAAGAAAGTGGGGTTGAGGTCATGATCAGGTCAGCCATGATCCTATTGAATGGCGGAGCAAGCTCGAGGGGCCTAATGGCCTACTCCTGCTATGAGTTCTTCCGATCTTCTGTTCTTATGATCTCATTGCAGCTTGGTCCAAACAGAGACGAAAGACTGGAATTCCAGAGGAGAGGTGAGAGTGATTGCCCTTGAGTGAGTGTGGCATCAAGGATCCCTCGCAAAATTGAAGTCAATGGGAATCAGGGGGAAAACCCTCCACTTGTTGAAGTCATACCTACCAAAAACAAGATGTTGTGGTTAGTGGAGGCCAATCATCTCAGCCCAGGACATTGCCTCAGGAGTTTCTCAGGGTAGTGTCGTAGACCCAAACATCCCAGCTGTTTCATTGACGACTTTCTCTTCAACATAAGTCAGAAGTGGGAATGTTAGATGATGATTCACAACTCTTCAGATACTGAAGCAGTCTGTGCCTGCAAGCAGCAAGACCTGAGCAACATTCAGGCTTGAGCTGATAAGTGACAAGCAACCTTCTGGCCACACAAGTGCCAAGCAGTGAACATCTCCAATGAGAGAGAAAAAAAATCTACCTTTTGATATTCAGAAGCATTATCATCGTTAGATCCCCCACCATCAACATCTTGACCAGAAACGTAACTGGACTAGTCACATCTATGCTGTGGCTATAAGCGCAGGTCAGAGATTACGAATTCTGCAGCAAGTATCTCACCTCCTGACACCACAAATCCTGTCCACCATCTACAAGGCACAAGTCAGGAGTGTGATGGAATACATCCCACTCAACAACACTCAAGAAGCTCAACACCATCCAGGACAAAGCAGCGCACTTGATCGGCACCTAACCCACCACCTTAAACATTCAATCCCCCCACAACCAGTAAACAGTGGCTGCAGTGTGTACCATTTCCATATGCAAAGCAGCAACTCGCCAAATATCCTTCAACAGCACCTTCCAAACTCGTGACCACTACCACCTCGAAGGACCAGGGCAGCAGATGCATGGGAACTCACTACCTGCAGGTTCCCCTCCAAGACACTCACCATCCTGACTTGGAACGATATCGCCATTTCTTCACTGTTGTTGGGTCACAATCCTGGAACTCCCTCCCCAGTAGCACTGTGGGTGTTCCTGCACCATATGGACTGCATCAGTTCAAGAAGGCAGCTCTCCACCACCTTCTCAACGGCAATAGGAATGGGCAATAAATGCTAGCCTTATCAGCGATACTCACACCCAAGAATGAATAAAAACCAAATCACTCTCCACAGATTCCCCCACAATCTGGGCTTGGACATTTACTTCAGGAGCACAGAGCTTTATATCATTGCAACATGAGTTCCAATCTTCATATTCTGTTCACTTTTCACATTATTTTCTACCAGTCCACTAGCTTTTATTAATTCAGTATTCGGGTCTCTGCTCCTCCGCCGTTTCTAACATCTCACCTCTTACAAAAAAACACTCTGATCTATCGTAGGTAGTAGATGACCCCTCATTTCAAACTCCATCTGCCAAAGCATCGCTCACTCACTTAATCTATCAAGAAGATTTGAAAATAAATTTCTTGCCAAAGGATAATTTTCTGCATCTGCTCCCTCGCCATTTGCTTTTCCCATTTGTCTTTCACTTGGTGCAAATCAAGAGAAAGTAAAGATGGAAGGAAGGAGGGGAGGAAAAATCCTGCTCTGTTTCGTGATCCCTATTTGATCTTCATTCCAGTGCAGTTTGGGTGAAGAATTCCAATTGTCTGTCTCAATTTTAATAAAGTATAACCAATTCTGGAATCACTGTCTGGACATTGACAAGAACAGGTTTCGAGGCTGACTTTAAACATCAACAATGCACTAAACAGTTCATAAACTAGCGACAAGGATGGGATTCGAACCCACGTGTGCAGAGCACAATGGAGAAACAGTCCATCGCCTTAACCTCTCGGCCACTTTGTCAGCTGCAGGAACACAGCTGTCACATTCAGCACAGTTTCTGGCTGTGCAGCCAGCTGTGCAATGATGGAAATATATCTTCTGCAAGGAAATGAAGTTGGGAATGGAGCGGTGTGAAACATTTTCAGACCATGTCCAACACGTTTCTACTCGGTGTGAAAACCCACCACGGAAAGACTGGAACATACAATCATTTCAACACATCATGATTAACATCACTCAGACACCTGAACCATTAGGTCACTGACGAAGTCATGATGACCGAATTACTCATGAAATGACAACTGAACCAACTGACTGGAAGAATTGCTTAAACTCCACATGATCAGCGAGGCACAGCCTCAGGCCGACTTGTCGGGTGGTGTAAACAGATATCACTGCTTCTGATCTTCACCAGAACAGAGAGTGAGATGTAACATTGATCATCAAACAGACTGTGAAAGCAGACAACAGAATAAAACACATGGAGAGACACTGTGGAATAACAAATAGATTTGTTTGGAATGTTGAAGTTTTGATTGGAATGGATAAAACACCAGAAACAGCAGATTAAAGTGGGATTCTCATCATTATATTGATCTGGGACAGATGGAAAGAAGAGAAGAAGGAAGAAAAGAAAGGATGAAACTGTTCAATTTTTTCAGTTTTTTCACTCGCCCATTAAAGCTAATACAAAAAGTTGCAAATAACAGAGAATTTCACCAAAAAGGGAGATTAAATGTTGCTGAAACCTTGGATCGAAGGATGCTCCAACAGATCACCTGTTTAACTGTCTCCTCGCAAGGGGATTTCAATCAGTCAGCAATATTATTCTCTACTTTTTTTGTTAATTGTTCCCAGAACTGTCACTTGGAATTAATATCTGTGTTCCGACTCCTGAATAATAAAATTGTGAGTTTCTCGATATTTTCTGGACACAGTTCCTGCTGAAAGAACTAAGAACTCTTTTCTAATTTGCACAATACTCGATGCACACTCATCAAGCCTGCTAAGCTAGCATCCTTGGTGCTGCTCTCTCTTCTCCCAAACTTCATCTCATGTGACTGTTACATCATCACTCTGACACTGGGAGGGGTTGATCCCACTATCTTCAGCATTAACCCTTTACATCCTTGTACCACACTGTCTGTCCAAAGAAAATGGGTGGAGGGAACTTCCTTCATTTATCAAAACACCAACAGCAGCACAGTGGCACAATGGTTAGCACCGCAGCCTCACAGCTCCAGCGACCAGGATTAAGTTTTGGGTACTGCCTGTGTGGAGTTTGCAAGTTCTCCCTGTGTCTCTGTGGGTTTCCGCCGGGTGCTCTGGTTTCCTCCCACCTCCAAAAGACTTGCAGGTTGGTAGGTAAATTGTAAATTGTCCGTAGTGTAGGTACATGGTTGGACAATGGTGGGATGTGGTAGAGAATATGGGATTAATGTAGGATTAGTATAAATGGGTGGTTGCTGGTTGGCACAGATTCGGTGGGCCGAAGGGCCTGTTTCAGTGCTGTATCTCTAAATAAGAAAAGTAAAATAAAAGCTACCAGTCGTAAATCAACTCAAACCCATCAGAAAGATAGAGGGAGACTGTCAGAGAACTTCCTGCATCCAGTCCTGACCCTGTCACACTCAGCAGCTTCTCACCCAGACCCCACTCTCATCAACACTGAACATTGTTACCAAGACCCTTCAAATGCTGTTTATAAAAGGTAGAAAAATTCAAACTTCATCACAGCTCGATTGAATAGAACAAAGTTTAATATCTTCTCGTCATCACTCGGTAACCACATGAGACAGTCCTTAAATCAGTAGCATAAATTATCAGCTGTAAGAATGTTTGTCATTGGGTTGAATCATTTCTGTGTGAGGAATGTTCCAGCATCATAAACCAGGGGAACGTGTTGACTGAGCTGTGTCTTCATCTCTTCTGGACAGTTCACCCTTCATTCTGCTCTGATTCACTTTCCCAAAGCGAATCTACAGATTCTCAAATCCAGAGACTGGGTTTTCTTATTTTGTTCCTTTTGATTTTTCTTGCTCCTGAATGATAACATATTCCAACCTCGGATCAACCTTGCCCTGTGTCCCAGTCTCGGTTAAAAGCGACAAATAACGGCACCAACATTCTGAAACATACAACACGGTCACATTCTGCTTCAGTGAGATTAATGCTGAGGCATTTTCCGTGTCGAATGCGATTGTGAACAAATTTCTCTCAAGGAAATTGTGAGTGATCGAGTATTTGCACTGAATTTCTGTGCAAGAAGGGACAGTTTCAAACAGCCATTCCCAAATCACTTCCTTCACAAAGACAAAGACTGTGCTGTCTTAACGTGTGAATCAACTTCACAAACAAATTTGAACTCGAAGTTCAGGAGAAGACAGAGATGTGAATGATTGACAGTGTAATCTTTAAATTATAATTTTCCGTTTCTTCGTTGAAGTGAGGCTCAACCCTAAGCCACTGGAGATCGCGGAAAGCTACAAACCTGGATCCAGAAATCAGAAAAGTAGTGAAACAGTTGGTGAGTACATTGTGACACTGAAGAATTTATCACCACATTGCAACATTGGCACATTCTTAGACCGTACATTATGAGACAGATTTGTGCTTATATTGGTGGATGAGGAAAGATACTAAACACACAAAATCCCAATTTGAGCTAGTGTGTAAGATTGCTCTTTCCACAGAGATAGCATCAAAGAATGCTCGTGAATTGCGTCCTATGCCAGTGACAGTAACACACTTCAGAGGAACTTAATCACACTGGTAAAATGGGCTTTCACACAACAGATAAAATTTTACACAGAAAATTGTGAAGTGATACAGTTTGGGAGGAAGAATGAGACAATGTACACCAATCTTTTTTGAATCAAGGTTTGAAAAGGTTGCTAAGAGCAAACAGGACACTTGGCTTTATGAATAGAGGCATAGAGTAAAAGCAAATAAGTTATGCTAAACCTTTATAAAACACTGGGGCTGAATGACCTACTTCTGCACCTCCACGGAAAGCTTCCACTCCAGGCTCAGACACCCTCTTCAGGATCACTCTCCATACATCCTGCCATTCCACGCATGCATATCTCCCTCAGGATCAGATCACAGCTCCACAGTCCTGCCACATCCAGTCGTGAATGGTGGTGGATAATTAAATAACTAACAAGATGAGGAGGCTCCAAATACAATCACATCCTCACTGATGGTGGTGCTGAGCACGTCAGTGCAAAAGATGAAGCTGAAGCATTTGCAACCATCTTCAGTCAGAAATATTAAGTGGATTTGATCTGTGCTAATTTCAGCTCCTCATGCTCGCTGGTGCCTTGGTTCTCTGGTGCTAATTTCAGAGTAAATCATGCAGCTTGACAATTGGAGCCAAAGAAAAAGACACAGGAGAGGTTGAAAGTGCCAAAACCTGGGATTGAACCAAGAACTGTTTAACTGTTAGTACAGCACGAACTCAACAAAGCTATTTCAACAACACACTAAAGCCACCATTCTGTCACTGCTTTGGAAGACAATATATACATTAAAGTGTTTGTAAAAAGTTACAGAACACAACATGTGAGTAATATTCCCCATTGTTTTCTCAGTACTGATGGATTGTGAAGTGGGACACAGCCAGAAGTCCCATTGTGCCACACTGACCCTGAGCTGTGAGTGAAATGAGATAAAGTTCAATCTTTAGCAGAGAGATTCTGGAGAGAGGTAAGAGTCCTGAATGAAGGAAAGACTTTCTGACACAATAAAAGCAAAATACTGCAGATGCTGGAAATCTGAAATAAAAACAAAAAGTGCTGGAAATACTCAATAGCTCTGGCAGCACCTGTGGAGAGAGAAACAAAGTTAACGTTTCTGGTCTGTGACCTTTCATCAGAACTGACACAGGTTAGAAAATAATTAGGTTTTAAACAAGTGAAGGGGAGGGGCATGTGGGAGAGAACAAAAGGGAAGGTGTTTGATAGAGCAGAGGGCAGGAGAGATTAAATAACAAAGCTGTCCTGGGATAAAGGCAAAGAGTGTGTTAATGCTTGTGGTTGCCTGACACCAGTCATGCTCTGATGTTATTGAACACAATGTTCAATCCACAAGGCTGTAGAGTGCCGAATCAAAAGGTCGGGTGCTGCTCCTCGAGCTTGGGTTGATTTTCACTGGAACACTGGAGCAGGCCAAAGACAGAAATGTTGACATGAGAGCAGTGGGGAGTGTTGAAATGGCAAGCAACCAGAAGCTCAGGGTCATGATTTCGGCCTGAGCAGAGGTGTTCCACCTAATCTGCATTTGGTCTCCCCAGTTTAGAGGAGACCACATTGTGAGCAGTGAATCCAGTATACATAATTGAAAGAAGTACAAGTAAATCGCTGCTTCACCTAAAAGGAGTGTTTGGGGCTTTGGATAATGAGCAGAGAGGAGGGAAAAGGGCAGGTATTATATCTCCTGCGATTGCATGGGAAGGTGCCTTGGAAAGGGGATGAGGTATCGGGGGTAATGGAGGAGTGGACCAGGGTGTCGCGGAGGGAACAATCCCTTCAGAATGTTGACAGGGGAGGGGAGGATGCGTTTGGTGGTAGCATCACGCTGGCGGTGGTGGAAATGGTGGAGGATGATCCTTTGGATGTGGAGGCAGGTGGGGTGTTAAGTGAGGACTAGGGGAACCCTGTCGCAGTTCTGGGAGGGAGGGGAAGGGGGAAGGGGGAAGGCAGAGGTTGAGAGTCCTGTCAACCACACTGGGAGGGGGTGGGGGCGGAGTAGTCAATTATATCTGAGGGAAGAAATGAACAGAACTGGCAGCTCAAAACTGGACATCCATGAGGCACTGTGGGCCATCAGCCGCAGCAGAATTGTATTTAAACACAATATGTTACCTCATGGCCTGACATATCCCTGACTCTGCCATTACCATCAAGCCAAGGGAGCAATGGTGCTTCAATGAAGTGTGCAGGAGGGCATGTCAGGAGCAGCACCAAGCAGACCTAAAAATGAGTGAAGCTACAACACAGGATTACTTGCATGTCATATAGCGGAAGCAGCATGCAATAGACAGAGCTGAGTGATCTCACAACCAACAGATCAGATCAAAGCTCTGCAGTCCTGCCACATCCAGTCCTGAATGGTGGTGGATAATTAAACAATTAACAGGAGGACGAGGCTCCACAAATATCCCCATCCTTAATGACAGGGGAGACCAGTATATCAGTGCAAAATACAAGGTTGAATCATTTGCAAACATCTTCAGCCAGAAGTGCCAAGTAGATGATCCATCTCGGCCTCCTCCTGAGATCCCCAGCATCACAGGTGCCAACCTTCAGCTAAATCCACTTCACTCCACATGATATCAAGAAATGGCTGAAGGCTCTGGATACTGAAAACATCCTGGCTGCAGTGCTGAAGACTTGTGCTCCAGAACTAGCCATGCCGCCTGCCAAGCTACACCACTGGCATCTATCCGGCAATGTGGAAAATTGCCCAGGTATGTCCTGTACACAAAAAGCAGGACAAATCCAACCCGGTCAATTACTGCCCCGTCAGCCTCCTCTTGATCATCAGTAAAGTGATGGAAGGTGTCGTTGACAGTGCTATCAAGCAGCACTTACACAGCAATAACCTGCTCACCGATGCTCATTTTGGTTTCCGCCAAGGCCACTCGGTTCCTGACCTCATTATGGCCTTGGTTCAAATATGGACAGAAGAGCTGAATTCAGGAGGTGAGGTGAGGTGACAGTGACTGCTCTTGCCAAGGGCATCAAGGAGCCCTTTCAAAATTGAAGTAAATGGCAATCAAGGAGAAAAACCTCCACTGGTTGGAGGCATACCTCTCGCAAAGGAATATGGTGCTGGTTGTTGGTGGCCAATCATCTCAGTACCAGACATCGCTCAGGAGTTCCTCAGGGTAGTGTCCTAGGCCCCAACCGTCTTCAGTTGCTTCATCAATAAACTTCCTTCCATCATAAGGTCAGAAGTGGAAATGTTCACTGATGATTGCAAAATGTTCAGTTGCATTAGTAACTCCTCAGATACTGAAGCAGTCCGTGTCCAAATGTAGAGAGACCTGGGCAAGATTGGGCTTGGACTGATAAGTGGCAAGTAACATGCACGCCACAAAAATGCCAGGCAATGACCATTTCCAACAAGAGTGAATCTAACCATCTCCCCTTGACAGTCAATGACATTACCATTGCTGAATCCTTCACAATCAACATCCGGGGGGTTACCAATGAGCAGAAACTGAATTGGATCAGTCATATAAATACCGTAGCTACAAGAGCAGGTCAGAGGCTGGGAATTCTGCTGCAAGGAACTCACCTCCTGTCCACCATCTACAAGGCACAAGTCAGGAGTGTGATGTAATACTCCCCACTTGCCTGGATGAGTGGAGCTCCAACAACACCAAAGAAACTCAACACCATCCAGGACAAAGCAGATCACTTGATCAGCACTCCATCCACTACTTTAAATATTCACTTCCTGCACCACCAGTGAGCAGTGGCAGCAGTGTGTACCATCTACAAGATGCACTGCAGCAACTCACCAAGCCTCCTTCGACAGCACCTTCCAAACCCCCAACCTCGACCACCTAGAAGGATATTGGATGAATGGGAACACCACCATCTGCAAGCTTGCCTCCAAGTTACACACTGTCCTGACTGGGAACTATATCACCATTCCTTCACTGTCACTGGATCAAAATCTTGGAACTCCCTTCCTAACAGCACTGTGGGTTTACATACAACACATGGACTGCAGCAGCTCCAAAAAGGCAGCTCACCACCACCTTCTCAAGGGCAATTAAGGATGGACAATAAAGGCTGCGTTTGCTGACAACGCAACCACTAGGTGGCACAACTCGCTTTCTCCCCCTGCTTTGCACCGGCCGCTTCCACCCTCCACAGTCGCTCGCTCCAGACCTCACTGCTCACCCTCCCGCTACTTCCCTGGCCGATTGTCTCCCGATCATGTCACCCCATTCTCCAGTCGTTCGCTCACTCCCCACCCCCCTCCCCTCCAGCCGCTAGCTCTATGCTGCGCTGCTTCCCTTCTCTCGGCCACTTGCTCCCACGTTTGTCCAGTCTCCACGCGCCGCCCGAAGAAGCAAGGTGGGCTGCAAAGTGTGACGTAGGAGTGAGTAGTGAGTGGCCTAGAGGAGGGAAGTGGCACGGCCTAGAGCTAGCGGCTGGAGCGGGGGTTGGGGGGCAGAGAGCAAGTGGCCAGAGAGCTGGATGACGCGAGTGGGGAACAATTGTCAAGGGGAGCATCGAGGTGTCGAGCGAGTAGCTGAGGGGAGGAAGCGTCGAGGCCTGGAGCGAGTTGCCGAGGGGGGAGAGCTCCAGCCTCAAAGTCTCCTATTCAGCCGCTTCCTCCAGCTGAGTGAGGGGCTGGATACCCGATGATGCTTTCGCGCCCGTGTGTGAAGATGGACCAGGCGCGGATATGCGATGATGTTGGCGCTGCGCAATGACATCATCCTATGCATGTGCCACTTAATCCTGGCAAGATGTAGCTGTGCCGATGCACAGCTTGGCACAGTCCGATGATGTCAGTGGGCCGCTCCGTTGATAGGAATCACATTGTATCAGCAGTGCCCACATCCCATGAAAGAATAAAAAAGAGATTTGCCACAATGGTAGCAGGGTGAGGGATTTCAGTGATGTGGAGAGATTGGAGAAGCTGGGGTTGTTCTCCTTGCAGCAGAGAAAATTCAGAAGAGATTTGACACATTTGTTCAAAATCATGAAGTTCTTCAATAGTTTAAATAAGGAGAAACTGTTTCCAGTGGCAAAAGGGGCAGTAAGCAGAGGACACGGATATCAGGTGATTGGCAGAAGAACCATTTTTTACACAGCAATGTGTTGTGATAAAGAAAGAAAAGACTTGCATTTATATAGCACCTTTCAAGACCACTGGACATATCAAAGCACTTTGTAGACAATGAAATACTTTTGAAGTGTAATCACTGTTGTAATGTCAGAAATGCAGCAGCTAATACCCACAAACAGCAATGTGATAATGACCAACTGATCTGAATGAGAGGCAAATATTGATCACAACACCAGGGAGAATTGCTCTTCACTTGTTTGAAATTGCAGCATGGGATCTTTTACATTCACCCAAACATGCAGACCAGGTCTTGGTTTAACATCACACCTGAAAGGCAGCACCTTCAACACCCTCAGTGCTGTACTGGAGTGTCAGCTGTGAAATCTGAACCCAGAAGCTTGTGATTTCGAGGTGAGTGTGACCAACTGAGCCACAGATTTTACCTGAGTCTCAATCCTTCTACCAACAGTTTCTATCGGGTCTGTCACGACCCCTCATGATTGTGAACACCTCTATCAAATCTCCTCTCCAAGGAGAACAACCCCAGCTTCTCCAATCTATCCACATAACTGAAATGCTAACCACACGTTGCAGAAAGGAATTTTTCCTCAAGTTCCTTCTGGTTTTGTGAGTCACCTTAAATCTATAACCTTCGGTTATAGACCCTTCAGCAGTTAGAAACAGTTCCTCAGTATTTACTCTACCTCAAACCTTCAAGGAAGCTCTGCAAAGTAACTGAAAATCAAGTTGTCAGAAGTGGGATTTTAGCACATGCCTCCAGTGAAAGCTGCAACCTGAACAGAGAAGCTGAAACCGCTCAGTCACCTTACCTGTTCAGACCTTTTTGACCTCGTCATCACTTCCGTACTTTGAAAGGTTCACTCAGTTCAGGAACTTGTTCAATGTTACTGGAATGCTCAGTGACTGGGATATTAACTCCCCCGGGCTTTCCTGAGCTTGTTCTCGGTGTATGGGGATGTTTGTCCTGGGCCGTGGAATCTTGCATCCCTGTAATGGACATTAACCCACTGATTGAATCTGTATTCACTGCTTTCCGCTGGTGCTGGGTAATTGCAGAGTGTGGGGCCGGAATGTTGCTGCTTGTCCCGGCCTCACTCACTCTGGGAAAGAGTGAATAATTGATGCGTCTGTTTCTGTATCTGAAATGTGACTTCGATCTGCTGTTATTAACCGAGGCAGCGCTGCAGAAGGATACGTTAATAATCTCTCACTAATCAACTGCAAACAGTCAGAATGTGTAACTTTGAGCAGCGCTTTCTGCACCGTCAGGGCTGTAAAGTTGAGGGAGGGAGAGACAGTGTCAGTATCTGAGTGTGTACAGCACTGTACAGAGAAAGAGCCAATATACCGGGGCTGAGAAACAGTGCATCTTTTCACATTTAATCACAAAAATATCCACAGTCAGGAGCTGAAAATGATGAAAAACCAAATAGCAAGAGCAAAAATAAGAAAAGGAAGTAATTATAAATTAGCTGATCAGCTTTCACTGTGTTACCTGGTAGTCTACAGTTTTATATTCAATGCTCTCTCCACTGTGGCCAGGGAATGATTTCTTCTCAAAGGCTGAATATTAACAAAACTGCTTGTAATTTAAAATCTTTTAAAAGTAATTCCATGGAGCGAATGGGGCAAAGTCAAATAACTGCACCAATTATAGGAGAGCTGGTTGGTGATGACGTGGATGTGTCTGCAGTGTGCAGGACCAGACTGTTTCTGTAGATTCACAATGAATCTTCCACCCTTTATTTATGACAGTAAAACTGATCGTGGGCAATGGCTATTCTGGTTGCAGCAACCTGAAGCTTTAACTCATTAACACTCTCCTTTAGGGTAATTTAGAAAGCACAACATGCAGCTCTGTCAGTTAGTGTGTTTGTTTGTTAACCCACAATTTGATGGTTCAAGCACATAAATGGATGAGGCTTTATTAACTAAAACTCTTCTACATCTGCTATATTACTCTTGCTGTTGATTTTTCAATGATAAGGTTAATCAAGTCTTTCTTTGTGAAATCCATGCTGACTGTGTTTTATTATTTTTCATTTCCATCTGTATTTTCTACTTTGGAGGATTACAGGATATTATCATTTTTTTTATTCATTCATGGGAGGTGGGTGTCGCTGGCTGGGCCAGCATTTATTATCCATCCCTAATTGCCTTGAGAAGGTGGTGCTGTGCTGCCTTCTTGAACCACTGCAGTCCATGTGCTGCTGTAATGAAGAGAGTTCCAGGATTTTGACCCAGCAACAGTGAAGGAACGGTGATACAGTTACAATTCAGGATGGTGTGTGGCTTGGAGGGGAACTTGCAGGTTGTGGTGTTCCCATGCATCTGCTGCCCTTGTCCTTCTCGGTGATAAAGGTCGCGGGTTTGGAAGGTGCTGTCTCAGGAGCCTTGGCGCATTGCTGCAGTGCATCTTGTGGATGGTACACACTGCTGCCACTGTGTGCCAGTGATGGAGGGCATGAATGTTGTAAATGGGGTGCCAATCAAGCGGGCTGCTTTGTCCTGTTGAGTTTCTTGAGTATTGTTGGAGCTGCACCCAGCCAGACAAGTGGAGAGTATTCCATCACACTCCTAACTTGTGGACAGGCTTTGGGGAGTCAGGAGGTGAGTTACGTGCCGCAGGATTCCTAGTCTCTGACCTGCTCTTGTCGCCATAATATTTATATGGCTACTGCAGTTCAGTTTCTGCTCAGTGGTAACCCCCAGGTTGTTGAGAGTGGGGGATTCAGCGATGGTAATGCCATTGAATGTCAAAGGGAGATGGTTAGATTCTCTCTTGTTTGGGATGGTCATAATCTGGCAGTTGTGTGGTGAGAATCTTATACATCTTTATTGTAGGGTACTCTATTGTACTGTTGAGTGACTACACTTGAAAAGTCCTTCCTTCATTGGCTGGAAAAGGCTTTGCAATGTCCTGTGGTCGTGAAATGCAAGTCTTGCTTTTTCCATTGCTTGCAGTGTCATTGTGATCAAAAGATAGGATTCATGAGCACAAAGTTTAAATCAATTTTGATTAAAATAATGTCAAAGCATCAATATTTTAGCACTGCACTTAATAATCTCCATCTTCCTATCCTTACCAAGTACAATGTCTTTGACCCTGAAATTGATTCCACAATCGCAGTCCCTCAGACAATTTCAGCTCAGTTCTGATGAAAGGTCACAGATCTGAAACGTTAACTTTGTTTCTCTCTCCACAGATGCTGCCAGACCTGCTGAGTATTTCCAGCATTTTCTGTTTTTATTTCAGATTTCCAGTATCAGCATTATTTTGCTTCTGTGTTACTTTGAAAGTTAAAACTGACCCACCTGTCTACAATTCACACTGGGGTCTCCCATGAAATGATTCTGTATCATGTTGATGTAATGAATACAGACGCCGAGCACAGAGCTTCCTGTGGGGAATTGGGGATATGAAAACCAGCAGACTCTGCAGGAATTTCCACTGGGAGCACAAATTCACAAAATCTACCTTTTATATATCGATTCATTTTGATTGTCCTTCTGGAAAATTATTTTGAAACAATTTAAACATCAACCCACAGCTCCATGACTGGGTCAATTATGAGGTCATCCTCTGACAGGTCATGTGACAGCTGGAGCCACAAGACGTCAGAACCAGATTTGTGACTGGATTAAAACCCGGAATCCTGTCCCAATGGCTTTTCAAATAAAGCTGTTGCTGTTTGAAAACACAGCAGTTAAACTTTCTGCCTGACCATGAGGGGAGCTAGGGAGAAATTTACAAAACTAAATCCTTTTACAAAATAGTTCAAAAACCATTCACTGAGAAATCATGTGAGGACTCATGTGCAGTAGAGAAACAAGCAGAATACAGAAAGTGCAGAGGAGAGCTGAAAAAGGAAAAGAGATCAGCAAGCTGTATGAGAAAAGATTGGCAGGTCACATAACTGGGAACACTGAAGTCTTTTCCCAACATATGGACAGTCAATGAAAGGGTGGGTCAATTAGGAGATCCTGTGGAGGCAGAGGGTGTGGCTGAGGCACTAATTAAGTACATTTCATCTGTCACAAAACAAACGGGTGCTGCAAATGTCACAGTAAAGGAGGAGGAAGTGGAGAATTTGGAGGGGATGAAAATAGATAAAGAGGAGACAATTACAAGGTGAGCAATGCTCACAGTAGAAAGGTCACCCGGTCTGGATGGGCTGCATCCTGGGTTGCTGAGGGAAGTCAGGGTGGAAATAGCAGAGACTCGAACCACAATCTTTCAATCCTCCTTGAATATGGGAATGACGCCAGAGGACTGGAGGATGGAGGTAAGCTTGGGTAGTTCGATCTCAGTTTAACTTCACCATTTTTATCATGTATCCATTGTCATAACTAACAACGTTAAGAAAGCCATTTTATAATGAACACATGACCAAAGGAACCATTTTGTGTTCAGTACTAACGTTTATATCCTGTATAATTAATGAGTAGCTACCCATCCTGAAACAGATGATTGTAAAAGTAATGAACCTTGATTGAGTTATAATTAATGAATCAATAAACATTTTAGAGAGAATGGGTTTTCATTTCAAGGTAGTTCAATCTAATTACTGTGAGTTTCTGTGTCTGTGTGGGAAAGGACAGTTTCAGCTAAATGTATTCAAACAATGGATCTTTCTCGGACCCCTGATAAAACCCATGGTATGGTACATCGTGACCTTCAAGAGTCTTGATTTAATGAACAGGAAACTTGTTTCAGATCAGATTGGGAGACAGTGTGAAACCACTCCATTGTACTCATGTCTGAGATTCTGAGGACAGGTGACTGTTAGTGGAAGACATTATTAAGAACTAATTAAATGTACCTAGCAACAGCTAGGACCAATTATTATTTTACATGGTGGTGTGATGGCCATCCAGGGGTTAAAAGTAGGGAGCTTGTAAGGTTTCAGTGTGCAGGAACACTAGAAGATCTCAGGGGTAAAGGCTCAGATCATCAACCAAGTTCTCCACCTGATGAGGGATCTCGACTGGACAAAGAGGACCGTGACACTCTGAGACCAAGCTCGACCAGTCCCCAGAGCTGTAAAGTTATATTCCCCAAGTTTGTTAAGTAAAATTTTACTTTCAATTATTAAGTACTATTTTACTCTCAATAAAAGTTCTGGACTTATTAATCAAGTATCCTGTTGCTTTAATTGGTTAAAGTCATTCCCAAAGTGATTGTCTACAATAGACTTTCCAGAATTAAAAGATAAGTCTGCAAGGATTGTGAATATTACAGCCCTGTTTAAAAAGAGAGATAAACCCAGGAACTACAGGCCAATTAGTCTAATGTCGGTGGTGGGGAAACTTTTAGAGACAATTATCCAAGAGGAAATTAACTGTCACTTGGTAGAACATGGGCTGATAAATGACAGCCAGTACAGATTGGTTAACAGAAGATTGTGTCTGAAATAATTAATGAATTAATTTCTTTGATGAAGTTTCAGAGAGAGTTGACCAGGGTGGTGAGGTTAATGGTGCGTGTCTGGACATCAAAATTGTGTTTGAAAAGGTACCATAAACTAGACTTGGGGCAGCACAATGGCACAGTGGTTGGCACTGCAACCTCACAGCTCTCGCAACCCAGGTTCTGTTCTGGGTACTGCCTGTGCAGAGTTTGCAAGTTCTCCCTGTGACTGTGTGTGTTTCTGCTGGGTGCTCCGGTTTCCTCCCACAAGCAAAGACTGCAGGTTAATAGGTAAATTGGCTGTTGTAAATTGTCCCTAGTGTAGGTAAGAGAATGGTGGGGATGTGGTAGGGAATATGGGATTATGGTGTAGGATTACTATAAATGGGTGGTGGTTGGTCAGCACAGACTCAGTGGGCCGGATGGCCTGTTTCAGTTTTGCATCTCTCTATGACTTGTTAACAAAATTCAAGCAGATGGGATTAAAGGGGCAGTGGCAGTGTGGATCCAAAATTGGCTGCAGGGTAAAAAGTAGGGTGAATGCTTGTTTTTCAGAATGGATGGAGTTATACAGTAATGTCCTTGTTGTTGCAATATGTTCAATGTCAGACCCCGAGCTGTCCGAGGGATGGGGCAATTTGTGATGTTCCTGTGGTTGCAATATTTGCAGTGTCTGAACTTGATCTGTCACAGGGACGTGGCATTTATGAGGTCCCTGTGGGGTGCTGTTTGTTTGGTGTGTCACACTGACCTGTCCCAGAGAGCGGGAATGTTGTGATGTCCTTGTGGGTTGCAATCTGTTCAGTGTCTGACTCTGATCTGCACCAGGGATGGGGCAGTGTGTGATATCCTTGTGCATGTCATACAGGCCCACTGGTGTGTGGTTCCATCCTGATGCCAAGAAACAGAGCCCCATCTCTGGGCAAAAAGTCTCACTTCTCGATGGGTGTCTCGAGAAGACACAGTGCCGCAGTGGTTAGCACCGCAGCCTCACACCTCCAGTGATCCGCGTTCGATTCTGGGTACTGCCTGTGCAGAGTTTACAAGTTCTCCCTGTGACCACTTGGGTTTCTGCCGGGTGCTCCGGTTTCCACCCACAGCCAAAGACTTGCAGGTTGATAGGTAAATTGGCCATTGTAAATTGCCCCTAGTGTAGGTAGGTGGTAGGGGAATTGAGGGGATGTGGTAGGAATACGGGATTAATGCAGGATTAGTATAAATGGGTGGTTGATGGTCGGCACAGACTCGGTGGGCTGGAAGGGCCTGTTTCAGTACTGTATCTCGAAATAAATGAATAAGAAGGCTGAGGGAGTAAACCTGGAGAGTAAATCCGGAGTGGAGTCCTGGAGGCAGTTACCTGTTACTTATCAGGCAGTTTTCCAGCAACTCCAACAGCAGAGCTGTTAACAAACAGTACTGGCTTTTCCTTTCCTTTGGACAAGACTAGCAATGCTGAGAGGGGGTCCTGATTCTCAGGGTCTCCATACTATTTGCCCAGGCCTGTGCCCTGGAGAGGACACTCCAGCTTCTTGGTTAAACATTAGCACAACCCGGGAATAAACAGTTACTGATTATAAGCTCTCATTGAATTGGTGCAGAGTATGAGCGCCAGGGGTTACTTCGGACAGTGGGAGAGCTCTTAGTGTCTCATTGGATAGCTACCATTCACTCCAAGCTGGGCAGCCCCCAGTCAGTTAGGTGCTGTCCTGCCACGACCCGCTTGCTTCAATGAGTGCTTGGAGCTTGGAGAGTCATCTCTCAACATGCGGATCGATAATCTATGCACCAAGAAAAACAAACTCAACAAAGAAGACACCAGTCCTTCGCATCACAAGCTGGAATGTGAGGACCATGTGTCCTGGCCTTACCGACAACCTTCTGCAGGTTGATGACACACACAAGACAGCTGTGATCGACAAGAAACTCACAAGGCTCAATGTGGACATTGCTGAGCTGCAAGAAACTAGACTCGTTCAAAGTGGATCCCTCAAAGAGAAACACTACACCTTCTTCTGGCAGGGGAAAGCCCAAGAGGCAACTCGTGAGCATGGAGTGGGTTTCACAGTAAAAAACACGCTACTTGAGATGAGTGAACCACCCACAGTAGGCTCAGAGAGACTTCTTACTCTTCACTTGTCAACAAGCGTGGGCCCAGTTAATCTCATGTGCATCTATGTCCCGACACTCACCTCCACCCCAGATGTCAAGGATCAATTCTATGTGACACTTGACACTGCCATCAGTAGAATTCCCAGCACTGAGGGACTGTACCTTCTAGGAGACTTCAACACAAGCTTGGATACTGACTACACAGCTTTGCCAATGTGCATAGAGCACCAGGGGATTTGCAAGATGAACGAAAATGTACAGAGGTTGCTGGAGCTATGCTGTCAAGATGGATTCTGTGTGATGAACAGCTACTTCCAGGTCAAGCTGTGCCACAAGGTGTCCTGGAGACATCCGAGATCACGCCACTGGCACCAGCTAGACCTTATCATCACCAGACATACCACCCTCAGCAGTGTCCTCATCACTCACAGATATCACAGCGCTGACTGTGACACTGACCACTCCCTGGTGTGTAACAAGGTCAGGCTTCAGCCAAGGAAGCTTCATCCATCCATGAAGAAAGGTCGTCCTCTGATCAACACTTGCCGAACCAATGACCCAGGAGTTCCTCAACATCCTCGATCAGGCTCTTTCAGACAACAATGCTCAAGGCCTCAGTGCAGTGTCAAAGTGGAATCATCCGCACGCCACCATCAATAACTCTGCACTCACTGTGTATAGGAAAAGAGATGGGAGGAATGCTGACTGGTTTGAGGCTTATTGGACTGAAATGGAGTCAGTTACTGCAACTAAGAGGAGAGCCCTCATGAACTACAAACAAGTCCCCAGCAAACAACATCTAGATGCTCTCAGAGCTGCCAGAAACAAGTCTCTGCAGACTGCTCAGCACTGCACCAATCAATACTGGTTAAAACTCTGCTGCTGAATCCGGGGATGCTCGAGGGATGTATGAAGGAATTAAGAAAGCAATGGGCCCAGTAGTAACTAAATCAGCACCTTTTGAAGACAAAGACAGGGGTGATCATCACTGAACCTAACAAGCAGATGGAAAGGTGAGTGGAGCATTACCTTGAACTCTACATAACGGAGAACATTGTCATTCAAGTAGCTCTCAGTGCCATTCCAGACTTCCCTGTCATGGAGGAACTGGACAGTGAGCCCACCATAGTCCAGCTCAACAAGGGCTCAAAACATGCGTGATACAAACATTGTCACCTTGTACAAAATTAAGGGGGATCGAAGTGACTGCAGCAATTATCGGAGCCAGCTACTCAGTTCCACTCACCTGCTCGATCCCTTTCCTCCTGCAAGTTCCTTTGCTTCAGGTATCCATCCAATTTCCATTTCAAATCATTGATTGTCTCTACTTCCACCACACTCGTGGGTCAGGTCATTACCACTCACGGCATAAAAAAATTCCACCTCACCCAAGGATGGGAAATATTTATATCTTCTATATTTAGCTTATTCTCTATCTCTACGAGAATAGAATGGCAGTCAACATGAAAGGGAACCCAAAAATCTTTGAGCAGTCTTTAAATAATAAGCAGGTAGTAAGCGGTGAAGTGGGCCCCATTAGGGACAGAGGGTAATATATACTTAGAGCTGCAGGGCAATGTTAATCTAGTTAATGAGTACCTTGTATCAATGATCACTAAGGAAGTGGAATTTCACAAAATATCAGTAGAAGTGGAGAGTGTAGAGGCAATGGAGAGGGTACAAATTGAGAGAGGGAGGTACTGAAAAGGCTGGTTATGCTTCAGGAAGATAAATTACCTGGTCCGTATGGCTTTCATCCCAGATTGCGAAAGGAAATGTGGATGCAGATAACAGAAAGGCTTTCTATAATCTTCCAATCTTCCCTGGATACGGGGAAGGTGTCAGAGGATTAAACAGTGGCAAATGTGACACCCTTATTCAAGAAAGGGTGTAATCACAGTCCGGCTAACTACAGGCCAGTTAGATTAACTGGGTAAGGTTTTAGAAAGAACAATCAGGGAAAAAATCAACAGTCACTTGGAGAGGTTCGAGTTAATTAAGGAGAGTGAGCATGGATTTATAAATGGGAGTTCATGCTTGACTAATCTAACTGCATTTTTTGATGAACTAACAGAGAAGGTTTATGAAGGGCATGCAGTGGATGTTGTTTATGTGGATTTTAAGAAGCGACACATAAAAGGGTGATTAACAACATTGAGGTTCATGGAATAGGAGGGTCAGTGTCCAATTGGATAGAAAATTGGCTTAAGGACAGAAAACAGCAAGTCGCAATAAATGGTTCATTCTCAGACTGGAAGGTTGTCGACAGTGCTGTTCCCCAAGGGTCACTGCTGGAACCACTGCTTTTTACTTGCGACAGATAAATGACTTGGATCTTGGAATATAGAGTAGAATCTCAAAATATGCCGATAACACCAAACTTGGAGAAGTGGCAAACAGTGAGGATGAAATGAACCACCTGCAACAAGACAGTGATAGGCTAGCAGAATGGGCAGACAGGTGCAGATGGATTTTAATAGTGACTAGTGTGAGGTGATGCATTTTAGCAGAAGGAATAGGGAGAGGCAATATATACTTAATGGCACAGTTCGAAAGAGTGTGCAGGAATAGAGGGACCTGTTCACTGTCACGTGAACAATTACTTCTTGTGTGCTCTCAGATTTGTAACCTTCACTGTACTGGAGTGAGGTGACATCTACTGGCAGGAAGCAAGAACTGCAATCAAGCAGCAGAAATTCCATCGTCTGTCAGGGTGAAAGAAACATTGCAATGTGAGGAAATAGTGAATGGGTTTGATTGGGTTGATGGAGACATGATTCCACTTGTGGTGGAGTCCAAAGCAAAGGCCAGAAATATAAAATTGTCACTATTAAAAGATATGAGGAATTCATGATAAATGTATTTAGGTAGTGAGTGGGTGGAACCTAGACAGAATAGAAAGTGAGATTGGGTGGACAGAAGCAGTGTGAAAGGATGGCTCAAACAAAAGGTAAACGCCCTGAAAGGTTAACTCTGTTTCTCTCTCCACAGATGCTGCCAGAGTTTCTGAACATTTCCAACACTTTCTGTTTTTATTTCAGAATTTGCAAGATGATGCTTTGCTCTGAAAAAAAAATGGATGATCGGCTTTGGCTGCCAGTGAAATTCCACAGGAGCTAAAAGGAAGTTCTGATATCAGTGGCATGTTGATTCTTGCTTAGGGTGAGTGATTAATTAATGTGTGAGAGATCCTGGGTTCAAATCCTAGAAAAGCCCTTCTTCTTTGGCATTTTTAGTGTAAGGTCATTGATTGGTTTCAGCCTTGCAGAATGCGGAATTGATTTCCATATGGAGCCTGCTTGAGGACCAGAGAGCTGGAGTCAAAGAGCTTGATTAACTAAATGTACAGATAGCCAAGTGGGAATATAAAGTTGTTGCAGTAATTGTGACCTGACTCCAAAAACAACAGGACTGGGTTCTGGACTGGAATGGAATGGAATTCTTCAGTGTTTCTGTTGTTTGGCTTGCATTGACTCATCGATTTTCTTGTTTTTCACTTTGTCGATGCCTTTGAATAATTGTGGATCCTTCTTCAGAGTGTCTTCTTTCACCAGGTAGTTCTGACCTTTGATGATGATGATCGTAATGAGCTTCAATTCGCTGATAGTTTTGGAACTGAACAGATTGCCTTTGCTTGAGTCTACAACATGGAACTCAGTCTGACATGTGGACCCATGGGAGGATTTGAATGCCACCCCTGCATTGAAGAATACAGTTGCATCCATCCAATAAGAGAGCGAGTAGAAGTGACAGTTCAGTCAGTCAAACATTAAACTTTTATTTTCAGGGTGGTGAGTTTGAGTGCCATTTTGTTTTTCCCTTTTTTAAGGCTTCATTAGCAGAGAGTACAAGGAGTGTTTGAAATGAAATTCAGCAAAAGTATGAGAAAGTCTCACTTTGATTCAGGACTCATCTCTCTGCAGCATCTCGCTGTGAAAGATTGAACTTCATCTCATTTCATTCCCAGCTCGGGGTCAGTGCGGCTCAGTGGGACTTCTGGCTGTCTCCTGCTTCACAATCCATCAGTGCTGAGAAAGCAATGGGGAATATTATTCACGGCTCTGTAACCAGAGGACACCAATTTAAGGTGAATGGCAAAAGAACCAAAGGCAACATGAGGAAAAACTTATTTTGCACAGCGAGTGGTTAAGATCTGATATGCACTGTTTGAGAGTGTGATGGAGGCTGATTCAACCATGGTTTTCAAAATGGTATAAAATAATTATCTGAAGTGAAAAAAATTGCATGTTTTCATGGAATACATGAGTCTGTGGCATGAGCTGAGTTGCTCGTGCAGAGAAGCAGCACAAGTACAATGAGCTGAATGGCTTCCTTTTGTTCTGTAACTATTCTATGATCTATGATTCTTTTCAGAGTGAAATCAACACTCACATACAAGAAACTGACAGGTACAATGTAAACCCCACACTAACATACCAGCGAATGCTAGGGACAGAGTAAAACCAATCAGTCCTGGACTAGAAAGTGACAGGTACACTGTAAACTTCGCATTACCAGACAAGAAATTGACAGATACAGTGTGAAACCCACAGTCACGTTGCAGCAGTTGGCAGGTAACGTGTAAAATTCTTTCTTTCATATCCCAACTGCAAGGTACAAAGGAAATTAGGTACACACCCAGGCTCACACTTCAAAGACTGAGAGATACAAAGCAAAACACATACTCACCTACAAGTACAGAGACGAAGACACACTCAGAGGAGGTGCAGATTCAAGACACATGCATGTAACAGAAACTGATAGGGATAGAATCAAACCCTTTCTCACTTCTCAGAAACTGATAGATCTCGACAAAAGCTGATGCTCACATACAAGTTGTTGAAAGATATGTGGTGAAACTCACAGAGCAATAGCAGAAACAAACAGGTACTGAATAATACCCACAGTCACAGACCAAAAACTGAAATATACTGAGTTAAACATCACTTTCTCACACCAGAAACTCATGGCTACAAAGTGAAGCTGACTCTATCCTCCCAGGCATTGACAGGTGCAAAAGAAAACACTCACGACGATTCCAGGTCATGAAATGTACGTAATAAAATCTTTCAGCTGAAAGAATAGCATTAATGACAGGTGTGGTACCCAGAATGCTCAGCGGCCTAGAATCCGCCCGATCTGTGACAGGAGCGGGGCGCGCAGGCGCAGTAGAGACAGCTCTGTCAGCAGCTGGAGCTGCGGGTTCGGAGTTGGAGCGGAATATTCACAAAGTGCCAGAAGACTTTGTTGGCTCACACAGCTGGAGCAGGGCCTCAGGGCCACAATAACATGAACAATCCCATCTGTATCCCTGCAGATGGCGGTGGTGAGGCTTTTCCCAGTGAGGCTTCCCGAAACGGCGTCGAGAAATGGATAAGAATTGGGGACTGGGCAGGGAGCGTCTCTAAATGAATAAAATTTGGGTACTGGTCAGGGAGCGTCTGTAAATGGATAAGAATTGGGGACTGGGCAGGGAGCGTCTCTAAATGAATAAAATTTGGGTACTGGTCAGGGAGCGTCTCTAAATGAATAAGATTTGGGTACTGGTCAGGGAGCGTCTGTAGATGGGTAAGAATTAGGGACTGGGCAGGGAGTGTCTCGAAATGAATAAAATTTGGGTACTGGTCAGGGAGCGTCTGTAAATGGATAAGAATTGGGGACTGGTCAGGAAGCGTCTGTAAATGGATAAGAACTGGGGACTGTGCAGGGAGTTTGTAAAATTGAATACGAGTTGGAGACTGGGCAGGGAGCGTTTCTAAATGAATAAGATTTGGGGACTGGGCAGGGAGCGTCGATAAATGCTTAAGAATTGGGGACTGGTTAGGGAGTGTTTTATTATTCGTTCGTGGGATGTGGGCGTCGCTGGCTCGATCTCAGCTCGAGTAATGTGTCCAGTTCTGGGCACCAGGCTTTAGAAAGGACATCAAAGCTTCTGAGACAGTTCAGAGGAGATTTACTAGAATGATACCAGAGATGAGGGGTGTCAGTTCTCTGGACAGGCTGGTGAAGCTGGGATTGTTCTCCTCAGAGTAGAGAAGGTTAAGGGAAGATTTAATAGAGATGTTCAGAATCATGAAGGATTTTCATCGGGTAGAGAGGGAGAAACTGTTTCCACTGTCCTGGGGGTCAGTAACCAGAGGACACAGATTTAAAATAATCGGCCAAAAATGTCAAGGGGAGGTGAGGAGAGATCTTTTTACCCAGTAACTGATTCGGATTTGGAATGAATTGTCTGACAGGGTGGTGGAAACAGATTCAATTATAACTTTCATAAAGGAATTGGACAAATATTTCAAAGTGAAATTCACCAGGATTATGGGGAAATAGGCAGGGGGTTGGACTAATTGCATATTTTTGTTAGAGAGTCAGCAGAGGCACAATGGGGCCGAATGGCCTCCTTCTGTGCTGTATGATTCGATGAACATAAGAACGAGGAGCCGGAGTTGGCAAGTCAGCCACTCGAGCCTGCTCAGCCATTCAATACAATCATGGCTGATCTCATCACGGCAGTTCTTGTTTCTTGCCAGTAGATGTCACTTCACTCCAATGCAGTGAAGTTTACAAATCTGAGAGAGAAACAACAGGAAAGAATTGTTCCCATGATAGTGAATGTGTTGGATTTAGAAATACCAGGAGTGGAGACGAGTTATTACTTGTCTGCTCGATCCCCATAGCCCTGTAAAATTATTTCCTTCAAGGGCCCATTCAAATTCCTTTTGTAATCCTCGATTGTCTCCATTTCCAACGCCCTCGTGGGCAGCGAGTTACAGATCATCACCAATCAGTGTAAAAAAGTTATTGCGCACATTCCCCCTGTACCTCCTGTCCAAAACCTTTAATCTGTGTCCCCTAGTCCTTGTACCAATAGTTAACGGGAACAATGTTTCCTTGCCAACTTATTTAAAACTGTCACAGCCGAAAACACATCCATCAATTCTCCCCTCACTCTCCTTTGACACAGGCAGAACAGCCCTAGCTTTTCCAACCTAACCTTGTAACTAAAATCCTCCATCCCTGGATCCATTCTGGTGAATTACCTCTGCATCCTCTCAAGGACGCTCACATTCTTTCTTAAGTGTGGTAAGCAAAACTGGAAGCAAATCTCCAACTGGGGCCTAACCAGAGCTTTATAATGGTTCAGCATAACTTCCCTGCTTTGTACTCAATGCCTCTATTTATAAAGCCCAAGATCCCATATGCTTTGCTAACCACTCTCGCCATATGTCTTGCCACCTTCAAAGATTGATGCACATGAACTCCAAGTCCCTCTATTCCAGCACACTCTTTAGAACTGTGCCATTAAGTAAATATTGCCTCTCCCTATTCCTTATGCCAAAATACATCACCTCACACTTGTCACTATTAAATTCCATCTGCCACCTGTCTGCCCATTCTGCTAGCCTATCATTGTCCTGTTGCAGGCAGTTCATATCATCCTCACTGTTTGCCACTCCTCCAAGTTTGTTGTCATCGGGATATTTTGAGATTCTACTCAATATTCCAAGATCCAAGTCATTTAGCTTTAGCAAAAAAAGCAGTGGTTCTAGCACTGACCCTTGGGGAACACCACTGTCGACTATCCTCCAGTCTGACAAAGAATCATTTCATAAGACTCGCTGTTTTCTGTCCTTCAACCAATTTTCTATCCAATTGGACACTGACCCTCCTATACCACGAACCTCAATTTTGTAAACCCCCTTTTTATGTGGTACCTTGTCAAACGCTTCCTTAAAATCCATATAAACAACATCCACTGCATTCCCTTCATCAACCTGCTCTGTTAGTTCATCAAAAAATGCAGTTAGATTAGTCAAGCATGAACTCCCATTTATAAATCCATGCTCACTCTACTCAATTAACTCGAACCTATCCAAGTGACTGTTGATTTTTTACCCTGATTATTCTTTCTAAAACCTTACCCACGGCTGCTGTTAATCTAACTAGCCTGTAGTTAGCCGGACTGTCCTTACACCCTTTCTTGAATAAGGGCGTCGCATTTGCCACTGTTTAATCCTCTGGCACCTCCCCCGTATCCAGGGAAGATTGGAAGATTATGGCAAACTCTTCCATTATCTGCATCCGCATTTCCTTTCGCAACCTGGGATGCCAGCCATCCAGACCAGGTGATTTAGCTACCCTAAGCACAGCCAGCCTTTTTAGTACCTCCCTCTCTCAATTTGTACCCTCTCCATTGACTCTACTCTCTTCACTTCGACTGATATTTTGTCAAATTCCACTTCCTTAGTGATCACTGATACAAAGTACTCATTAAGTAGATTAACATTGCCCTGCACCTCTAAGCTTATATTATCCTTTTTGTCCCTAATATGCCCGACTCAACCTCTTACTACCCACTTATCATTTACATGCTGCTCGAAGATTTTTGGGTTTCCTTTCATGTTGACTGTCAGTCTATTCTCATAGAAATAGAGAATAAGCAAATATAGAAGATGTAAGTATTTCCCATCCTTGATGAGGTGGAATTTTTTATGTTGTGGGTGATAATGTCTTGGCCCACGAGTGTGGTGGAAGCAGAGACAATCAATGATTTGAAAAGGAAATTAGATGGATACTTGAAGGAAAGAAACTTGCAGGAGGAAAGGGATCGAGGTGGTGAGTGGAACTGACTAGATTGCTCCGGGGAGAGCCAGCATGGACGTGATCGGCCAAATGACCACCTTCTGTGCTGTAAATGACTCTGTGTTGTTTCTCAAATTCAATCCACTGGTGCTTGGTAAATAATTTCAAAGTAAATTGTGCAACCGGAAAATCAGAATCAAGGCAATGGACGCATAAGGAAGCGAAATTGCTGAAACCCGGGATTGAACCAGGGACCTTTAGATCTTCAGTCTAACGCTCTCCCAGCTGAGCTATTTCAGCCCTACATTAACAGTGGCTTGGTGTCCTTGTTTTGGAAGAAAATACATACATTCAAGTTTTCCAAAAAATTAAAGAACACAACATGTGAGTAATATTCCCCATTGCTTTCTCAGTACTGATGGATTGTGAAGCGGGAGACAGCCAGAAGTGCCACTGAGCCGCACAGACCCCGAGCTGAGAATGAAATGAGATCAAATTCAATCTTTCATAGTGAGATGCTGCTGAGAGGTAAGAGTCCTGAATCAAAGCGAGACTTGCTCATTTCAAACACTCCCTGTACTCTCTGCTTATGAAGCCTTACAAAAGGGAAAAACAGAATGGCACTCAAACTCACAACCCTGCCATTAAAAGTCTCATATTCGACTGACAGAACTGTCACTTCTACTCGGTCTCTTATTGGATGGATCCAACTCCAACACAGGGATGGCATTTAAATCCTCCCATGGGTCCACATGTCAGACTGAGTTCCATGGTGTAGACTCAAGCAAAGGAAATCTGCTCAGTTCCAGAACTATCAGCGAATTGAAGCTGATTACGATCAACATCATCAGAGGTCAGAACTACCTGGTGAAAGAAGACACCCTGAAGAAGGATCCACAATTATTCAAAGGCATCGACAAAGTGAAAAACAAGAAAATCGATGAGTCAATGCAAGCCAAACAACAGAAACACTGACGAATGCCATTCCATTCCAGTCCAGAACCCAGTCCTGTTGTTTTTGGAGTCAGGTCACAATTGCAGCAACAACTTTATGTTCCCACTTGGCTATCTGTCCATTTAGTTAATTACAATTTTGTCGACAACCTCTTTGAATCCAGTTGTCTGGTCCTCAAGCCAGCTCCGGATGGAAGTCAATTCCACCTTCTGCAAGGCTGAAACCAATAGATAACCTTATTCTAAAAATGCCAGCAGACCAGGGCTCGTCCAGGACTTGAACCCGGGATCTCTCGCATGTTAATTAACCATACTCCCAAAGCGAGAATCATACCCCTAGACCAACGAGCCACTGACAGGTCAGGCTTTATTAGCTGCTGTGGAATTTCACTGGAACCCCCCAGCCAATCATCCATTTTTTTTCAGATCAAAGCAACATCCTGCAAATGCTGAAATAAAAACAGAAAGTGCTGGAAATGTTCAGCAGCTCTGGCAGCATCTGTGCTGTGAGAAACACAGTTAACGTTTCAGGGCACTCACCTTTTGTTTCAGCCATCCTTTCAGACTGCTTCTGTCCATCCAATCTCACTTTCTATTCTATCCACATTCTAACCATTCACAACGTTGCTACATTTTTCATGAATTCCTCATTTCTTTTATTAATGACAATTTTGTATTTCTGGCCTTTGCTTCAGACACCACCACAAGTGGAATCATGTCTCCATCTACCCAATCAAACCACTTCGCTGTCTCCTCACATTGCAATGTTTCTTTAACCCTGACAGACTGCGGAGTTTCTGCTGCTTGATTGCAGTTCTTGCTTCCCGCCAGTAGATGTCACCTCACTCCAATACAGTGAAGTTTACAAATCTGAGAGAGACACAACAGGAAATAATTGTTCACATTATAGTGAATGTGTGGGATTTAGAAATACTAGGAGTGGAGACGAGTTATTATTGCACTCTGCTATTACATCTTTTATAATGGACTCCAGCATTTTCCCCACGACGGATGTCAGGGTAACCGGTATATAATTCGCTGTTTTCTTTCTGCCTCTTTTTTTAAATAGTGGAGTTACATTAACTACCGTCCAATCCATTGGAACTGTTCCAGAGTCGATAGAAGTTTGAAAAAAGACCAGAAATGCATCTGCTATTTAAGTACTCTGGGATGTAGATTATCAGGCCCTGGAGATTTATCGGCCTTCAATCCCATCAATTTCCCAAACATTCCCTACTAATACTGATTTCACACAGTTCCTCCTTCTCACTAGGCCCTATGTTCCCCAACATTTCTGGGAGATAATTTGTATCCTCCTTTGTGAAGACAGATCCAAAGTATGTATTTAATTGGTCTGCCATTTCTTTGTTCCCCATTATAAATTCCCCCGTTTCTGACTGTAAGGGGCCCACATTTGTCTTCACTAATCTTTTTCTCTACACATATCTATAGAAGCTTTTACAGTCAGTTTTTATGTTCTCTGCTAGCTTACTCTCATACTCTATTTCCCCCTTCTTAATCAATCCTTTTGTCCTCCTCTGCTAAATTCCAAACTGCTCACAATCTTCAGGTTTGCTGCTTGTTCTGGCCATTTTATATTTCTCCTCCTTGGATCTAATACTTTCCTTAATTTCTTTTGTAAGCCACAGTTGAGCCACCCTTCCTGTTTTACTTTTGCACAGACAGGAATGAACAATTGTTGTAATTCATCCATGCGCTCTTTAAATGCTAGCCATTGCCTGTCCACTGTCAACCCTATAAGTAACGTTCCCCAATCTATCATAGCCAACTCCCGCCTCATACCTTCATCGTTCTCTTTGTTTAGATTCAAGACCCGAGTCTCGGAATCAACTCTCTCACTCTCCATCTTAATGAAGAATTTTATCATATTATGGGCGCACTTCCCCAAGGGCCCCCACACAACAAGATTGTTAACTAATCCTTTCTCATTACACAATACCCAGTCCAGGATGGCCTGTTCTCTAGAGGTGTTATACACCTCTATCAATTCTCCACTCAATCTCCTTTGAGAAAGGCAGAATAATCCTAGCTTTTCCAACCTAACCTTGTAACTAAAATCCCCCATCCCTGGATCCATTCTGGTAAATCGCCTCTGCGTCCTCTCAAGGACCCTCGCATTCTTTCTAAAGTCTGCTGAGCAGAACTGGAAGCCACACTCCAATTGGGGCCTAACCAGAGTTTTATAATGGTTCAGCATAACTTCCCTGCTTTTGTACTCAATGCCTCTATTTATAAAGCCCAAGATCCCATATGCTTTGCGAACCACTCTCGCAATATGACTTGCCTCCTTCAAAGATTGATGCACATGAACCCCAAGTCCCTCTATTCCAGAACACTATTTAGAACTGTGCCATTAAGTATATATTGCCTCTCCCTATTCCTTATGCCAAAATACATCACCTCACACTTGTCACTATTAAATTCCATCTGCCACCTGTCTGCTCATTCTGCTAGCCTATCACTGTCCTGTTGCAGGCAGTTCATATCATCTTCACTGTTTGCCGCTCCTCCAGGTTTGGTGTCATCGGCATATTTTGAGATTCTACTCTGTATTCCAAGATCCAAGTCACTTACCTTGAGCAAAAAAAACAGTGGTTCTAGCACTGACCCTTGGGGAACACCACTGTCAACTATCCTCCAGTCTGACAAAGAACCATTTAATAAGACTCGCTGTTTTCTGTCCTTAAACCAATTTTCTATCCAATTGGACACTGACCCTCCTGTACCACGAACCTCAATTTTGTTAACCGCCCTTTTATGTGGTACCTTGTCAAACGCTTCCTTAAAATCCATACAAACAACATCCACTGCATTCCCTTCATCAAGCTGCTCTGTTAGTTCATCAAAAAATGCAGTTAGATTAGTCAAGCATGAACTCCCATTTATAAATCCATGCTCACACTCCTTAATTAACTCGAACCTCTCCAAGTGACTGTTGATTTTTTACCCTGATTATTCTTTCTAAAACCTTACCCACCGCTGCTGTTAATCTAACTAGCCTGTAGTTACCCGGACTGTCCTTACACCCTTTCTTGAATAAGGGTGTCGCATTTGCCACTGTTTAATCCTCTGGCACCTCCCCTGTATCCAGGGAAGATTGGAAGATTATAGCAAGCCCTTCCGTTATCTGCATCCGCATTTCCTTTCGCAACCTGGGATGTGAGCCATCCGGACCAGGTGATTTATCTTCCCTAAGCACAGCCAGCCTTTTTAGTACCTCCCTCTCTCAATTTGTACCCTCTCCATTGACTCTACTTTCTTCACTTCAACTGATATTTTGTCAAAATCCACTTCCTTAGTGATCACTGATGCAAAGTACTCATTAAGTAGATTAACATTGCCCTGCACCTCTAAGCTTATATTATCCTTTTTGTCCCTAATAGGCGCGACTCAACCTCTTACTACCCACTTATCATTTACATGCTGCACGAAGATTTTTGGGTTTCCTTTCATGTTGACTGCCAGTCTATTCTCATAGAAATAGAGAATAAGCAAATATAGAACATGTAAGTATTTCCCACCCTTGATGAGGTGGAATTTTTTATGTTGTGGGTGGCAATGTCTTTGCCCACGAGTGTGGTGGAAGCAGAGACAATCAATGATTTGAAAAGGAAATTGGATGGATACTTGAAGGAAAGAAACTTGCAGGAGGAAAGGGATCGAGCTGGTGAGTGGAACTGACTAGATTGCTCCGGGGAGAGCCAGCATGGACGTGATAGGCCAAATGACCACCTTCTGTGTTGTAAATGACTCTGTGTTGTTTCTCAAATTCAATCCAATGGTGCTTGGGAAATAATCTCAAAGTAAATTGTGCAACTGGAAAATCAGAACCAAGGCAAGGGACGCATAAGGAAGCAAAATTGCTAAAACCCGGGAGTGAACCAGGGACCTTTAAATCTCCGATCTAACACTCTCCCAACTGAGCTATTTCAGCCCTGCATTTGCAGCGGCTTGGTGTCCTTGTTTTGGAAGAAAATACATACATTGAAGTTTTCCAAAAAATTAAAGAACACAACATGTGAGTAATATTCCCCATTGCTTTCTCAGTAGTGATGGATTGTGAAGCGGGAGACAGCCAGAAGTGCCACTGAGCCGCACAGACCCCGAGCTGAGAATGAAATGAGATCAAATTCAATCTTTCATAGTGAGATGCTGCTGAGAGGTAAGAGTCCTGAATCAAAGCGAGACTTGCTCATTTCAAACACTCCCTGTACTCTCTGCTCATGAAGCCTTACAAAAGGGAAAAACAGAATGGCACTCAAACTCACAACCCTGCCATTAAAAGTCTCATATTCGACTGACAGAACTGTCACTTCTACTCGGTCTCTTATTGGATGGATGCAGCTCCAACGCAGGGGTGGCATTCAAATCCTCCCATGGGTCCACATGTCAGACTGAGTTCCATGTTGTCGACTCAAGCAAAGGAAATCTGCTCACTTCCAAAACTATCAGCGAATTGAAGCTGATTACAATCAACATCATCAGAGGTCAGAACTACCTGGTGAAAGAAGACACCCTGAAGAAGGATCCACAATTATTCAAAGGCATCGACAAAGTGAAAAACAAGAAAATCGATGAGTCAATGCAAGCCAAACAACAGAAACACTGAAGAATTCCATTCCATTCCAGTCCAGAACCCAGTCCTGTTGTTTTTGGAGTCAGGTCACAATTGCAGCAACAACTTGATGTTCCCACTTGGCTATCTGTCCATTTAGTTAATTACAATTTTGTCGACAACCTCTTTGAATCCAGTTGTCTGGTCCTCAAGCCAGCTCCGTGTGGAAGTCAATTCCACTTTCTGCAAGGCTGAACCAATAGATAACCTTATTCTAAAAATGCCAGCAGACCAGGGCTCGTCCAGGACTTGAACCCGGGATCTCTCGCATGTTAATTAACCATACTCCCAAAGCGAGAATCATACCCCTAGACCAACGAGCCACTGACAAGTCAGGCTTTATTAGCTGCTGTGGAATTTCACTGGAACCCCCCAGCCAATCATCCATTTTTTTTTCAGATCAAAGCAACATCCTGCAAATGCTGAAATAAAAACAGAAAGAGCTGGAAATGTTCAGCAGCTCTGGCAGCATCTGTGCTGTGAGAAACACAGTTAACGTTTCAGGGCACTCGCCTTTTGTTTCAGCCATCCTTTCAGACTGCTTCTGTCCATCCAATCTCACTTTCTATTCTATCCACATTCTAACCATTCACTACGTTACTACATTTTTCATGAACTCCTCATTTCTTTTATTAATGACAATTTTGTATTTCTGGCCTTTGCTTCAGACACCACCACAAGTGGAATCATGTCTCCATCTACCCAATCAAACCACTTCGCTGTCTCCTCACATTGCAATGTTTCTTTAACCCTGACAGACTGCGGAGTTTCTGCTGCTTGATTGCAGTTCTTGCTTCCCGCCAGTAGATGTCACCTCACTCCAATACAGTGAAGTTTACAAATCTGAGAGAGACACAACAGGAAATAATTGTTCACATTATAGTGAATGTGTGGGATTTAGAAATACTAGGAGTGGAGACGAGTTATTATTGCACTCTGCTATTACATCTTTTATAATGGACTCCAGCATTTTCCCCACGACGGATGTCAGGGTAACCGGTATATAATTCGCTGTTTTCTTTCTGCCTCTTTTTTTAAATAGTGGAGTTACATTAACTACCGTCCAATCCATTGGAACTGTTCCAGAGTCGATAGAATTTTGAAAAAAGACCAGAAATGCATCTGCTATTTAAGTACTCTGGGATGTAGATTATCAGGCCCTGGAGATTTATCGGCCTTCAATCCCATCAATTTCCCAAACATTCCCTACTAATACTGATTTCACACAGTTCCTCCTTCTCACTCGGCCCTATGTTCCCCAACATTTCTGGGAGATAATTTGTATCCTCCTTTGTGAAGACAGATCCAAAGTATGTATTTAATTGGTCTGCCATTTCTTTGTTCCCCATTATAAATTCCCCCGTTTCTGACTGTAAGGGGCCCACATTTGTCTTCACTAATCTTTTTCTCTACACATATCTATAGAAGCTTTTACAGTCAGTTTTTATGTTCTCTGCTGGCTTACTCTCATACTCTATTTCCCCCTTCTTAATCAATCCTTTTGTCCTCCTCTGCTAAATTCCAAACTGCTCACAATCTTCAGGTTTGCTGCTTGTTCTGGCCATTTTATATTTCTCCTCCTTGGATCTAATACTTTCCTTAATTTCTTTTGTAAGCCACAGTTGAGCCACCCTTCCTGTTTTACTTTTGCACAGACAGGAATGAACAATTGTTGTAATTCATCCATGCACTCTTTAAATGCTAGCCATTGCCTATCCACTGTCAACCCTTTAAGTAACGTTCCCCAATCCATCATAGCCAACTCCCGCCTCATACCTTCATAGTTTTCTTTGTTTAGATTCAGGACCCGAGTCTCGGAATCAACTCTCTCACTCTCCATCTTAATGAAGAATTTTATCATATTATGGGCGCACTTCCCCAAGGGACCCCACACAACAAGATTGTTAACTAATCCTTTCTCATTACACAATACCCAGTCTCGGATGGCCTGTTCTCTCGAGGTGTTATACAGCTCTATCAATTCTCCACTCAATCTCCTTTGAGAAAGGCAGAATAATCCTAGCTTTTCCAACCTAACCTTGTAACTAAAAACTCCCATCCCTGGATCCATTCTGGTAAATCGCCTCTGCATCCTCTCAAGGACCCTCACATTCTTTCTAATGTCTGCTGAGCAGAACTAGAAGCAACACTCCAATTGGAGCCTAACCAGAGTTTTATAATGATTCAATATAACAACCCTGCTTTTGTACTCAATGCCTCTATTTATAAAGCCCAAGATCCCATATGCTTTGCTAACCACTCTCGCAATATGTCTTGTAACCTTCAAAGATCGGTACACATGAACCCCAAGTCCCTCTATTCCAGCACACTCTTTATAACTGTGCCATTAAGTATATATTGCCTCTCCCTATTCCTTTTGCCAAAATACATCACCTCACACTTGTCACTATTAAATTCCATCTGCCACCTGTCTGCCCATTCTGCTAGCCTATCACTGTCCTGTTGCAGGCAGTTCATATCATCCTCACTGTTTGCCACTCCTCCATGTTTGGTGTCATCGGCATATTTTGAGATTCTACTCTGTATTCCAAGATCCAAGTCACTTACCTTCAGCAAAAAAAGCAGTGGTTCTGGCACTGACCCTTGGGGAACACCACTGTCGACTATCCTCCGGTCTGACCAAGAACCATTTAATATGACTCGCTGTTTTCAGTCTTTAAAACAATTTACTATCCAACTGGACACTGACCCTCCTAATCCATGAACCCCAATTTTTTTAACCACCCTTTTATGTGGTACTTTATAAAATGCTTTCGTAATATCCATATAAACAACATCCACTGCATTCCCTTCATCAGTATTCTCAGATAGTTTATCAACAAATGCAGTTAGATTCGTCAAGCATGAACTCCCATTGATAAATCCATGCCCACTCTCCTGAGTTAACTCAAACCTCTCCAAAGGACTTGATTTTTTTCCCTGACCTGTTGACCTCATGCTGATAGCAAGCTCACCATAGAGCATGTTTTTGGCAATGTGACCGTCATCCATTTGGCCCAGTCAACAGAGTCACCGCTGACTCAAGAGGGCAAACATGCTGCGGATCCCTGCACGCTGGTGTACTTCCGCATTCGGCACTCTGTCCTGCCAGGAGATGCCCAGTATCCATCTGAGGCAGTGGAGGTGGAAGCTGTTCAGCCGCTTTTTTTGGCTTGTATAAGTTGTTGATGCTTCTCTACTATAAAGGAGGGTGCTGAGAACACAAGCCTGGTACACGTGGAGCTTTGTATTTTCGGTCAGTTTGCTGTCGGTTCACACTTGTCTTCTCAACTTTGACATGACAGCTGCAGCATTGGCAATCCTGGTGCTGATTTCAGCATCAAGGGCCAGATTGCTGGTGATTGTTGATTGAAGGTATGTGAAGCTGTTGACAACCTCCAAAGTGAGGTTGTCGATGTTGATGGAAAGTGGAGTCTCTACGTCCTGGCCCGTAACTTTCATCTTCCTGATGCTGATTGTCAGTCCAAACTCTTTGCAGGCCAGGGAGAACCGATCTACAAGCTGCTGTGACTGAACTTCATTATGGGATGTCAGCACAGCATCATCAGCAAATAGCAACTCACAGACTAGGAATTTACCCACTTTGGTCTTGGCGCACAGTCTTGCCAAGTTGAACAGCTTGTCGTCAGCTCTGATGTGCAGGTGAACACCTATATGTGAGTAATTGAAAGTGTACAATAGCAGCATGGAGAAGAATATGCCAATTATAAAGGATGTGATAACTAGACAGTTCGAAAATGATGACATGATTGGGCAGAGTCAACATAGATTTATGAAAAGGAAAACAGGTTTGAAAAACCTGTTGAGATTTTTGAGGATGTTACCTATAGAACAGATAAAGGAGAACCAGTGGATGTGTGGTATTTGTATTTTCCTTTGGTAAGGTCCCACACAGGAGGTGAGTAAACAAAATTAGAGCACATAGGCTTGGGGATAATATGCTGATATGGATTGAGAATTGGTTAACAGACCGAAAACAGAGAGCAGGAATAACGGGTCCTTCTCAGGATGGCAGGCTGTTACTATTGGGGTACTGCAAGGATCAGTGTTGGAGCCACAGCTGTTAACAACCTATATAAATGATTTGGATGTGGGGATTAAATGTAATATTTCCAAGTTTGCAGATGACACAAAGCTCGATGAAGTGTGAGTTGTGAGGAGGATGCAGATAGGCTTCCAGGGGACCTGGAGAGGCTAAGTGAATGGGCAAGAACATGGAATATAATGTGAATAAGTGTGAAGTTATTCACTTTGGTAGAATAAACAGAAAGACAGAGTATTTCTTCAATGGTGAGAGGTTGGGAAGTGTCGATGTCCAAAGGGACCTGGGTGTCCTTGTTCCTGAGACACTAAAAGCTCTTGTGCAGGTGCAGCAATCAATTAGGAAGGCAAATGGTATGTTGTACCCACACGAGGGGTCATGAGTACAGGAGTAAAGATGTCTTGCTGCAATTGTCTCGAGCCTTGGTGAATCCGCACTGGAATATTGTGTACAGTTTAGCCTCCTCATCTTATGAAGGATACACTTGCCAAAGGGGGGTGTGAAACAGAGGGTCAACAGACTAATCTTTTTTTTGCATTTATTTCATTTCATCTCAGTTTGTTCAGTTTGCTTACCTACTGTTTTTTTCAGGTTTGTACTTCCTGCTGTTCAATATTCAGTCCATTAACATCTAATCTGTACTAATGCTTTGTCTTTCAACACACCATTAACATATTGTTTGCCTTTGCTGCATGACCTTTTGGTCAGCTATGTGGCCTTGTCCAATCTACACCTTCTCCTTTGTTATCTCTTGCACCACCCCCACCCCACTTGCTTATAACCTGTGACTTTTCTAATATATGTCAGTTCCGAAGATGGGTCACTGACCTGAAACGTTAACTGTGCTTCTCTTTTCACAGATGCTGCCAGACCTGCTGAGTGGTTCCAGCATTTCTTGTTTTTATGTCGCCAGACTAATCCCTGGGATGGTGGGATTGTCTTATGAGGAAACTAGGCCTGTATTCCTTAAAGTTTCGAAGAATGAGAGGTGATCTGATTGAAACTGACAAAATTCTTACAGGGCGTGACAGTGTGGATGTAGACAGGATGTTTGCCCTGGTTGGTGAGTCTAAAACCAAAGGACATCGTCTCAGAATAAGGAGTAGGCCATTTAAAACTGAGATGGGTGGAATTTCTTCACTCAGACGGTGGTGAATCATTGGAATACTGTGCCCCAGAGGGCTGTGGCAGCTCAATCATTGAGCATGTTCAAGACAGAAATTGATAGAAATCTTGATACTCATGACATCAAGGGATATGGGGATAGCATGGGAAAGGGGCTTTGAGGTAGGTGATCAGCCATGATCGAATTGAATGACAGAGCAGGCTCGACGGGCTGAAATGCTTACTCCTATGTTCCTCTGTTCCTAAGAGAGTTGGCGCCAGCGCGCAGCCCTGCTTTACCCCCCTGCTGATCTTGAAAACGTCTGATGTTGCTCCATTGTAACTGATGGAACTGTGCATGTTCTCGTTGAAAGAAGAGATAATGCCCAAGAGGTCAGGAGGGCAGCCTGTGTTCCATTGCAGTTTGAAGAGGCCGTCTCTGCTGACAAGATCAAAGGCCTTAGTGATGTTAACAAAAGTGTGTGAGGCTCTGTGGCGCAATGGATAGCGTGTTGGGCTTCTAAATAATGATTGAGACGATGTTCAAAGGTTGTGGGTTCAAGTCCCACCAGAGTCAGATTTTGGACCAGAAACAGAGGAGCACAACGGAACAATAAATGAAGAAATGCGCCAAAAGCACAGACTCGGAGACAGAGCGAGAGAGAGAGGAGCAGAGCAGGGGAAAAAAAATCGAGGAGTGACGTCACAATGGAGAGAGAGAGCAGGGAAACAGAGAGCCGCTGGGGTGAGGATGCAGGATTTGGTTCTTTCTTTGGTGCAGTGGAAGGAGCTGTTTGGTGAGGATCTGGTAAGCTGTGACATCACAGGCAAGCAGGTAGTTGATTGGTTTGGAAGAACCGACCTGCTTGATGCGCATCTGGTAAGTGATTAAGATCCATTTTAGTCCTTACGTTTAAAATAGTAAACAAACTAGTGGTAAGTTTAATAAAATGTGCAATAAAATGAATAATTGAATAAAATATTTAAGTAGTTAATTGAAACACGTTAAGGATGACAGGACAGGTGATGTGTCACAGCTGCAGCATGTGGGAGTTCCTGGATGCCAGTGTGATCCAGGGCAAACACGTCTGCAGTAAGTGTTTGCGGCTCAAAGAGGGAGAAAAAAGGAATGTAGTGGTAGTAGGGGACAGTATAGTAAGGTGGATTGACTCTGTTCTCTGCAGCAAAAGCAAGAGTCCAGATGGCTGTGTTGCCTGCCGGTGCCAGGATTCAGGACATCTGCTCAGGGCTGGAGCGAAACATACAATGGGAGGGGGAGTATCCAGTCGTCGTGGTCTATGTCGGTCCCAAAGACATAGGCAGGACAAGGATAGAGGTTCTGCAAAGTCAGTATGAGGAACTAGGCACCAAATTAAGAAGCAGAACCTCAAAGTTAATCATCTCTGGATTATTACCTGAGCCATGTGCAAATTGGCATAGGACAAATAAGATTAGAGAAAGTAATGTGCGGCTGAAAGACTGGTGTGGTAGTAGTGGGTTCTGGTTCGTGGGGCATTGGCACCAGTACTGGGGAAAGAGGTGGCTATACCGTTGGGACTGTCTACACCTGAACCGTGCTGGTGCCGGTGTTCTAGCGAGCCACATAACGAGGGAAGTAGAGACGGTTTTAAACTGAATAGTGGGGGCAAGGGATCAAATTTGGGAAGATATGGTGAATCAAGGAGGAGAGACAAGGCAAGAGAGAAAGGTATAAATATGGGAAATGATAAACAGACTGTGACAGGAAGGGACAGAATGTACAAATCTAAGAGTAAATCGACAGATAAGGCTAGAGGTGACAAAAATAATAAAAGGACAAAACTAAATGCTCTGTATCTGAATGCATGGAGCATTTGAAACAAAACAGATGAACTGGGAGCACAAATAGAATAAATAAGTACGATCTGATAGTCATTACAGAGACATGGCTGCAGGGCGACATAGATTGGGATGTGAATATTGGAGGTGACATGGCATTTTGGAAGGACAGGAAGCTAGGAAAAGGTGGCGGGGTAGCTCTGTTAATTAATGATGGTATTAGCGTAATAGAGAGGGATGACCTGAGTTCTGGAGATCAGGATGCAGAAGCAGTTTGAGTACAAATGAGAAATCATAAAGGCAAGAAGTCACTTGTGGGAGTGGTGTACAGGCCACCTAACATTAACCACACTGTCGGATGGGATATAAAGGAAGAAATAATGGCAGCTTGTCAGAAAGGTACTGTGATAATTATGGGGGATTTTAATCTACATATAGATTGGAAAATTCAGATGGGCAGATGCAGCCTAGATGAGGAATACATAGAATGTTTTGGGGATAATTTCTTGGAACAATACATTCTGGAGCCAACCAGAGAGCAGGCTATACTAGACCTGGCATTGTGCAACGAGATAGGATTAATTAATGACCTCATAGTTAAGGTGCCCCTAGGTAGTAGCAATTACAATATGATTGAATTTTACATTAAGTTTGAGGGAGAGGAGAGTGGGTCCCAGACTAGTATTTTAAATTTAAATAAGGGCAATTATAAGGTCATGAAAGCAGAGCTAGCTAAAGTGAACTGGCAAATTAGGTTAAGGGATAAGTCAATAGAGATGCAGTGGCAGACATTTAAGGAGAAATTTCAGAATACACAGAATAGATACATTTCAACGAGAAAGAAAAGTTCCAAAGGTGGGACTCACCATCCATGGTTCACGAAAACAGTTAAAGATACTATCAAACTTAAAGAAAAAGCCTATAATTGTGCAAAGGTGGGAGGCAGGTCAGAAGATTGGACAGAATATAAAAAAAACCAGCAAAGAATGACTAAAAGATTGATAAGGAAGGTAAAATTAGAGTATGAGAGAAAGCTCGCAAGAAATTTCAAGACAACTAGTAAGAGTTTCGATAGATATTTTAAAAAGAAAAGAGTTAACAAAGCGACTGTTGGTCCAATAGAAAGTGTGTCTGGGGAATTAATAATGGATAATTAAGAGATGGCAGATGAATTGAACAGATACTTTGCATCGGTCTTCACTATTGAGTATACAAATAACATCCCAGTGTTAGCCGTATATCAGGAAATTGAAGGGATGGAGGAACTCAAGAAAATTACAATCACCAGGGAAGTGGTACTAAACAAATTGTTGGAGCTGCGGGTTGACAAGTCGCCAGGTCCTGAATTGGCTAGTGAGATAGTTGATGCGCTGGTTTTAATATTCCAAAATTCCCTAGATTCGAGAAGGTTCCGTTAGATTGGAAAAGAGTGAATGTAACTCATTTATTCAAAAAGGGAGGCAGACAGAAAGCAGGAAACGACAGGCCAGTTAGCTTAACATTTGTCTGAGGGAAAATGTTTGGAGCTATTACAGAGGATGTTATAGCAGGGCATTTAGAAAAAATTAAGGTAATCAGGCAGAGTCAACATGGTTTTTTGAAAGGGAAATCATGTTTAACCAATTTATTGGAGTTCTTTGAGGGAGTTACATGTGCTGTGGATAAAGGGGAACCAGTGGATGTATTGTATTTCGATTTCCAGAAGGATAAGGTGCCATATCAAAGGTTATTGCAGAAAATAAAAGCTCATGGTGTCGGGGATAACATATTGGCATGGATAGAAGATTGGCTAGCTGACAGGAAACAGAGAGCCAGCATAAATGGGTCATTTTCTGGTTGGCAAGAAGTAACGAGTGGTGTGCCACAGGGATCTGTGCTGGGGCCTCAACTTTTTACAATTTATATAAATGACTTAGATGAAGGGACCGAAGGTATTGTTGCTAAATTTGCTGATCACAAAGATAGGTAGGAAAGTAGGTTGTGAAGAGGACATAAGGGGGCTACAAAAGGATATAGATAGGTTAAGTGATTGGGCAAAGACCTGGCAAATGGAGTATAATGTGGGAAAGTCGGAAATTGTCCACTATGGCAGGAAGAATAAAAAAGCATATTATCTAAATGGTGAGAGATTGCAGAGCTCTGAGATGCAGAGGGATCTGGGTGTCCGAGGGCATGAATTGCAAAAGGTTAGTATGTATGTCCAGCACGTAATTAGGAAAGCTAATAGAATGTTATAATTTATCACCATGGGAATTGAATACAATAGTAGGGAGATTATGCTTCAGCTATACAGGACATTGGTGAGACCTCTTCTGCAGTACTGAGTACTGTACTGGTCTCCTTATTTGCGGAAGGATGTAAATGCATTGGAGGTAGTACAGAGAACGTTTACGAGACTAATACATGGAATGGGTGGGCTGTCTTACGAGGAAAGATTGGACAAGCTAGGCTTGTCTCCGCCAGAGTTTAGAAGAGAAAGAGGCGACATGATTTGTTATTTAATTTATTAATTAACAAATTAGCTATCCTCCAGTCTTCCGGTACCTCACCCGTGGCTAACGATGATTCAAAAATCTCTGCCAGCGCCCCAGCAATCTCCTCCCTTGCTTCCCATAGCATCCTAGCATACATCTGATCAGGCCCTGGGGATTTATCCACCTTAATGCGCTTCAAAACCTCCAACACCTCCTCCTTTGTAATGTTGATATGCTGCAGGATATCGCTGTTCCCTCCCTTGAACTCACTAGCTTCCATGACCTTCTCCACGGTAAATACAGACGAGAAATATTCATTTAAGACCTCGCCCATTTCGCGTGGCTTCACACATAGATTGCCACACTGATCCTTAAGGGGACCTACTCTCTCCCTAGCTACCCTTTTACTCTTAATACACTTATAGAATCTTTTAGGATTCTCCTTTATCTTATCTGCCAGGGAAATCTCATGGCCCCTTTTCGCCCTCCTAATTTCCTTCTTAAGTATACTCCTATATCCCCTATACTTCTCGAGGGACTCGCTCGATCCCAGCTGCCTATACCTGACGTATGCCTCCTTCTTTGTCCTGACCAGACCCTCAATATCCCTCGTCAACCAAGATTCCCTAAACTTGCCAGCCTTGCCCTTCCATCTAACAGGAACATGCTGGCCCTGAACTCTTCCTATCTCACTTTTAAAAGCCTCCCACTTGCCAGAAGTCCCTTTACCTGTAAACAGCCTCTCCCATTCAACTTTTGAGAGTTCCTGTCTGATGCCATGGAAATTAGCCTTCCCCCAATTTAGGACTTCAACCTGAGGACCAGTCTTATTCTTTTTCATAACTATCTTGAAGCTAATAGAGTTATGGTCACTGGTCCCAAAGTGCTCCCCCACTGCCATATCAACCACCTGCCCATCCTCATTTCCTAAGAGGAGATCGAGTGTAGCCCCTTCTCTAGTCGGGCCATACACGTACTGCTTCAGAAATCTATCCTGGACTCACTGAACAAATTCTTCCCCATCTGATCCCTTAGCACTAAGGCAGTCCCAGTCAATATTAGGGAAGTTAAAATCACCTACTATTACAACCCTATAATTCCTATACCTATCTGTGATTTCCCTACATATATGCTCCTCCACTTCCCTCTGACTATTGGGGGGCCTTTAGTATAATCCCATCAAAGGGATCACCCTTTTATTATTTCTAAGTTCTACCAGTATGGCCTCACTGGACATTCACCCCGGAATATCCTCTCTAAGTACTGCCGTGATGCCCTCCCTAATCAATAGTGCAACTCCCCCTCCTCTCTTACCTCCACCTCTGTCACGCCGGAAGGATCGGTACCGCGGAACATTGAGCTGCCAGTCCTGCCCATCCCTCAACCACGTTTCCGTAATAGCTACAATACCACATTCCCATGTACCGATCCATGCTCTGAGTTCATCTGCCTTACCTGTAAGGATACTTGCATTAAAGTAAATGCGGTTTAGCCCACCAGACCTTCCACGCTCCCTGTCCTGCCCCTGCCTGGCCTGCCTACTGGACTTGCTTGCTTTAACCTCTCCATTTGCCTCAACTATCTCATCGGAGAGCCTACTAATTTTGGTCCCACCCCCGCTGCAAGACTAGTTTAAACCCTCCAGAGTATTACTATAAAATCTCCATACAAGGATATTGGTCCCCTTCCAGTTCAGATGCAACCCGTCCCTCTTGTACAGGTCACCTCTGCACCAGAAGAGATCCCAATGATCCAAGTACCTGAAGCCCTCCCGCCTACGCCAGTCTTCAGCAATGCATTCATTTGCCTAATCCTCCTATTCCTACCCGCACTAGCACGTGTCACAGGGAGTAATCCTGAGATTATAACCCTAGAGGTCCTGCTCTTTAACCTTCTGCCTAACTCCCTATATTCACTTTGCAGAACCTCATCTCTCTTCCTGCCTATGTCGTTCGTACCAATATGGACCATGATCTCTGGCTGCACACCCTCCCCTTTCAGAATTTCCGGCAGCTGCTCCGAAACATCCTTGACCCGAGTATTAGGGAGGCAACATACCATCCTGGAGTCTCGTTTGTGGCCACAGAAACGCCTATCTGCACCACTTATGATAGAATCCCCTATCACAATAGCTCTTCCTCCCCTTTTCCTCCCCTGCTGTGCAGCAGAGCCCTCCGTGGTGCCACGGACCGCGCTGTTGCTCTTTTCCCCTGGGAGGTCTTCCCCCCAACAGGAACCAAAGCGGTGTATCTGTTTGAGAGGGGGATGGCCACAGGGGACTCCTGCACTACCTGCCTGCTCCTACTATTCCATCTGGTGGTCACCCATCCCTTTTCTGCCTGTGCATCCATTACCTGCAGTGCGACCACCTCACTAAACATGCTATCCATGACGCCCTCAGCTTCGTGGATGCTCCACAGTGAAACCACCTGCAGTTCAAGCTCCATAATGCGAGTAGCCAGGAGCTGCAGCTGGATACACTTCCTGCACACATGGTCGTCATGGAGACTGGGAGGGTTCCTGAATCCCCACATAGCGCAGGAGGAGCATATCACGGGGCTGAGCTCTCCTGCCATGACTTACCCTTAGATTAATTAGTTACTCCCTTAATTAAAAAATACTAATGACACTAAGGGCCTTGTTCTACCCACTACAATCTAAAGTCCTTCATAAGCTACACTGAATAAAAAAAAACACTTTCGTAGTACTCATCTTATCAGCAGAGGTTTTTTTTTCAAGTAAAAAAACTTTGCCCTTTTCTTTAAGATATTTAAATACACTAACAGCAGTGACTCACCAACCAATCACCTTGCAGCCCTCCTCTGACATCACAGTTGGCTTCTTTTTTTTCAAAACTCCAGCACACTGGAAGAGCTCCACTCCACTCCTGGAAGGTAAGAGCTGGGCCTCGATCCTCGGATTGGATTTATAGGCTCCGCTCTCGGCGTTCTCCTCATATCGGTCCATTTAGGTCTGCTCCGCTCCGCTCCTCTCCGCTCCCGGAAGGTAATTCACCAGCTTTTGCAGAAAAGTAGGTCTTAAGCTGTTGCAGTACCTGTTAGAAAGATAGTCTAAGTTATTCTGAAGCCATCTTCCAATGTCATCTACATGGAAGCAGGATTTTAAAGGATAAGATGTAGTTTTTAAAAGTCACTTCAATCTTGCTCAAGATTCTTTACAAAGAAGCCAAGTAAATCTTGATAAAAAGTCATATACATTTAGAGATCATTTAAAAGCACTTCAATCTTGTTAATAAAAAGTCAGATGTAAATTTAAGAACTCTGATCAGGCGATGCTAAAAAGTTACATGCAATTAAGAAATAAAATACAACATTTAAAATGTCTGAACTCCCTCTGAAAGTTGACAACTGCTGCTGCCGGTGTCTTCTTGGAATAGTGGAGCTGTTGTGTCAACAGAAAAGTCCTTCCCGAGCACCCCTGAGCCTGTTGGTACCGGCTTTAATCCAACCCAGGTAAAAATCAGGGTACATTGTGGGCAATGAGCCCAAATTGCTGAACTACATGTCCCTGTCACTTTAAAGAGTGGGCTGGTGCGATTATGATCAGAGGCTCCTTCTAAGCACATTTCTCACCACCACAGCTTCCAGATGCTGGTGTTAGTGTGTGCATGTACCAGCAGTTGCAGTGCTGTTCAGACCCTCAATAGCAGTGAAAGTCTCAGAATTCACCGCTATTGGGGCTGTAAAATCCAGGCCAATATCTCACAGTCCTGTTAGATTTGCTCTCCCTCTGTACAAAATCAAACTCCACACATTGTCTTTCACTCACTCCTGTTTCCAGCCCTGATGGTGCAGAAATTCCCTCTCAAAGGTACACAATCCAGTTGATTTCTGATCAAATCCCTCCTTCCTCATTCAATAGAGGAAACAGAGACATGAACAGGAGTCAGGTGCAAGAAAGTTTCACCAACAGAGCAAAGAAAGGCACCAACAAAAGTCACCCCTACTTTCCAAATCATTTCACTGGAATATTCTTGCACTTGTTTTGTCGGATGACTGCAATAAATCTGAAAATGAGCACCATGAGGTTTGTGTTCACTAGTCACTTGTTCTCCTGTGTTTGTCTGTCAGGTTTGTAATTCAGTTTGTATTGGATATTGAAGAGAATCTCTTTTCAAGATGATTGCACATCGCACTGTGTTTAAAGCAACCAACTTGGAAAATGGCAGAAAATGAATGTTTCAATACCTGTGTGACCAGATTCTTCCAATGCTTTTCAACAGCTAGATTGATGATGCTTGCAATCTGTATCCTGTGGAGAATGGGAGAGGAGAATAAAAACATGGTGCATGAACAGGACAGACTGTGTAAAATGGGAGCACAGAAATACTGCCACCTCATTGAAAGTTAATGAGATTTATTCCAAGTCAGACACCTGTCCACAATGAACAAGTGAATACATTAATTGTCCACTTTCAATCTAAATGGGACTGAGGTTCCAACAGAGAAGTTTTCTGGAAAATACCTGCTGCAGTTTTAAAATTGATGAACTGGAACATCTTATACTAACTTTCAAATAACTGGAGTGATTGTATAGTTCTCATACTGGAGAGTAGGAGTTGTTTATAAATATAAGCAGAGAAACACATTTGTGGATTGGTGAATGAGCTTTAACTTTCTGAAATGTATTTGTCCATTGGTTGCAGGTCACTGGAAATTCTTTTTTACATTTCAATTGTAGCAGCAGCAGTTAACAGCAAAATGTCTGATTAATCAGAGTAGTGGGTCTGGGAAACACTTAAACAGCCGAGACCCTGTAATACAGAACTCCAAGTAATAGTTTAAATAAGGCACTGAACTGACAGAGCGGTAAAGGCCTGCTCAGGTCAGGAACCTGACAGAACCACATTGGACCCGAGCCCGACCCGGCCCGAGTATCTCCATTTATTCCCACGCCCAAACTAACCCGAGCCTTCCCCGACCACTGGAATGTTCACTTTATCTACCTCCCGATTCCGAATCTACAGGAAGCTGCAGCATGAGCGCAATGACGTCATAGAGATGCTCACTTGCTCACTGAGCAGACTCAGAGTTTCCCTCCTTGATGACCCGGACTCCCAGCTTAGGTTGGCTTTTCAACTTTTGACACTTATTAAACTCAACTTCCCAGCAGAGTTAAATGTAATACTTACTGTGTGTGTCCGACACGGACTCAGCCCGACCTGGACCCAGCCCGACCCGAACCTGGCCCGACCTGACCCGAGCCCGAAAGCCAGACCCGGAAGAGCGACCCAACACGACCCGGACCCGACACAGGTCGTCGGGTCCCGTCGGGTTCAGGTCGGGTGGCAGGCCTTTCCAGAGCGGAGGTCAGATGAGGATTGAATTAATTTCAATCACTGAATCTGAACAAGAAGTAAATCTGTCAGGAATGGAAGACTTTGCTTTATGTGTGAGCTTGTGGCGCAACGGTAGCGTGTCTGACTCCAGATCAGAAGGTTGTGTGTTCAAATCACGTCAGGCTCAGTTATGTTTTCCAGCAGCTCATGTTCCTGGATTTTATATCAGAAGAGAGTTCGTTCTCTTGGAATGTTCGTGCATGGTAGAATTTCAAGATCAACTTTAATAGATTAAAATCCTGATTTCTGGTTCCGTTCCATTTCCATGCGCAGTTCTTATTTCACACTGTTTTCTATCAGAACAATGTTTCGGGGATGTGATGTGTCCATTGTTTGCACAATCGCTCTGTCACCCAGTGTGAGAAATAAAACACAAACCGCACAGCGTGCGGCTCAAACCCATACCTGGCTCTGTCTATCGGCCGCTTAGTTCAGTTGGTTAGGACGCAGTGTTGATAACAACAAGGCTGTGGATTTGATCCCCATGTGCGCTGTCACATGGTCAGTCATTAATTTGACACATTTTTGTAACACTTAAAATCCAACTTTTAGATGCAAACAAGTTTACATAAAATGTCAAAGGGAATTTATTTTGAATAACATCCATTGCATCTTTGTCACTGGTCTGGAGTAACACAGAATTCTTTCCAATTATCTTCCATTTGCTGATAAACATTGAACTCGTGGCCTTTCTCGTTAATGGTCACGAGCAGCAAAAACAGACAGAGCAAGTCTGACCGCCCAGAGATGTGGAAAAGGCTTCAGTTTGGGACAAATGCAGCAAATCAAATGTTCACCCGGCCCCGAAAGATTCAAAAACTGAGGAAAAGGACACAAGGAGATAGAGAATAAGCTGAAGCTGACAATGTAAATATTTCCCATCATTGATATCTCTCTATTCCAATCCAACCTTCAGAGTTGGGTAAATAATTTCAGTGTAAATTGTGCAGCTCAAGAGTCAAAACCAAAGGGCGATGCAGAATAAAGGAGAACTGCCAAAACCCCAGATTGAACCAGGGATCTTCAGTCCAACACACTCCCAACTTAGCTATTTCAGTCTCACAGGCTTGGGATGATAAGTGGCAAGTAACATTCGCACCACACAAGTGCCAGGCAATGACCATCTCCAACAAGAGAGAATCTAACTATCTCCCCTTGACAGTCAATAGCACTACAATCACTGAATCCCCCACCATCAACATCATGGAGGTTACCATGGGTAGCCATACAAATAATGTGACCACAAGAGCAGGTCAGAGGCTTGGAATCCTGAGGTGAGTAATTACAGTGCAGCTGTTGGCTCCACCCCAGGGGCTGAATTTGTTCTGTAAACCATGAAGCAGCTTCCTCTCAAATCCCAGATTTATCAATAAATCCTCTTATAAAAGCCCCAAAGTGTGATATACTCCTCTCACTCATCCATGACTCCTGACTCCCCAAAGCCTGTCCACCATCTGCAATTCACAAGTCAAGAGTGTGATGGAATACTCTCCACTTGCCTGGATGGGTGCAATTCCAACTCAAGAATCTCAACACCGTCCAGGACAAAGCAGCCCACTTGATTAGCACCCCATCTACAAACATTCACTCCCTCCATCATCGGCACACAGTGGCAGCAGTGTGTACCGTCTACAAGATGCACTGCAGCAATGCACCAAGACTCCTGAGACAGCACCTTCCAAACCAGTGACCTTTCCCACCTAGAAGGGCAAGGGCAGCAAATACAGGGGATACCACCACCTGCAAGTTCCCCTCCAAGCCACACACCATCCTGACTTGGAACTATATCGCCGTTCCTTCACTGTCGCTGGGTCAAAATCCTGGAACTCCCTTTCTCACAGCACTGTGGGTGTACCTACCCCACATGGATTGCAGCGGTTCAAGAAGGCAGTTCACCACCACCTTCTCATGGGAAATTAGGGATGGGCAATAAATGCTGGCCTAGCCAGCGATGCCCACATCGCATGAATGAATGAATAAAAATGTGAAGTATCCCTTGTGTCATTCTTTTGGTATAAAATATAACCCTGGTGGAATTGCCCTCCCAATCACACCTCACTTCATAGAACATAGAAAATGGAGAACATTTATGGCACAGAATGAGACCATTTAGCAATCGTGTCTGTGCCAGCTGAAAAAGAGCGATCCAGCCCAATCCCACTTTCCAGGTCTTGGGAATGGGATCTGAACAGATGTCAGAGCTCACATTATGTGAATGTTCTGTTGAAGTGTTGGTGAGCTGATATACCAGTGGAGATTCACACTGTTGGACACAGTGTGAAATACATTCAAGTATTTATAAAACATTACAACATGTGAGTAATATTCCCCATTGATTACTCAGCACTGATGGATTGTGAAGTGGGAGACAGCCAGAAGTCCCAGTGATCCACACTGACCCTGAGCTGAGAATGAAATGAGAAAAAGTTCAATCTTCAGCAGCGAGATGCTGCAGAGAGGTCAGAGTCCTGAATCAAGGAGAGACTTTCTCATACTGCTGTTGAATCTCATTTCAAACACTCCTTGAACTCTCTGCCGAGGAATTCAGAGCTGGATAACGCCTGTAATATCAGCCTAAAAAGGAAATAGAAAACACCCACCGTGGGCTCAAACTCAAAAACTTGAGATTCAGAGTTTCATGCTTTCATCGACTGAGCTCACTAGGCCTGAGACAGTGTCCCCGGCCTGTCTGTTATTGGACGGTGCAGCTGTTGGCTCCACCCCAGGGGCTGAATTTGTTCTGTAAACCATGAAGCAGCTTCCTCTCAAATCCCAGGTTTATCAGTAAATCCTCTTACAAAATCTCCAAAGTGTGATATATTCCTCTCATTCATCCAGAATAAAAGTTACATCTTTTGCTCTTTTTACCTTCCAAACATTGACTTCTATTTTGCTCAGCATTTATTTCTCTCTCCTTTTTATGTTGTGCATTTCCTAATAAACATTTCATTTCAATTATTTATGAGGGATGAAATGAACAGAAAAGATTTTCTGCAATGGTACCGGGGTGTGGGACAGAGTGAGTGGTTCGGATCTGGAATACACTGCCTGAGAGTGTGCTGGAGGCAGATTCAATCGTGGCTTTCAAAAGGGAATTGGATAAACACCTGAATCGAGAAAATTTGCAGGGCTACAATGAAAGGGCAGAGGAGTGGAATTAGCTGATTTGCTCTTGCAAAGAGCTGTCATGGACATGATGGACTGTATGGTCTCCTTCTGTACTGTAACCATTTGATTCCTTGATTCTAACTCTGTCAAAGTTGTTCTGAACTTGCTCTGCTCCGAAGGAGAACAACCCCAGCTTTTCCAGTGTCTGCACATAACTGAAGTTATGAGGAACCATGGGGAACCCACTGTAAACCTTCCTCCAGACAGAAATACAACTGTTCACCACCACACTGTGACCCAGCTGTTCACATGATTTGGATGCGGGGACCAAATGTAGTATTTCCAAGTTTGCAGATGACACAAAACTAGGTGGGAATGTGTGTTGTGAGGAAGTTGCAAAGCGGCTTCAAGTGAATTTGGACAGACTTAGTGAGTGGACAAGAAAGTGGCACATGAAATATAATGTGTAAAAATGTGAGGTTATCCACTTTGGTAGGAGAAACAGATGTGCAGATTATTTGTTAAATGGTAAGAGTGTGAATGTACAAAGGGGCCTGGGTGTCCTTGTCAATAAGTGACTGAAAGCTAACATGCAGGTGCAGCAAGCAATTAGGAAGGCTAATGATATGTTAGAGGATATGCAAGAGGATTTGAGGACAGGAGTAGTGAAGCCTTGCTTCAATTGTATATAACCTTGGTTGGTCTGCACTTTGGAATACTGTGTGAAGTTTTGTTCCCCTTACCTTCGGAAGGATATCATTGCCATAGAGGGAGTGCAACGAAGGTTCACCAGACTTGTTCCCGGGATGGCGGGACTGTCAAATGAAGAGAGATTGGGGAAACTGGGCCTGTATTCTCCAGAGTTTTGAAGAATGAGAGGTGATCTCATTGAAACTTACAAAATATTTAAAGGGATAGACAGGTAGATGAAGCTAAGATGTTTCCCCGGGTTGAGGAGTCTAAAACCAGGGGACACAATTTCAACGTAAGGGGAAAGCCACTTCGGACAGAGATGAGGAGAAATTTCTTTACTCAGTGGGTTGTGAATCTTTGGAATTCTCTACCTCAGAGGGCTGTGGAAGCTCAGTCATTGAGTATGTTTAAAGCAGAGATTGACAGATTTCTAAATACAAATGACATAGGGGATATGGAGATAGTGTGGGAAAAAGGCATTGAAGTGGACAATCAGTCATCATCATATTGAATGGCAGGGTGGGCTCGACGGGCTGAATGGCCTACTCCTGCTCCTATGTTCCTATCAGTCTGCAAACTTCATATGCATGCTGTCATTGTCCCTTTTATTCCATGGGCTTCAGTTTTACTGGCAGTCTAGTCTGTGACATCATCAAGAAGGTTTTTAATAAGTTAAATAAGGAGAAATTGTTTCCAGTGGCAAAAAGGTCAGTAACCAGAGGATGTATTTATCAGGTGATTGAGAAAAGAACCAGAGGCGAAATGAGGAATGATTTTTTATACAGTGATGTGTTGTGATCTGGAATGCACTGTCTGATCAGGACTTGAAAGCAGCTTCAGTAGTAACTTTGAAAAGCAATTGGGATAAATACTGGAAGGAAAAATGTACAGATTACAGGAGACAGCACTGACACAATGGACCAAATGGTCTCCTTCTTTGGGTATCATTCTCTGGTTTTACGAACATAATGTTGATACAATTCGCTGAGTTGGAAGGGAAGTGAACCCAGATTCCGGGTATTCTAAACACCAGACCCAAACCAACTGAACAAGCCTATTGTTTAATCTCTGTTTTTCACACCAGATTCTCCTCGCTCTTTCTGTGTTTCCAGCCTGGTCTGTTCCTCTGACCTTCATTCCTGACACTCTATTGAGAATGGCCAACTCACTGCACCTCTCACTTACACCGTCATTCCACCCCTTCACCCACTTCCAAACCTCTCTGTTCAACAGTACCTCACATCTGCTCCTCTGCTCCATTAATATAACAGGAAAACATTTTCAAACAGACATTTCCAGACAGTGAACGTTCCAGTCAGACAAGGTAAAGATCAGATTCATTCACTTTAAACACAGAGAGAGCAGCTCTCCCTGTTCAGTCGAAGGAGCAGATGTGGTTTCACTCCCATTAGTCTTAGAGACATGGGCCAGAATTTTAAGGGACCGTTGGAGACGGGAATGGAGGCCGGGGAGGGGGAGGGGGGGAGTATAAAATAGGGATGGAAGACGTTGGACCGGATTTTTCTGTCGGCGGCTGACATGGAGGGCAGACTTCGCACATCCACACGGCAAGAAGGCATTTAAAGTATTTATGAATCCAATTGTCAGCAATTTTATTCACTGGATCCAATTGAACTAATAGCACACGGGAACCACGAGGCTTCAGAGCCTCGCCTGGTTAAAGGAGGCAACTGGGAGGTGGGAGCTGAGTGTTGGCTTCACTGGGAAGCTATCGGGTGAGGCAGCGTCACTTGGCAGCAAGGGTGGAGGGGGAAAGGGCATCGGGAAACACTGTCAGGAGTGGGGGCCAATTGATTAGATTAGATATACAGCACTGAAACAGGCCCTTCGGCCCACCGAGTCTGTGCCGAACATCAACCACCCATTTTTTATACTATTCCTACGCTAATCCCATATTCCCAACAAACCTGTTCCTATATTTCCCTACCACCTACCTATACTAGTGACAATTTATAATGGCCAATTTACCTATCAACCTGCAAGTCTTTTGGCCAGCTCTGCAGAGGGAACAACACCAGGGTGCCATTGGGGCAGTCCCACTTCATTGAGGATGACAAATGAGGTAAATGTGGCTGGGTGTTGTTTACTGTGAAGGCCTTGCACTCAGGGAGGGGCAACCTGTCATGGGCCTCATTCGTGGCTCCCATTGAGGAGGAGGAGGAGGAGTAGAGAGGAAGGGAGGGAGGCGCAGGCACCAGCAGGGGCACCACAGCAGCTTGGGGGCCCACAGGAAGGCCAGCCTCGAACAGGAGGCTGGAGAAGGAGGCAGAGGAACACGTCAGCCGAGGTTCAACAACCTGCAGATGTCCGAGTGACAGTGTCTCCGCAGACTGCACCTCTCCACGGAGGTCGTCACTGATCTCACTGCCATGATGCAGCTGTGCCCCATGCGACTTGGTGGGCACCTGATGCCAGTGTCACTGAAGGTCACCGTGCCACTGAACTTCTTCACCACCAGATCATTGCGGGGATCCACTGGAGATATGTGTGGAATCTCACAGTCTGTGGTGAATCAGTGCATCAACGAGGTCACCAATGTCCTGTTCAGGAGGGCCGGTGACTATGTGCACATTGATCCAAACAGTCAAGCTGAGAGAGCTATAGGATTTGGGGCCATCGCTGGATTCCACCAGGTGTAGGGTGTCATTACTGCACCCATGTGACCATCAAGGCTCCTGCAGACCAGCCAGCAGCCTTCAACAGGAAGGGCTTCCACTTACTCAGTGTGCAATTGGTCTGCGACCACTGCAAATGGATCCCATAGGTGTGTGCACAAATCCCGGGAAGCAGCCACAACGCCTGCATACCAAGGCACTCCCAGGTGCCAGAACCTTTGCGCGGCCCCATCCGCTTTCAGAGATGGATCCTTGGAGACAAGGGCTACCCACTGAGGACATGACTACTGACGTCTGTGAGGAACCCACGCACGGATGCAGAGGAGAGGTGCAACACCTGCTGCGGGTCAACCCGAGCGACCATCAAGGAGGCCATTGGTCTCCTGAAGATGAGATTCAGGTGCCTAGATCGATCCAGTGGAGCCCTTCAGTATGTCCCGGCGAGGGTCTCGCATATCGTGGTGGTTTGCTGTGCACAGCACAATCTGGCATTACAGAGGGGTGAGGTGTTGACTAGTGAGGATATCGTGCAGTGTGATGTCTCCTCTGATGATGAGGATGTGGAGGAGGATGCTGCCCATGCAGTGCCAGATGAAGAACCTCAGGCACAGCAGGAAAGGGGCCCACAAGGGAGACATGAGACACCCTTATACATTCAAGTTTCCTTTGAGCCTTACCACCTTCTGGAACCACAGCAATAAAGTCTTAGCTTTAAACAGCCCTGTTGTCGCCTCCTTCCTTCTGTACTGCAGCGTCCAGGTACACATCGCACAGTGACAAGGCCGAAGCTTTGTGAACTCAGGGCTTGGTCCCTCACTTCCAGCCCCTTGGGAGGAACGGTTTAAATGAAGTCCCAAAGGGCATCAACAATAGGAAGGAGACATAGTGAGAGAACATCATTTCTTTCTTCCGTGTGACAACAAACGCAACCCTATCCATCTGGAATGTACATTCACCGTGAACCCCTCAGTGAATCTAGGTGCTCTTCTGAAATCTTTTCCGCGTGCTCCTACGTGGTGCTCCCCCTGCTCTGTCAGCTGAGGTGGAGACAGGCTGCTGACCTTGCTGCCCCATGGCTTGGGATGACATTGGTGGCCGTCCTCTTGCTGCCTGAGGCCTGGAGGGCCCCGGCACACTGAGGGCCTCCTGCACAGGTACAGGGACCCCCCTCTGTCATTGAGGGTGATGGAGGCAGGCACTGGCATCACTTGTGTCACTGGCAGAGGGGCTTTGGAGCTACTGTCCACACCAGGAGCACCCTGAGAGGAGACCCCAGATGTAGCAGCCAGCTGCTCCTCCCCCTTATAAGACACACTTGTAACTCGCTGCTGACCTGAGAGGGACGTGGACCTGGTGAAGAGTTCAGGTGCCTCGTTCCCCCCTCTCGCCTTGTTACCGCTGGATGGAGCTCATGGACAAAGCGATGGAGTGCAGGTCTGCACAGATCTCCGGCAGCCACTGATTGGTCGGCTGGATCTGGCTCTCCATCAGAGTCACCAATCTCTCAAGGAAGGAAGCCAGACACACCCCCATCAGAGACAGTACATCATGCAAGGCCTGGATGGACTCCTCCATCATCCGAACTTGGGTACACATAACCTCCGGCAACTCTGCCAGATGTTGCCTGACCTCTTGCTGCAGCTTCAGCATTTCCCGTGTTGCTGGTGACACCAGAGGCACGTCATCAGCCTGGGACTCAGCATGGGCCTGGCCTCCCACAGACTTCCAACTGCCAGTGGCCTCGGCTGTCACTGCCTCCGTCATCTGCCCGGGCCTGTCTGTGACGTGCTCACCAGCTTGTGTGCCCAAATCTAACAGCGAGTGGATACCCACCGAGTGAGGGTTTCTGTGCTGGTGGAGGGTGCAGGGGAATGATGTGACGGTGCACCCTCTGAGGCTCCCTCCTCCTCCTCAGAGGTGTCTGGCTGTCCCCCAGTCTCTCCAGCTCTTCGCTCTTGTCTTTCATCCTCGCCTGCATGTGAAAACAGGGACATTGAAGGGTTAGGGTCTGCCCATCGTGACATTCCAACCACCCCTACTGTGCAGCTCCATTGATGCAGTGGTGAACAGATGAGCAGTGTGGCTCCTTTGCAGCAGATGCAGCCTTGTGCCCCAGGAGATGTTCATTCACTCTCTTAGGTAGGTGTCCCTGTCTCTCCATCAGCTATGGAGCAGCTGCTTTGCTGCCCGGCCTGTTCCATGGCCTCCTCCTCCATCGGGATGAGGACATGGAGATAAGGCATCCACTGCCAGTCTTGACATGCTCTTTCCGATTGTGGGCTGTCTTCTCCTGCAGCCACTATGATCAACAAAGTTAGTCTCCCAGCGGGGACAAACCCAATATCTCTGATGGTGATAGTCCAGCAGTCCATGATGTGGACACACATATTCCTCCTGCATGTGGCCCCTCTCGAGGGACTGTGTGAGTTTATACAATGACTGACGTGCACCTCCCACCGAGATGCAGCCAAGCCCCAGGCAGCATGTCCTGCTGCCATTCCCCAATACACATGACTGGGTGGTCACTCCCTTTCCACCAAACACTCCCTCTCACTCTGCCATGCGCAATGTCCAAAGGGTCCAAAGTGTTTTGAGTTTGCGCCTGAGCAGCCCGGATCCGGTCATTGACCCACTTCTTGCACTGGATCCATGTCTTGGGGGTGACTCCACGGCTGCTGACTTCACCTACTATCTCAAAGCAGCTTTGCTTGGTCAGGTGGACAGGTCTCCACCTCCCATCCCTGGGGAAGAGGATCTTCCACCTATCTGTTGTCACCTGGAGGCGAACCTGCAGGAAGGCATCGCTAAACTATTGGACCATGGTCACTGCAGGCTCGCATTCAGCTCCTTACCTATCAGGCAGCAGAGACAGCAGAACGGGTCCTGGGGCATCAGTGACAGCAGAACGGGTCCTGGGGCATCAGTGACACAGAACGGGTCCTGGGACAGCAGAATGGGTCCTGGGCAGCAGAGGCAGCAGAACAGGTCCTGGGGCAGCAGATGCAGCAGAACAGGTCCTGGGGCAGCGGAGGCAGCAGAACAGGTCCTGGGGCAGCAGATGCAGCAGAACAGGTCCTGGGGTAGCGGAGGCAGCAGAACAGGTCCTGGGGCAGCAGATGCAGCAGAACGGGTCCTGGAGCAGCAGAGGCAGCAGAACGGGTCCTGGGGCAGCGGAGGCAGCAGAACAGGTCCTGGGGCAGCAGATGCAGCAGAACAGGTCCTGGGGTAGCGGAGGCAGCAGAACAGGTCCTGGGGCAGCACATGCAGCAGAACGGGTCCTGGAGCAGCAGAGGCAGCAGAACGGGTCCTGGGGCAGCAGAACGGGCCCTGGGGCAGCAGAGGCAACAGAACGGGTTCTGGGGCAGCAGAGGCAGCAGAACGGGTCCTGGGGCAGCAGAGGCAGCAGACCGGGTCCTGGGGCCGCAGAACGGGTTCTGGAGCAGCAGAGGCAGCAGAACGGGTCCTGGGGCAGCAGAACGGGTCCTGGGGCATCAGAGGCAGCAGAACGGGTCTTGGGGCAGCAGAACGGGTCCTGGGGCATCAGAGGCAGCAGAACGGGTCTTGGGGCAGCAGAACGGGTCCTGGAGCAGCAGAGGCAGCAGAATGGGTCTTGGGGCAGCAGAACGGGTCCTGGGACAGCAGAACGGGACCTGGGGTAGCAGAGGCAGCAGAACGGGTTCTGGGACAGCAGATGCAGCAGAACGGGTCCTGGGGCATCAGAGGCAGCAGAATGGGTCTTGGGGCAGCAGAACGGGTCCTGGGACAGCAGAACGGGACATGGGGCAGCAGAGGCAGCAGAACGGGTTCTGGGACAGCAGAGGCTGCAGAACGGGACCTGGGGCAGCAGAGGCAGCAGAACGGGTTCTGGGACAGCAGCGGCAGCAGAACGGGTTCTGGGACAGCAGAGGGCTCTCAGGAAGACACTCCTTTAAACCAGGCAGCAGTGAATACAGGTCTGGCAGTCCTTTCAATATGGTGCCAGCACCTGCCGTTGTGTCAGATGTCGGTGCCATCGGTGCCTCGTTCCCTACCTCTGGTCCTTGTTTACATGGGCCCCACGCCTCCCCTTCATTAATTGGTCAGCTGCTCCGTGATCGGGGTCGGCCGGCCACATTTCACTCGTGTGGTGACGACACCCACTCACGGTGTCTCTGCCGAGAGCCGCACCGTTAGTTTAAAATTCAGCCCATGGGGTCAGGAGTGGAAAATCTCCCCTCTGATTCTCTCTACTTAAACTGATGGAGACACCAAATTAAAACTGATGAAACCAGGGATTGTATTCTGGTTCTTCAATCTAGTGTTCTCCCAACTGAGCTATTCCATCCTCACTGTGAACTCATCTTCATTGGAGACAAATATAACTCCAGGTGGAATTTCCCCACCCGTTCATTCCTCACTTCAGGGGAATGGGACCCGACCAGATCGCGGAACTCAGATTATGTTAATGTTCTGCTCTTGATATCTTAATATTATCTTGCGTTTGAGCCACTTTTAATCAGGTTCACGGACAAATTCTTCCATCATCCCTTCTCCCACATTCTCTCTCTCTCATTCATTCTTTATTCCTCACAGTCCAGAAAGTGTTAGGAATCAGAGCTCACCTCCAAACCCTTTGCACACAGACCTCTGTCTGTTACCCTGTTTGATCCAAGAGACCAGTCAATAAATTACACTCTTTATAAACACAGAAAGCTGCCTCAGAGTGTTGGACAGAGATAAATACACTGAAGTCTTTTGAAAAAAGTTCATCTTACGGGTTGTTACTGAGCCCACAGAGCAGAGAGGGCCCAGGCTCCAGCCCCAGCCTGTGCTGTGTTAGCTGATGCCACCTGGTGTGATACTGAGCCACACGGAGCAGGAAAGGGCCTGGTTGTATTCATGGCCTGTGTTGAGTTAACTGATCCCACTCAGTGTGGTAGGAGCCACACAGAACAGAATGGGCCCAGGCTCCTTCCTCAGCCTGAGGGATGATAGTTCTTCTCACACATTGTTGTACAGAGCCCCACACAGAACAGGGAAATGTCAGGCTCCATCCCCGGCCTGTGGTATTTTACTTCAGCGCACCTGGTATGGTACGGAGCCCCGAGAGCAGGAAAGATCCAGCTTCCATCTCCGGCCTGTGCTGAATTAGCTAATCTGACCTTGTTGGCACTGAACCGCAATCAGGGAAGGATGGGCCGAGGCTCCATGGCCTGTGGTGTGTTAGTTATTCTCATTTGGTGAGGTACTGAGCACTATATAGAGCAGGATGGGCCTGTGCTCAGTGAGCTGATCTCACCTTGTGTGGTCCTGAGACCCACACACAGAGCAGGACAGGCCTAGGCCTCATCCCCAGCCTGTGTTCAATTAGCTGATCTCATCCAAAAGATTTTGATAAGGTTCCACACAAGAGGCTTCTCTATAAGATTAAAGTCCCTTGCATCAGTGGTAATATATTGATCTGGATTGGGAACTGACTGGCAGGACGTAGGCAGAAAGTAGTTGCAGATGGATCTGGATCTGATTGGAGACCAGTTACCAGTGGTGTCCCACAGGGATCGGTGTTGGGACTGTTGCTCTTTACTATTTTTATTAATGATCTGGATGTAGGTGTAGGGGGCACCATCTGTAAATTGACAGATGATTTGAAGATCTGTGCGAGTGTTCAGACTGTAGACGATACTCGACTGTTCCAGGCTGATCTTAATGTGTTGGGAGATTGGGTTCATGACTGGTAAATGATGTTTAATTTGGGTAAGTGCAGTGTTATTCATGTGGACAGGGCGAATGCTCAACATTCATACACCCTTCAGGGAAAAACATTAAAGTAGGTGGAAAAAAGAAAATAATTTTGAGCAGAGATCTGGATGTTCTAGTGCACAGATCTCTAAAGGTACAGCAGCAATGCTGTGAAGTGATAGTTGGAGCAAATAGAGGGTTGGGCTGCATTCAGAGGACAATTGAGTATAAAATGAGGCATATTCTTTCATGGGATGTGAGCGACACTGGCAAGTCCAGAATTTGTTACCCATCCCTAATTGTCCTTGACAAGGTGGCAGTGAGCTCCCTTCTCGAATTGCTGCACTCCATGTGGTGTAGGTACACCCACAGTGCTGTTAGGAAGGGAGATCCAGGATTTTGACCCAGCATCAGTGAATGAACAGCGATATATTTGCAGATCAGATGGTGTGTGACTTGGAGGGGTGCTTGCACATGGTGGTGTTTCCATGCATCTGCAGCCCTTGTCCTTCAAGGTGGTGGAGGTCTTCGGTTTGGAAGGTGCTGTCTGCGGAGCCTTGGTGAGTTGCAGCAGTGCATCTGGTAGATGGTACACACTACTGCCACTGTGCGTCAGTGGTGAAGGGAGTGAATGTTTCAGGTGGTGAATGGGGTGACAATCAAGGTGGCTGCTTTGTCCTGAACAGTGTCGAGTTTCCAGAGTATTGTTGGTGCTGCACTCATCCTGGTTTGTGCCTTGTAGATGGTTGACAAGTTTTGGAGAGTCAAAAATCACAAAATTATTACAGTGGAGAAGGAGGCCATTGGGCTCATTGTGTCTGCATAGAATCATAGAACATAGAAAGTTTACAGCATAGGCAGGCCAAAAAACGAGCCACCCAGCTGAATCCCATTGTCCAGCATTTGGACCGTAGCCCTGCAGGTTCAGGTACTTGAGGTGCACATCCAGACTCCTTTTAAATGAGTTGAGGGTTTCTGCCTCAGCTACCCTTACAGGCAGTGAGTTCCAGACTCCCACAGCCCTCTGGGTGAAAAAACCTTTTCTCATCTCCCCTCTAATTGTTCAACACATCACTTTAAATCTATGCCCCCTAGTCACTGACCTCCCTACTAAGGTAAATAGACCCTTCCCATCCATTCTATCCAGACCCCTCACAATTTTGTACATTTCAATCAAATCTCCCCTCAGCCTCTTCTATTCCAAGGAGAACAACCCCAGTCTATCCAATCTTTCCTCATAGCTGCATTTTTCCAGTCCTGGCAACATCCTCATAAATCTCCTCTGTAACCTCTCTAGTGCAATTACATCCTTTCTGGAATCAGGTGACCAGAACTGCACACAGAACTCAAGTTGTGGCCTAACTTATGATTTATACAGTTCCAGCATAACCTCCCTGCTCTTATATTCTATACATTGGCTAATAAAGGAAAGGATTCCATAAGCCTTCTCAACCAACTTATCAACCTATCCTGCTACTTTCAGGGATTTGTGGACATTCACTTCAAGGTCCCTCACTTCCTCTACACCTCTCAGCATTCACCCATTAATTGTGTCTTCCTTTGCTGTGTTTGACCTCACCAAAGGCATCACCTCACACTTCTCCAAGTTGAATTCCATTTGCCACTTTTCTGCCCACCTGACCAGTCCATTTCTCCAGCTCTCCTAATGAGCATTTCACCATGTGCCTTGAGCTGAGTTACTCATCACAGAATTCCCACTATCTGATTTACTCTTGTAGCCAGAGTATGTATATGAATGGTCCAGTTAAGCTTTTGTCAATGGTAACCCCCAGGATGTTGATGGTGGGGGGATTCAGCGATGGTAATGCTGTTGAACGTCAAAGGGAGATGGTTACATTCTCTCTTGTTGGAGATGGTCATTGCCTGGTACTTATGTGGTGTGAATGTTACTTGCCACTTAGCAGCCCAAGTCTGAATGTTGTCCAGGTCTTGCTGCTTCTGGACATGGACTCCTTCAGTATCTGAGATGTCCCGAATTTGTCCTTTTATGAAACCTTGGTCAGGACTCACTTGGAATATTGTATCCAGTCTTGGTCTCCTCACATGATGGGTGATATTGAGGCTTTGGAAAGGGTACAGAGGAGAGACATTCGACGAATTCACAGTATAAGACATCTTGGTTATCAAGTTAGACTAAAAGAGTTGGGACCCTACACCTTAGAGAAACCTAGACTGAGGGGTGATCCGATTGAGGTTCATAAATAATGAAGGGTCCAATTCAGCATGGGAGAGGAGTCATAACTTTACATTGTGAAAGGTCAGATAGCACCCGTATCACATTAAATTTCATTTTCAGTTGTTGGCTAAGGTACCAGTATGGCCGAGTGGTTAAGGCGTTGGACTTAAGATCCAATAGACATGTGTCTGCGTGGGTTCAAACCCCACTCCTGGGATCTGTGCTTACAAAATGTTACTTTTTCTTTCCCTGACTTTTGCCTTGCACCATCATCTCTTCTGTCATTTAATCACTCTTGCCTTCCAACTGATCACAGCTTCCTATTATTTGATCTGCCCCAGCACCGTTCCTTGGCTCTGCGCTTGCTTATAAACTGGTAAATCTTTAACTTAATCTCCTCTGTACCCTGACAATGACCTTCTCATCCTTCCTGGATCGTGGTTCCTCACAGGATCCGCTGCCTCTCCGACTCCCCTCCAGGTAACTGAAGGCCCTGAGCCTTGGTCTCTCTTTATACGCTAGCTGGTAGTTGATTCCTTGCAGGTCTGCCACCGCTCAGGAGAAGCTCAAAACCCAGATCAAGCAAAGTGTCAAGAGGAATGTGAACAAAGGCTCCCTGGTGCAGAGCAAGGGACAGGGAGCCTCCGCCTCCTTCAAAATCAGCAAGAAGGAAAACCTAGGGAAAAGTGGGAAAGAAGGTGAAGAAACCAGCACACAAGAAATCTTCAGTGAAGAAACCAGCAGACAAAAAATCTTTAGTGAAGAAACCAGCAGACGTGAAAGTGACAACAAAGAAGGTAACAGCCAAGAAAACGAGCAGCAAGGCGGTGGCAACGCCAAATAAGGTGGTGAAGAAAGCAGCGCTTCAGAAAAAGTCTCCTGCGAAGAAGGTCAAAAAAGGCAAGAGTGCGGCGGGCGGAAAGGCGCTGAAGAAAGTGCAGACATGGAAGAGCAAGGTCAAGCCGAAAGCAGCGAAGTCTCAGAAAGCAGGGTCTGGAAAGAAGTGAAAGAGCGCGGGAAACTTGGAAACATCTGAACACAAAGGCTCTTCTCAGAGCCACCCACATCTCTCAGGAAAGAGCTGATCCCCTGATCAAATGATCCCTGTCCCGGCCCCGCCTGCAGATTCCACATGGAAATGATTTGGAGTAAATCCAGGATCCCTGGTGACTCCCCTCCACCCAGCCCTTTCCCCACTCTCTGCAATAAAACAGAGGGATATCCGGCCCTCACTCTAACTGGAGATGTGTTCGGTACAGTCTCAGTTCACAAATTCAGAGGGAGAGTCTGTAAGACAGGAACACTGGCGGAGAAACCCCACCTCACAACTCAAACCCCAACACATGAGTTTCTCCAATTCAGCTGGAGTCGGGTGACAACAGGAGCTGGGATAGGCTGTGATCGGGAATGTGAGGAATGGATTTGTTCAGGGAGGAATGAACCTGGAATCTCCGAAAATAATAGTTCCTTATTTCCCCAGATGACACATTCTGCAGTGAGAGTGAAAAGTCTCTTCACTGCTTCACATTTACTAATTGTTTGGTTCTAGATGAATAATGAGTCAGAGAGTAATGACAGGATCTGAAGCTTCTCTCACACCATTCCTTGAATGACTCAGTGTGAAGTGTCCAATGTGTGAAGCTACTGCCAGGGTTTGTCAATCTGAACAGTTTCAGCTCAGTTACTGGGGGCCTGGAATCCCCGCAGTTTGACTCTGTCTCTGATTGGTCACCCGCTTCTCAATCCAATTCTTAACCAATAGGAGAATCACATATAAGTAAATAGAAGTTCTCATTGGCTTAGATTTTCCAATTGGAAAAAGCCCAGCAATTCCAGAGCAGGAAGGAATTGAAGTGATGGAAAATTTTAATTTTCAGGCAACAATTTTAAAACCTCTCATTTTATGTTCTGTTTTACAGTATTTACCGTCACAAAATCCTGACGCGATTTTAGGAATCGTTTTAATTTGTCAATCTGTTAACTGTAAGCGGCGGGAGGAAGGTCCGGTTCAGCAATTTAAAACGGGACAAATATCAGCTTCCTCTCTGTAAAAGGAACAAATTAGCGACTAACCGCTTCTCACAGGCTTCTCGGGGACTGACAGAAACGAGCGGTTTCTGATCCTTTCTCCTGAAAGAGGCGGATAATGCTGCAGGGAGCAATGAACTGCCCTTCACTTTCTGGCTGCTAATACACCCCTGACTTTAAACAGTTCAAACAGCGACTGATGCTTCTGTCGGAAAATGAGCAGATTCACCAGAATGATCCCGGTCCATCATGGCCAAAGACATCCAGCTGGCCCGCCGCATCCGCGGGGAACGCACCTTAAACCCAGCTTCAGTAACAAGTGTAAAAAGGGCTCTTTTCAGAGCCACCAAATCAGCAAAGGAAAGAGCTGCCATCTCTGTTCATCATCAAACCCATTAGATTGAAGGGGCGGTCACATGGTTTCTGTTTTGTCACATCACTTTCCCGAAAGGCCTGTCGGACTGAGAGCTGGTCTGGAATTTAGAAAGCAGCATTACCGGAGACTCATTGCTGCTCAGCACAATCTCAACCCCGCTCCTGGGATCCGTTAGCTGGCATTTGGGGAAAAGAAATGGATCCCAGTTTTATTTGGAAGGCATTAATGGAGCCGTGTCTGTTCACATGAGGGTTATTTACAAACATTACCCAATGAGTTCACTAATATTTGAATCCATTGGAGATCAGTACACAGGATATGTAAGTTAGCTCGGTCACTCTGACTGAAACCGCCAGTTCCCCGGGGCTGCAGACCCTGACACTGCGGGGAGAGAATCACCGACCCTATCCCGCCGCCGCGGGGAACAGACAGCTCTGTGTCCGGAGAATAGGGAGGGCCGGGGGGAAGGCACATATTAAAGCGCTGCAATGGACTCAGCTCCTGTGTGTGAACAACTCTCACTGATACCGTCCTCTGGGAACAGTGCGGTCTAAACAGATCAGGTTAGGAGAGAGACACACAGCCCGAGAATGGCCTCTTCCTTCCTGCATTTACTCTGTTCCGGGAGCAGATTCTCATTGCGAAGCGGCGCTCAGATCACCGGAGAGAAATAAAAACACAATTCAAACTGTCCAAATGAAAAACAGAGAATTAACCCGGACACTTCCATTATTAAATTAATTCATCAGCTCCGAACCAGTTCCCGTTAATGTACCGGGATAATCTCGGGATTTATCAAATCGAAGGCAGCGGGATTTATTAAATTGTTGATTCTGACACCCTGTAGTTCAGTTCTTCACTTAACTAGAGGGGGAGATGTGTGAGCAGAGAAACAGAGCGAAATCCAGAGAGGGAACTGAAAACACACCTGGACAGATGTGAAACAGGTCAATCCACTGTTCCAATAACTCCATCTCTGATTCCCTCCTGACAGTAACCAGCCCTTTCACAGAGACTGTGGGTGGCTCTGAAAAGAGCCTTTGGTTTATTAGATGACATTTTGGCCGCTTTACTTTTTCTGGGAGCTCTGAGCGCTGGTTTTCTTGGGCAGCAGCACGGCCTGGATATTAGGCAGCACCCCGCCCTGAGCGATGGTCTCCCCTCCCAGCAGCTTGTTGAGCTCCTCGTCGTTGCGGACGGCCAGCTGCAGGTATCTGGAGATGATGCGGTTCTTAAGAAGGGTCACTGACCCGAAACGTTAACTCTGCTTCTCTTTCTACAGATGCTGCCGGACCTGCTGAGTGAATCCAGCATTTCTTGTTTTTGTTTCAGATTTCCAGCATCTGCAGTATTTTGCTTTTATTTTAAGCGGTTCTTCTTGTTGTCCCGGGCCGCGTTGCCGGCCAGCTCGAGGATTTCAGCGATCAGATACTCGAGCACAGCAGCCAGAAAGACCGGGGCTCCGGCACCCACACGCTCAGCATAGTTACCCTTTCTCAGGAGCCTGTGAACACGGCCCACCGGGAACTGCAGTCTAGCCCGGGAGGAGCGAGACTTGGCCTTGGCCCGAGCTTTCCCGCCGGTCTTTCCTCTTCCAGACATTTCCACAATCTCACAAATACTTTCACAAAGAATGAATAATTTCCTTAGCATTGATAATACATCGCCGGCAGTCAGGATGGCCGAGCGGTCCAAGGCGCTGCGTTTAGGTTGCAGTCTCCATTGGAGGCGTGGGCTCGAATCCCACTTCTGACAAGTTGCGTTTTGACTGCACTTGAGGCGTTTGGGAGCAGCGGTGAAGAGCAAAGAGAAAGCAGGAAAGAACATGGACAAACAAAGTAACAATGGACCCAAAGATGTTGCAACAAAACATGAGAGTCAGAGGCAACTGAGCAAACAGCAGGGCACATAAAAGATCAAAAATGTAACCTTTGTATCGGGGTGGAAGATGTTGCCAATATCCTGAATGAATACTTTACTGTTTTCCCGAATGAGAGGGTGATGCAGATATTGTTATTAAGGAGGAGGAGTGTGAAGTATTGGACGTGATAACTTAAGGAGAGAGGAAGTCTGAATGGGATGAGCATCGTTGAATGTGGATAAATCATCAGGACCAGTTGAAATGTACCCCAGGCTGTTGAAAGAAGCCAGGGAAGAAATAGTGGAAGGTCTGACCATCATTTTCCAATCCCTCACTGGATACAGGTGTGGTGCCAGAGGATTGGAGGTCTTGTAACGTTGCAATAAAAGCAAAATACGAGGCAGATCAAGCATGGCTGATCCTTTCGAGTAGAGAAACAGGGCTGAATTCCCTGAACCAGTGCTACAGCTTTCAGAATAGAAGGAGCCTATACACACCTGATGGGTTCCACTTAAACAAAAGAGCTGGAGGTGTTGACGGTCAGAACAGATAAAATGTGGAGGAGTGTTTGAAGCAGATGCTGTGTGGTTACTGCAGTTGTACTATGGAGTTATTTCAAGGAGGTGATTCTGAATGTAATGGATCAACGTGGACCCATCCAAGGCAAAGGTTCTAAGCTTCCCTGTGGTCCAGCCTGGTTGAATGGAACTGAAGCAAACAAATCATCCAGAAGTGGAAAAGAAATATAAGGCCATGAAAGCACAGAATTCAGATGGATGCAATACCAGATGGTATGGCAAGAGTGTAAAACAGCAACAGACTGGTGAATAAAACTTTCCCATTGAATGAGACAAGAGAAAAGAAGGGTAATAATAGTGTCAGGTGAGTTGTGACACGATTCACATTCCACCTTGATCTGAATAGGACTGTTGAAGGGAGTGATTGAGAAGAATAGAGGAGAAATGAAAAGAAAGGAGAAATAAACAAAAGGTCTTTTGATTTCAGAATGCTTGTTTTTGGAAATGACAGACTATAAAGTGTGTGTGTCAGAAGATATAGAGCGAAGTTGGGTATGACAAGATCACAGGAAAGTTGTGCCCTGAGACAAGGTGTGTGTTGACAGGAAAGCTGCTTTCTTTTGCACAATATGTATTTTCTTCATATAATTTGTGCAATTACATTGCAAAGCAGTTCAAATTTAATATTACATAAGGTACAATACAGATCATTTTCCTTCAATAATGTACATGATGTATCTCACTATCCCTGCCTGCACAGGTTATATTTACAGTATTTACATTACAAATCAAACATTCTCTGGTGCAAACAGTCCGAGGGGTTTTTCACGGGTTCCAGCCCCTCACTGTCCTATGGCCTACTGGGGCCTCAGACTGCAGCCTTTCCCCATTGAGTCTCCATGGTGGCTTCCCCAAGCTTTAATGCCGTCCCACAGCACATAGTCTTGGACGTTGCAATGTGCCAGTCTGCAACACTCGGTCATGGACAGCTCTTTGCACTGGAATACCTGTCCCACGGCCGGGCTCGTTCTCAATAGAGATCATTTCAAATGAACATTTCCTAAATCCGTGCTTTCTCTCTCGCAATAAAGAGAACAGGATGTCTGGCAGATTCAGTGTGAGACAATAACACTGCCGGGTAAAGGCCGCTTTCCAACTCCAATCTTAACACAGGAGATTCCCCAAACAGCTGCAGTAAGGTGCTGTGAACTGCTGGAAGCGGATGTGTGAGGAAATGGTGATGTTACTGAGGAGGTTTCTTAGTATAGAATGGACTGTGTTTAGGTGGGAATATTACTGAGTGTTAATTGCATCGGGACCATATTTAAAAGCTCAGGCTTTCTGGAAAGCCTTGACTATGAAGGCCGAGTCTGGAAGGGTTTGTGTGGAGAGCTGGGTTTCGGTTCGACTGTTAATAAAGTGTTTGAAATTGGCAGCCCGGAGGAAACTGGAGGTGGAGCTGAAAGATGAGGGGCCGTTCTCTCTCTGTCTGTCACTCTGGGTGTCTCCTCCATCTAGCTCTCTGTTTAATCTTCACTCTTGTCTCCTCCCCTCCCTGCTCTCACTCTGCCTTTCTCAGCCAGGTCCAGGTGGCCTGTATAAAAAGGAGCCTGACAGAATCAGTCTCTTTTATTGTGCACTGATTTGAGGAAAGAATCAACATGTCTGCCAGTAAACAAGAGTATGCTCCAGGCTGGCAGCATGTTAGAATCCATGAGGAAAGGCATCATCACCCTCATCGACAAGCAGAAGGGGGAGAGGACAGAAATCAGAAATTGGTGGCCCAATTTCTGCTTCATGCTGACTACAAGATTCTGTCAAAAGACATAGCCAGTCGATTCAAGTCTCCTCTGGAGTTGGTGATTCACCCTGATCAGACCTATACTATACCAGGCAGAACAATCTCTGATAGCTTTGTGCTACTCAGGGATATGATCACCTATGTACGGGACAGGAGGGTGGACACCTGCCTCATCAGCCTGGACCAGGAGAAGGCTTTTGACAGGATATCGCACACTTACATGATGGATGTGCATTCCAAAATGGGGTTTGGGGAGGGAATCTGCAATTGGATCAAACTACTCTACACAAACATCAGTAGTGCAGTCTCAATCAATGGGTGGGAATCAGAAAGTTTCCCGATCCAATCTGGAGTCAGACAGGGCTGCCCTCTCTCCCCTGTCTTGTTTGTTTGCAGTATTGAACCCTTTGCTGAGTCTATTAGGAAGAATGCGAGCATCAGAGGGGTGACAATCCCAGGCAGCGGAGGCACTCAGGTTAAAACCTCCCTGTACATGGATGACGTCGCCGTTTTATGCTCGGATCCACTGTCTGTGCGCAGAGTGATGAGCATCTACGACCAGCTCGAACTGGCCTTGGGAGCCAATGTTAAACACGGCAAGAGCGAGGCCATGTTCTTTGGGAACTCGGCTGACCGATCCTTTGTCCCCTTCACCGTTAGGTCAGATTACCTGAAGGTGCTGGGGATATGGTTTGGAAGGGCTGAGACGTGCACCAAAACCTGGAAGTAGCGAGTAGCCAGGGTACAACATAAGCTGAGCATGTGGGAGCAGCGATCTCTCTCCATTATGGGTAAGAACCTGGTCATCAAGGGCGAGGTGCTCACATTGTTGTACGTGGTGCAGGTCTGGCCCATACCGCATTCCTGCGCTGTGGTGATCACCTGAGCCATTTTCCGCTTCATCTGGGGATCCAAAATGATCCGAGTCCGGAGGGACACGATGTTCAAACCTCTGGATAAGGGCGGGAAAAATGTACCCAACGTCGCCTTCATCCTTATGGCTACCTTTGTGTGCGGCTGCATCAAGCTGTGTGTAGATCCCCAGTTTGCAAACTTCAAGTGTCACTACGTGCTGTGGTTCCATCTGTCCCCAGTGTTGCAAAGGATGGGCCTGGTCATATTGCCGCGCAATGCTCCATCCAGTTGGACTGTGCCGTACTGCCTATCCTTCATGGAAAAGTTTCTGTGGAAAAACACCTTTGACCACCAATCCATCAGGCAGTGGTCTGCACGGAATATCCTCAAGGCCCTACGGGAAAAGGAGATGGTGGATCCTGTCGGATGGTCCCCTGAGCAGAAGTGCAAAGTCATTTGGCAGAATGCCTCATCACCAGAACTTTCAAACAAGCACCAAGATGTAGCCTGGCTGATGGTGAGAAGAGCCCTCCCTGTCAGATCCTTCCTGCACACCCGAAGTCTCACCCCATCCACACGCGGCCCTCGAGGTGGCTGTGGTGGAAAATAGACGTTGCCCACCTCTTTCTGGAATGTGTCTTTGCAAAGCGGGTGTGGAAGAGATGCAGTGGTTTTTGTCGAGGTTCATCCCAAGCAGCTCTGTTGCACAGGAGTCTGTGCTCTATGGGCTGTTCCCAGGGACGCACACCGAGATAAACATCAACTGTTGCTGGAGGACTATCAATTCGTTGAAGGACGCTCTTTGGTATGCCCGAAACCTGCTGGTCTTCCAGCGCAAAGAGATGTCCACGACCGAATGTTGCAGACTGACACATTCCAAGGCCGAGGACTACATGCTGAGGGACGCACTAAAACTTGGGACAGCTGCAGCAAAGGCTCAATGTGGAAATACCACTGTGTAAGGTCCCCTCACCAAGCTGAACTGAGGGGCTGGATCCATGGGAAACCACTCGAACTGTAGCCAGAAAATATTGGTTTGCTGTAAAATGTACATGGCATGACAATGAAATTGAAGGGTTGTGAGGCAACTCACTCCTGCATTGAAGGAAACTGATCTCCTTTGCACTGTTTGTACTGTTTGACTTGGTGCTTTTTGGAACTGTTTTGTAATGTATTTTTTTTTACAGATTTTTATGAATAAAGTATATTTTGGAAATTAATAAAAGAAAGTCTGGCAGAGGTAAAGGAGGGAAAGGACTGGGCAAAGGCGGAGCAAAGCGGCACCGCAAAGTGCTTCGTGATAATATCCAGGGCATCACCAAACCAGCAATCCGCCGCCTGGCTCGCCATGGCGGGGTCAAGCGAATCTCGGGTTTGATCTATGAGGAGACTCGCGGGGTGTTGAAGGTTTTACTAGAGAATGTGATCAGGGATGCGGTCACCTACACTGAACACGCCAAGCGCAAGACGGTCACTGCCACGGATGTGGTGTACGCTCTGAAACGGCAGGGCCGCACTCTCTGCGGATTCAGCGGCTGAACACTCGACCCTTTCCAGCAAACACAACAAAGGCTCTTCTAAGAGCCACCCACCGCCTCACAGAGAGAGCAGTGACCTGGAAACGGGAGCTGGGATAGGCTGTTTCGAACTGTCTGGAATAAATCTGTGCTGTGTTCGAGATACAAAACTAGAATCCCCAAATTTGACATTTCATTTGTAGCAAGGATGTGCAGTGGATTTGATTTTCTCAACGGGCTGTGTAAACAGTGCCCGAGGCTCCACACTTAATTATTTCCCCCGTCCACACATGCCCTCAATGAAAAGCCACATCACTCCTCCAGAATCACTCATTGTTTTCATAGAATTTCAAAATGATTTCGATGCAATGAGGGAATCCGGGAGTTTTGCAGCAGCCGTTGAATCGGTCACGGGAACCAGACCCACTTGTGATGTTATTTCCCCCGAGACGGTGTTTCCTGCACTGAATCTGACAGGGTTTATGAAACTAATCAGTTTCAGCTCAATCATTCAGGGACCTGGAATTCCCGCAGTTTGAGCCCGCGCTATCCAGAGCCCACTAAAATAGAAGCAAAATACTGCGGATGCTGGAAATCTGAAACAAAAACAAGAAATGCCGGATTCACTCAGCATCTGTGGAAAGAGAAGCAGAGTTAACGTTTCGGGTCAGTTCCGAAGAAGGGTCACTGACCCGAAACGTTAACTCTGCTTCTCTATCCAGAGCCCACTTCTGATTGGTCACCCTCTTCCCATTCGCATGTCTTAACCAATTGCCGATCCTCGAATTAGAAAATACAGCAAATCATTGGCTTAAATTGTCGTCCTGGCAGAAAGGTTGAATTCAAAAAAGCCGCCAATTTCAGTGTTGGGCAGAATCGAATTACTCAACGCATCTCAATAACGAATTGGCAGCACATTTTATACTTTCCCCGATTTTCCTTTCCATCGATTGGGGTGCTAATTCACTCTGGTGCGTTTCCTAATACTAACTGTAATCCTCAGATCCATTTAACATTTCAGTAATCCTATTAAATACAAAAGGAATTTTATGATTGAATTTCCATTGGAAGATAGTGAATTAGCACCCCGATCGATGGAAAGGAAAATCGGGCAGAGGATAAAATGTGCTGCCAATTCGTTATTGTGATTTGTTTATATAACTGACCAGGATTGACTTCACCCGAACGCAGCTACTAGCTCCCACCTCACTGACCGCTCTCCCCCCCTCTGCAACTCGCTTTCTCCCCCTCCTCCCTACTGGCGAAATTCCGCACTCTGGCTGTTCGCTCTCCGCACCCCCACCCCCCATCCTGTCCCAGCCCAGCCCACAGCTGCTAGCTCTGGCCGTGACACTCGCTCCCACATTTCTTCACCAGGCGCCACCTGTAGAAGCAGGAGGGCCTCAGGGGGTGACGGGGCGACGTAGGAGTGAGTGGCTGAGAGGAGGGAAGCGGCGCGGCCTGGAGCAAGTGGCCAGAGAGTGGGGTGGTGCGAAGCGAGGAACAACTGGCCAGGGGAGTGGGGGGGTGGGGGAGCAGCGAGGTCTGGAGCGAGCGGCTGAGGGGGGGAATCGTCGAGGCCTGGAGTGAGTTGCCGAGGGGGGAGAGCTACAGCTTCAAAATCTCCCATTCAGCCACTTCCTCCAGCCAAGTGGTGGGGGGATCGGGTGGCTAGATACCCAATGACGCTTTATCACGCATGCACGAAGATGGATTTGTTGCGGAAATGTGATGACGTTGGCGCTGCAAAATGACATCATCCCGTGCACGCGCCACTCAATCCTGGCAAGATGTCAAATATCACTGTGATTTTTTTGGTCTTTTCAGTGCACTCCTCTTTCTTTAGTTGCCTCTTACTCTAATGTATTGAAGAAACATCTTTGGGTCCATTTTCATTTTACTTGTCAATATTCTTCCATGTTCTCCCTTCACCGCTGCTCCCAAATCCCTCCAGTTCAGTCAAAACACAACTTGGCAGAAGTGGGATTTGAACACACGCCTCCAGAAAACACTACGACCTGAACACAGCCCCTTAGACCACTCGGCCATCCTAACTGCTTCATGCTTATGATAAAAGCTGAGAAATTATCCATTCTTTGTGAAAGTATTTGTGAGATTGTGGAAATGTCTGGAAGAGGAAAGACCGGCAATAAAGCTCGGTCCAAGGCCAAGTCTCGCTCCTCACGGGCTGGACTGCAGTTCCTGGTGGGCCATGATCACAGGCTCCTGAGAAAGGGTCACTATGCTGAGCGTGTGGGTGCCGGAGCCCCGGTCTATCTGGCTGCTGTGCTCGAGTATCTGACCGCTGAAATCCTCGAGCTGGCCGGTAACGTGGCCCGGGACAACAAGAAGTTTTTAGTTTTCCAGATACAGCACTGAAACAGGCCCTTCGGGTCACCGAGTCTGTGCCGAACATCAACAACCCATTTATACTAATCCTACACTAATCCCATATTCCCACCAAACATCCCCACCTGTCCCTACATTCCCTACCACCTACCTATGCGAGTGACAATTTATAATGGCCAATTTACCTACCAACCTGCAAGTCTTTTGGCTTGTGGGAGGAAACCAGAGCACCCGGAGAAAACTCATGCAGACACAGGGAGAACTTGCAAACTCCACACAGGCAGTTGCAGGATTGAACCCGGGCCGCTGGAGCTGTGAGGCTGCAGTGCTAACCACTGCGCCACTGTGCCGCCCGTCGAACGTTGAAGAAGACCCGCATCATCCCCAGACACCTGCAGCTGGCCGTCCGCAACAACGAGGAGCTCATCAAGCTGCTGGGAGACGTGACCATCGCTCAGGGCGGGGTGCTGCCTGATATCCAGGCCTTGCTGCTGCCCAAGAAAACCAGCGCTCAGAGCTCCCAGAAAAAGGAAAGCGGCCGAAATGACATCTAATAAACCAGAGGCTCTTTTCAGAGCCACCCACAGTCTCTGTGAAAGGGCTGGTTACTGTCAGGAGGGAGTCAGTGATGGAGTTATTGTAACAGTAGATTGACCTGTTGCACATCTGTCCAGCTGTGTTTTTTAATTTGCTCTGTTTTTCTGCTCACACATCTCCCCCTCTAGTTAAGTGAAGAACTGAACTACAGGATGTAGAATCAACAATTCCCAGGAGCGGGGGGTCAGATTGTGCTGAGCAGCAATGAGCCTCCAGTAATGCTGCTTTCTAAATTCCAGATCAGCTCTCAGTCCGACAGGCCTTTCGTATTTTAAATATCACAACAGAGCTGAGCGGGGGTGAGCGCAGCCTCAGCTGCACCGAGTCTCAGGGGCTCTCAGGACCCCAATCAGAGCCACTGGGCCTGGCGGACGTGCAGCAAGGACCCGGGGGAGGGAGGGTGCACCATTAAAGTGATGGTGCAGCACCTCCCCCATCCTCACCGCCACTTCCAGGTTTCTTCTCCCGTTTATCTCAACATTAAGAAGACGCTTTTGCTCTGGACTACACTGGTTATAAAGTAAGACTCAACTTTGTCTCTGAAAGTGATGAATAGCAGCAACAACAGCAGAATCCAACCCCTGCAGTTACATGTGAACTTGCTGATGTTGCAGCAGATTGAATGACTGAGTGAATCCCTTCCCACACACATGGCAGGGGAACGGCCTCTCCCCAGAGTGAATGTGTTGGTGTTTCAGCAGATCATTACTGCTTTTCAAGCTCTTCTCACAGTCAGGACATTGAAAAGGTCTCTGATCAGTGTGAACAAGTTGATGTTCAGTGAGGTTGGATGACTGAGTGAACCCCTGCCCACACACGGAGCAGGTGAATGATCTCTCCCCAGTGTGAACTCACTGGTGTTTCAGCAGGTTGACTCTGGCTGGGTTCAGTTCTACACTCACTGGTTCCTCTCTCTCTCCTCCCCTGAAGGTGCTGATTCTGACTGTATGTACGTGCTCTCTCCCCCTCCGACCCTCCCTGTCCAATGTAGTATCTCCCAGTTTTGGTGATGTGCTCTCCCTGACCTGTCTCCATTTCTCCTTCTTATACAGACTTGCCCTGACTGTCACTATTTCATAGAATCATACAGCACAGAAGGAGGCCAATCGGTCTTTTGTGCCTGTGCTGAATCTGTGAAAAAAATGATGCAATTAGTCCAACCCCCTGCCTATTTCCCCATAGTCCTGGAGAAATTCACTTTTAAATATTTGTCCAATTTCTTTATGAAAGTTATAATTGAATCTGTTTCCAGCACCCTGTCAGACAATTCATTCCAAATCCGAATCAGTTACTGGGTAAAAAGATCTCTCCTCACCTCCCCTTGACATTTTTGGCCAACAATCCCAGCTTCACCACCCTGTCCAGAGAACTGAAACCCCTCATCTCTGGTATCATTCTCGTAAATCTCCTCCGAACTGTCTCAAAAGCTTTGATGTCCTTTCTGAAACCTGGTGCCCAGAACTGGACACATTACTGCAGCTGAGATCGAGCCAGCGACGCCCACATCCCACGAACGCATAAAAAAAACGCTCCCTGCCAAATCCCCAATTCTTATCCATTTACAGACGCTCCTTGCCCAGTCCCCAAATCTTATTCATTTAGAGACGCTCCCTGCCCAATCCCCAATTCCTATCCATTTACAGACGCTCTCTGACCAGTTGACCTTGCTGGCGGGCAGTTTCGGGACGCCTCACAGGGAAAAGCTTCACCGCCACCCGCAGGGACACAAACGGGATTGTTCCATCCTATTGTGTCCTTGACGCCCTGCTCCAGCTGTGTGCACCCACTACGGGCGCGGTCTCCCTGCACTTTGTGAATATTCCGCTCCAGCTGCAGATGGAGGTCAGCCACTACCGCGCCTGCTCCTGATCAGAGACAAGGCAAATTCTGGAGCGCAGAGCATTCTGGGTACCACAACTGTCATTAATGTCAATCTCTGACATGATAATCAGGTTTTATTTCCGACATTTCATTTCCTGGTATGTTAGTGCGTGTTTTCTTTTGTACCTGTCAGTGCCTGGGAGGAGAGAGTCAGCTTCACTTTGTAGCCGTGAATTTCTGGTGTGAGAATGTGGGTTTTTACTCTGTATGTTTCAGTTTTTGGTTTGTGACTGTTTCTGCTATTGCTATGTGAGTTAACTTTGTGGAAAGAGATGCAGTGGTTTTTGTCGATGTTCATCCCAAGCAGCTATGTAGCACAGGAGTCTGTGCTCTACGGGCTATTCCCAGGGACGCACACCGAGACAAACATCAACTGCTGCTGGAGGACTATCAATTCGGTGAAATACGCCCTTTGGTCTGCCCGAAACTTGCTGGTCTTCCAGCGAAAAGAGTTGTCCACCACCGAATGTTGCAGACTGGCACATTCCAAGGTCCAGGACTACGTGCTGAGGGACGCACTAAAGCTTGGGGCAGCCGCAGCAAAGGCTCAATGGGGAAAGACCACAGTGTAAGGTCCCCCCACCAAGCTGAACTGAGGGGCTGGATCCATGGGAAACCCCTCGAACTGTATCGGAGAAATTTTGTGCGCTGTAAATGTAAAAATGTATATGGCATGACAATGAAATGGAAGGGTTGTGAGGCAACTCATGATTGTACAGAAGGTAACTGATCACCTTTGCACTGTTTGTATTCTTTGACTTGATGCTGTTTTAAACTGTTTGGGAATGTACTTTTTACAGATTTTTATGAATAAAGTATATTTTGGAAATAAAAAAAAATGTGAGTTTCACCACATATCTGTCAACAACTTTATGTGAAAATCAGCTTTTGTCCAGATCTATCAGTTTCTGATATAGAGTCTATCCAGCAGTCGCAGCAAGTGCTCCCTAAACAACCTCCACATTTCTGTCGTGCATTTCCCTGAGAACATCTGTTCCCAATTTATGCACCCCAGTTCCTGCCTAATAGCATTGTAATTCCCCCTCCCCCAATTAAATATTTTCCCATCCCGTCTGCTCCTGTCCCTCTCCATGACGATAGTAAAGGTCAGGGAGTTGTGATCACTATCACCGAAATGCTCTCCCACCGAGAGATCTGCCACCTGGCCTTGTTCGTTGCCAAGCACCAAATCCAACATAGCTTCCCCTCCAGTCAGCCTATCGACACAAACAGGTCAGTGGCAAGTGGTCCAGAGGAAAACCACAAAGAAAAAACATCCCAAAGCCACCACCCAAACCAGTGGCAAGAGGAGGCTCTCTTCTGAATCAGACTGCAACAACTCCTCTTCACTGGACGGGGAAATGCTGGAACGTCAGCCCCTTCAAAAGAGGCGGCAGAACTCCGAGATGGATGGTAAAGCATCCCAGCCCCCGGGCACTGGAAGCTGTGATGGGCCCGGCGTGGCCCAACCCCAATGCCCCACACGTAACGACGTGGCCAACGCATCTCAGCTCCGGGACACCGGGAGCAAAGACACGTCTGGCGCACCTGAGCTCCGGGAGACTGGGAGCTGTGATGTTTTCGAGGAGGAACAGATGGAAGCAGCTGAGGACAACCCAATGCTCTCTGCCTACAAGACCCCCCCGATGTCACCCGAGCGGAACAAACCCTGCATGAAAAATCAGGAGGGGTTTCTGATCCCAATCAACGTGAAACTGCTTGCGCACACGATGGGTATGCAGGAACATCCCGAAGGACTGGGACTAGCGAGGACAAATGGTATGGGAAGCAACAACTAATTTTTAGTAAAAAATGGGTGTAAGAATTGCTTCCATTAATGTGCGTAGCATTAAATCTACTACGCGATGTATTTCAACCTTGGATTACCTTGCCAAGGTCAAAGCTGACCTACTGTTTCTGCAGGAGTGTGGAATACCACACCTCAGCACCTACAGGCAGTGGTCGCGATGGTGGTCCCACGGGCCATCGATCTGGTCGGGGGGTAATGACTGCCGTTCCTCCAGCCTGGGTATTCTGCTGCGGGGAGGTAACTTCACCATCTCCGAAGTTAAGGAGGTGGTGGGCGGCCGCCTCCTCGTAGCACACGTGATGTACAACAACGCTCCGCTCCGGTTGATCAACGTGTACGCCCCGGGACAACGCAGCGAGCGGCTGATCGTCTTCCAGCAGCTCCCACTGCTGCTGGCGACGTCCAGGCCAGTCATCCTAGGCGGTGACTTCAACTGCATCATCGATGCGGCTGGACGATCTGGCAGTGATGACAGCAAACTGGACGCTACGTCCAGATTCCTAATAGAAACAGTTAAAGATGCCAAACTGCACGACGTCTTCAGCAAACCTGCAGACAGAGCGCAGCGCAGATACACATGGTCAAGATCGGACGGGTCTGCCCGTTCCAGGATTGACTTCCTGTTTGTGTCTCGTGCTGTCACGGTCGGATCCACCGACGTCAAGCCGGTGTTCTTCTCCGACCACTGCCTCTTACTGGCCGACTGTCACTTACAGGACGTCCAGCAGGTTGGCAGAGGGACGTGGAAACTCAATGCTACACTGCTGACCCCATAGAACGTTGAGGAACTCAAAAGGGATTACAAAGGTTGGAGGACCGTGAAACCCCTCTTTGAGTCTCCAGTTCACTGGTGGGAAGCGATTGAGGAGAACATCAAGAGGTTCTTCATCCGCAAAGGTGTTCAGAAGGTGGGGGTCAAGGTCAAGGAGGACCTCCAAGAGGTGAAGAGCCAGCAGGCCTCGCTCTTTGCCAAGGAGGCCTCCAAGATCATCTTCCGGTCCAGAGTCCGCTCCATCGAGCAGGATGAGACGTGCTCGCGTTACTTCTTCCAAAAGGTACACAGAGAGAGCTCTGTTATCAGCAGCCTGAAGGAAGAAGATGGCTCGGTAACGTCTTCGCTGTCCGACATACTAAGGATCAGCAAATCCTTTTGTGCTGGGCTGTATGACGCGAAGCCCACAGACAGCAGAGCCTCCCAGTCCTTCCTGTCATCTATCACAGAGGTCTTAGATGACAGCAGGAGGGAGAGACTGGACAAGCCGCTAACTCTGGACGAGCTGACAAAGGCCGTCGAGCCTTTCGAGACGAGTAAAACTCCCGGGAGCGACGGCTTACCGGTCGAGTTGTACTCGGCCCTGTGGGACTGGGTTGGCCCGGACCTGCTGGAAGTATACGAGAGTATGCTCCTGGCCGGCAGCATGTCAGAATCCATGAGAAAAGGCATCATCACGCTCATTTACAAGCAGAAGGGGGAGAGGGCAGAAATCAGAAATTGGCGGCCCATCTCACTGCTTAATGTTGATTACAAGATTCTGTCCAAAGTCATAGCCAGTCGAGTCAAGTCTGCTCTGGAGTTGGTGATTCACCCCGATCAGACCTGCACTGTACCCGGCAGGAAGATCTCTGATAGTCTCGCGCTACTCAGGGAGACGATCGCCTACGTACGGGACAGGAGGGTGGACACCTGCCTCATCAGCCTGGACCAGGAGAAGGCTTTTGACAGGATATCGCACACCTACATGATGGACGTGCTTTCCAAAATGGGGTTTGGGGAGGGAATCTGCAATTGGATCCAACTGCTCTACACAAACATCAGTAGCGCAGTCTCAATCAACGGGTGGGAATCTGAAAGTTTCCCGATCAAATCTGGAGTCAGACAGGGCTGCCCTCTGTCCCCGGTCTTGTTTGTTTGCTGTATTGAACCCTTTGCTGAGTCTATTAGGAAGGATGCGAGCATAAGAGGTGTGACAATCCCAGGCAGCGGAGGCACTCAGGTCAAAACCTCCCTGTACTTGGATGACGTCGCCGTTTTATGCTCGGATCCGCTGTCCGTGCGCAGACTGATGAGCATCTGCGACCAGTTCGAACTGGCCTCGGGAGCCAAAGTTAAGCATGGCAAGAGCGAGGCCATGTTCTTTGGGAACTGGGCTGACCGATCCTTTGTCCCCTTCACCGTCAGGTCAGATTACCTGAAGGTGCTGGGGATATGGTTCGGAAGGGCCGGGGCGTGCACCAAAACATGGGAGGAGCGAGTAGGCAAGGTACGACAAAAGTTGGAAATGTGGGGGCTGCGATCTCTCTCCATTGTGGGTAAGAACCTGGTCATCGGGTGCGAGGCGCTCACGTTGCTGCCAGACGTGGCGCAGGTCTGGCCCATACCCCACTCCTGCGCCGTGGCAGTCACCCGAGCCATTTTCCGCTTCGTCTGGGGATCTAAAATGGACCGGGTCCGGAGGGACACGATGTTCAAATCTCTGGACAAGGGCGGGAAAAATGTACCCAACGTGGCCCTCATCCTGATGACCACCTTCGTGTGCGGCTGCATCAAGCTGTGTGTAGATCCCCAGTACGCAAACTCCAAGTGTCACTACGTGCTGAGGTTCTATCTGTCCCCGGTGTTGCGAAGGATGGGCCTGGTCACATTGCCGCGGAATGCTCCGTGCAGTTGGGACGTGCCGTACCATCTATCCTTCGTGGAGCAGTTTCTGCGGGAAAACACCTTTGACCACCGGTCCATCAGGCAGTGGTCTGCACGAAATGTCCTCAAGGCGCTACGGGAAAAGGAAACGGTGGATACTGTCGGATGGTTCCCCGAGCAGACCGTCAAAGTCTTTTGGCGCAATGCCTCATCACCAGAACTTTCAAACAAACACCAAGACGTAGCTTGGCTGGTGGTGAGAAGGGCCCTCCCCGTCAGATCCTTCATGCACACCCGAAGTCTCGCCCCCTCCGCACAGTGCCCCCGTGTTGGCTGTGGTGGGGAAGAGATGGTCGCCCACCTCCTCCAGGAATGTGTCTTTGCAAAGCAGGTGTGGAAAGAGATGCAGTGGTTTTTGTCATGGTTCATCCCAAGCAGCTCTGTAACACAGGAGTCTGTGCTCCCCGGGCTGTTCCCAGGGACGCACACTGAGACAAACATCAACTGCTGCTGGAGGACTATCAATTCGGTGAAAGACGCCCTTTGGTCTGCCCGAAACCTGCTGGTCTTCCAGCGCAAAGAGTTGTCCACCACCGAATGTTGCAGACTGTCACATTCCAAGGTCCAGGACTACGTGCTGAGGGACGCACTAAAGCTTGGGGCAGCCGCAGCAAAGGCTCAATGGGGAAAGACCACAGTGTTAGGTTCCCCCACCAAGCTGGACTGATGGGCTGGATCCATGGGAAACCCCTCGAACTGTTTTGTTGATATTTACTTTTGCTGTAAATGTGAAACTATAATTGGCATAACAATCGTGAAATGGAAGAGTTGTGAGGCAACTCATGATTGTCTGGAAGGAAACTGATCCCCTTAGCACTGTTTGTTATTTTTGAGTTGATGCTGTTTTAAACTGTTTGGGAATGTAATTTTTGCAGATTTTTATGAATAAAGTATATTTTGGAAATAAAGAAAAAAGTTCTCCCAGGATGAGGCTAACCTATTGTACTGTGGATTTGCTGATGCCTGCGTTGTCTTCAAATGTGGGATACTCAACTGCAGAATTTGTGATAGTTGGGGGTCTGCTTTTGCGCTCACCCCTGATTATATGAATCAAAAATAGAATTTACTAGCTGTTGCTGGACAGTGTTTCTGCTCCCAAATCTTTTTTGCTAGAAACACTCGTGCTCGTTTCTTCGCAGCTCCAAGTACGCACTTCTCCACCTCAATGCTTGGACTGAGCTGGCAGGGGAGAGACCGTGATCAGTGGCATTTGATAATGCAGGTGCTGTTTTTGTGTTTTTTTGGGGGTGGGAGGTGGTTTCAGCACCGTATTTAGGGCATTCCGCCCTTTGGGATTGGAGATCTACCGTGGTGGTGGTTTCCCTGTCAGTTGAGGATTTAGTACTTGTCCCAGGAAAGCGTCAAGTAAAAATGGCTGCAACCAACACCAGTGCTCCAGGCCAGGGGGTGTGTAACACCGTTAGGGTGGCGGTGAAAGATAGTGAAGGAGTTGCACCCATCGACTGCGCCTACTTCATTAAGAATTTTGTTTTTCCAAAATATACTTTATTCATAAAAATCTGGAAAAAAACACTGCAGCCTCACAGCTCCAGCGACCCGGGTTCGGTTCTGGGTACTGCCTGTGTGGAGTTTGCAAGTTCTCCCTGTGACCGCGTGGGTTTCCGACAGGTGCTCTGGTTTCCTCCCACAGCCAAAGACTTGCAGGTTGATAGGTAAATTGGCCATTGTACATTGCCCGAGTGTCGGTAGGTGGTAGGAGAATTGAGGGAAGGTGGGGATGTGGTAGGGAATATGGGATTAATGTAGGATTACTGTAAATGGGTGGTTGGTGGTCAGCACAGACTCGGTGGGCTGAAGGGCCTGTTTTAGTGCTGTATCTCTCCATGACTCTATGACATTCCAATAAGTGTGAAAGAAATCAGTTTTCTTCAATACAGGAGTGAGTTGCCTCACAACCCTTCCATTCCACTTGCCTGCCATGTACATTTTACAGCAAAACCATATTTGGTGTATGCAGCCCGATGGGTTTCCCATGGGTCCAGTTCCTTAGTTCACTATGGCAGGAGGACCTTACACAATGGTCTTTCCACATTGAGCCTTTGCAGTGGCTACCCCAAGCTTTAGTGTGTCCCTCAGCACGTAGTCCTGGACCTTGGAATGTGCCAGTCTGCAACACTCGGTCGTGGACAACGTTTTGCGCTGGAAGACCAGCAAGTTTCGGGCAGACCAAAAAGTGTCTATCACCAAATTGATGGTCCTCCAGCAGCAGTTGATGTTTGTCTCGGTGTGCGCCCCTGGGAACAGCCCGTGGAGCACAGACTCCTGTGTTACAGAGCTGCTTGGGATGAACCTCGACAAAAACTACGGCATCTCTTTCCACACCTGCTTTGCAAAGACACATTCCAGAAGGACGTGGGCAACTGTCTCTTCCCCACCTACTCAGCAGAGATGACATCTGTTATTGAAGCAAAAAGCAGAACCGACCTGACGCACGACATGAAACCAGCAGCCAGAACATTATATGACTTGAAATTAGCCAAGGCAGTTGTGCAAGAGACAGTGAGACACTGCGCAAATAAACACTGGACAAAATCACAAATGTAACAATGCTTTCAAAAGCAAATCTCCCGAGTATGCTCACACTCGTCAAGCAGAGGTGACTTTGCTGGCTCAGGCACGTTTGCAGGATGGAAGATGACACATTCCCAAGGGTATTCTGTATGGGGAGGTAGCCGGAGACAGAAGACCAGTTGGATGCCCAAAGCCCCACTTCAAGGATGCCTGCAAGCAGGACATGAAGGCCCGAAACATCGATTTTCACACATGGGAGACACTGGCCAACAACAGAGGGAAATGGTGATATTACCCCTGGACTGGTGTGTGCGTCACCATGACAATCAGTGACTACAGCAGTTCGACAGCAGGTGCCGACATGGAAAACAGCAACACCTGATAATCCCACCTCATATGTGTCACTTGTGGAAGAACCTGCCTCTCACAGATTGACCTCTTCAGCTATCAGACAAAGTGCATCATGGGAAACTATCCCATCACCAATGAATTTGCTGCAAGTCCATCATCTCACGTAGAAGGAAGGATGACGACGACGACATCTACAACCAGGGCGGCCCATCGTGCCTGTGGCAGCTCTTTCATTTCCTTTCAACTATTTATCGAAATTCCCTTTTCAACCTTACGATTGAGTCTCCTTCCACCATTCTCTCAGGCAATACATTCCAGACCAAAAACAACAACAACTTGTGTGTAAATTTATAGAGCACCTTTAACGTAATACAGCGTCCCATGGCACTTCACAGGAGTGTCGGAAAGCAAATTTGGACCCCAAGCCACACAAGACCGTATTAGAGCAGATGGCCAAAAGCTTGGTCACAGAAGTAGCTTCCATGAGTGTTTTAAAGGAAGGAAGAGAGGTCGAGAGGCAGAGAGTTCAGGGAGGGAAATCTCAGGCTTCGGGCCTGGACAGCTGATGTCACAGCTGCCAGCGGTGGAGCGATAAAAATCAGCGATGCTCAAAAGACCAGAATTGGAGCAGGGCCGGAATCTCGGGGGGAGTGAACCAAATAAAATCCGGTCCTTTGTATCCCCCTCGCAGCTCACACTCCCACCTTGCTTTTTATTATCAATCGATTTCCCTCTTGCAGTTCTATTTCACACCAAGAGATGTCAGTCTCATGCCATTTCACAGCAAGCTGCAGACAAGCTTACTTTACTGCCAGTCTAATACTGTGTTGAGTGGACAAGGATGTGTGTGGTGTGCAGTGTGTGGTGTGCAGCAAGGTTAGACTCAAACCAAAGAAGCTGCATCACTCCAAGCGGAAGGGCCGCCTGCGCATCAGCACTAGCAGAATTTCTTATCCACAGCTGTTACGTAAGTTTCTAAATTCACTTGATAAAGTCCTTCAAAACACTCCTACAGGGGATGCAGAGACCAAGTGGGCCCACATCAGAGATGCCATCTATGACTCAGCTATGATCACCTATGGCAAACGTGTGAAGCAGAATGCAGACTGGTTTCAATCACACTTTGAAGAGCTGGAACCTCTCATAGCCACTAAGCGCATTGCACTGTTGAAATACAAGAAAGCCCCCAGCGAGTTAACATCCGTAGCTCTTAAAGCAGCCAGAAGCGCTGCACAAAGAACAGCCAGGCACTGTGCAAATGACTACTGGAAACACCTATGCAGTCATATTCAGCTGGCCTCTGACACTGGAAACATCAGAGGAATGTATGATGGCATTAAGAGAGCTTTTGGGCCAAACATCAAGAAGATCGCCCCCCTCAAATCTAAATCAGGGGACATAATCACTGACCAACGGAAGTAAATGGACTGCTGGGTGGAGCACTACCTAGAACTGTACTCCAGGGAAAATGTTGTCACTGAGACCGCCCTCAATGCAGCCCAGTCTCTGCCAGTCATGGATGAGCTGGACGTACAGCCAACAAAATCGGAACTCAGTGATGCCATTCATTCTCTCGCCAGCAGAAAAGCACCTGGGAAGCACAGCATTACCCTGAAATAATCAAGAGTACCAAGCCTGCTATACTTCCAGCACTCTGCGGACTGTTTTGCCTGTGCTGGGACGAGGGAGCAGTACCACAGGACATGCGCGATGGCAATATCATCACCCTCTATAAGAACAAGGGTGACCGTGGTGACTGCAACAATTACCGTGGAATCTCCCTGTTCAGGATAGTGGGGAAAGTCTTCACTCGAGTCGCTTTAAACAGGCTCCAGAAGCTGGCTGAGCGTGTCTACCCTGAGGCACAGTGTAACTTTCGAGCAGAGAGATCCAACATTGACATGCTGTTCTCCCTTTACCAGCTACAGGAGAAATGCCGTGAACAACAGATGCCCCTCTACGTTGCTTTCATAGATCTCACCAAAGCCTTTGACCTCGTCAGCAGACATGGTCTCTTCAGACTACTAGAAAAGATTGGATGTCCACCAAAGCTGCTAAGTATCATCACCTCATTCCATGACAATATGAAAGGCACAATTTAGCATAACGGCACCTCATCAGACCCCTTTCCTATCCTGAGTGGCATGAAACAGGGCTGTGTTCTCACACCTACATTGTTTGGGATCTTCTTCTCCCTGCTGCTCTCACATACATTCAACCCTTCAGAAGAAGGAATTTTCCTCCACACAAGATCAGGTGGCAGGTTGCCCGTCTAAGAGCGAAGACCAAAGTACGGAAAGTCCTCATCAGGGAACTCCTCTTTGCTGACGATGCTGCATTAATATCTCACACTGAAGAGTGGCTGCAGAGTCTCATCGACAGGTTTGCGGCTGCCTGCAACGAATATGGCCTAACCATCAGCCTCAAGAAAAAGAACATCATGGGACAGGATGTCAGAAATGCTCCATCCATTAATATCGGTGACCACGCTCTGGAAGTGGTTCAAGAGTTCACCTACCTAGGCTCAACTATCACCAGTAACCTGTCTCTCGATGCAGAAATCAACAGGTGCATGGGAAAGGCTTCCACTGCTATGTCCAGACTGGCCAAGAGAGTGTGGGAAAATGGCACACTGACACAGAGCACAAAAGTCCAAGTGTATCAAGCCTGTGTCCTCAGTACCTTGCTCTGCGGCAGCGAGGCCTGGACAACGTATGTCAGCCAAGAGCGACGTCTCAATTCGTTCCATCTTCGCAGCCTCCGGAGAATCCTTGGCATCATTTGGCAGAACCATATCTCCAACACAACCCCAGCATATACACCCTACTGAGCCAGTGGCACTTGAGATGGCTTGGCCATGTGAGCCGCATGGAAGATGGCAGGATCCCCAAGGACACATTGTACAGCGAGCTCATCACTGGTATCAGACCCACCGGCCGTCCATGTCTCCGCTTAAAAGACGTCTGCAAACGCAATATGAAGTCCTGTGACATTGATCACAAGTCGTGGGAGTCAGTTGCCAGTGATCGCCAGAGCTGGCGAGCAGCCATAAAGGTGGGGCTAAAGTGTGGCGAGTCGAAGAGACTTCGCAGTTGGCAGGAAAAAAGACAGAAGCGCAAGGGTGGAGCCAACTGCGTAACAGCCCTGACAACCAATTTTATCTGCAGCACCTGTGGAAGAGTCTATCACTCCAGAATTGGCCTTTATAGCCACTCCAGACGCTGCTTCACAAACCACTGACCACCTCCAGGTGCTTACCCATTGTTTCTCGAGACAAGGAGGCCAAAGAAGAAGAAGATTCTTACACCTCTCTGAGATTTGCCGACATATTTTCTCCTCTATCTCTTCCTGTCTGTTTCGAGGCCTGTAGTACACTCCCAGCCAAGTGATTGTCCCCTTTTTGTTTTTAAGTTCTACCCATATGGCCTCATTTGAGGAATTTCTAAGATATCATCCTTCCTTACTGCAGTAATTGACTCCTTGATCAACAGTGCAATGCCACCTCCTCTTTTACCCCTTCACCTGTCTTGCCTGTAGATTCTGTACCCTGGAATACTGAGCTGCCATCCAGCCCCTCCCTCAACCATGTCTCTGTGATAGGAATAAGAAACAGACCCAGTGGTCGAGGAAATTAAGGCCCTCCCTCCTGCACCATATCCTCAGCCAAGCATTCATCTGCTCTACCCTCTTACTCCTATACTCATTAGCATGTGGCATTGGGAGTAATCCAGAGATTACAACCTTTGAGGTCCTGCTTTTTAATCTGCTATCTAGCTCCCTAAATTCTGGTTGCAGGACCTCATCCCTCTTTCTACCTATGTCATTGGTGCCAATGTGTACCATGACCTCTGACTGTTCACCCTCCCCCTTGTCCTGCAGCCACTCTTTGTGACATCCTTGACCCTAGCACCAGGGAGGCAACATATCATCCTGGATTCACGTTTGCAGCCACAGAAATGCCTATCTGTACCTCTTACGATAGAATCCCCTATCACTATAGCTCTTCTACTCCTTTTCCGCCCCTCCTGTGCAGCTGATCCACCTGTGGTGCCACAGACTTGGTTCTTGCTGCATTCCCCTGAGAAGCTATCTCCCCCAACAGTATTCAAAGTGGAAAATCTGTTTGAAAGGGAGATGGATCCAGGGGACTCCTTCACTACCTGCCTAGTTCTTCTACTCTGCCTGGTGGTGACCCATTCCCTTTCTACCTGAGCAGTCTTTACCTGCGGTGTGACCACCTCCCTCTTCGTGCTATCCATGATGATCTCAGCCTCGCAGATGCTCCACAGTATTTCCAGCCGCCGCTCCAGATCCGAAACGTGGATTTCGAGTAGCTGCAGCTGGAGACACATCCTGCACACGTGTTCGCCCTGGATACTGGAAGTCTCCCTGACTTCCCACATTGCACAGGAGGATCACTCCACATTGCTGAGCTGCCCTGCCATGACTTACCCTCAATTTATCCCCTTAAATTACCCAAAAATTAAATTATTTACACTAGGGACCTTGATTCTCCCCCAAAAAACACGACCTCCTTTATTGAAAAAACTGTAGACCTTTCCCTTTACTTTTAGTTACTTACCCAGCTATTTAGAGTAACTCCCTAACAGCAGACACTCACCAACCAATCACCTTGCAGCCTTCCTGTGACATCACTGCTCACTTTGTTTTCAAACTCCGGCGTGCCTGGACTGCTCTCCGCTCCTCTCCCGGAAGGTGAGTGACTGGGCCGCGATCCTCAGGCTCAATTTATCGGCTCCACTCTCGGTGTTCTCCCCACAGGTCCGCTCCTCTCCTGGAAGGTGAGTGACTGGGCCGCAATCCTTGGGTTCAATTTATCGGCTCCACTCTCGGTGTTCTCCCCACAGGTCCACTCCTCTCCGCTCCGCCCCCGGAAGGAAAGTAAGTCTGGTATCTGTGACGGACAATGAGGAGAAACACAATATCAGGAGAGAGTGAAATACATTTTACTCTTCAGACGATATTATTTATTATATTTCAGCTGTTCCTTGTTTCACAAATATTTTGGCAGGCTTTTCAAATTTCTGAATGGGTTTCAGCTCTGACAATTTGCCGCTGTCAATCTCCACCCCATTTTCTCATTGCCCTTTGATGATCGGCGAAATAGCAGCTACCTGATTGGTGACATGAACCAGCCAATGAGCTTCAGCAGACAGTAATCAATCAGAAGTAGCCGGACTGCATTCCTCCAGAAGGTAAAGCAGGGAAGTGCAGGAGGAATTCTTCACTCTTTGTGAAATTATTTGTGAGATTGTGGAAATGTCTGGAAGAGGAGCAGGGGAGAGACCATGATCCTGTCTCAGGTAAGTTTTTGAGTAAAATGGCTGCAATCAATTCTGTAACTTCAGGCCAGGGAGTGTGTAACACCGTTCGGGTGGTAGTGAAGGATATTGATGGAGATGCACCGGTTGATCGTACCTTCTTCATTAAGAAAATCCTTATTGATTGCTGTGGATTCCAAGCTGCGAACATCTTCTGCCTGCAGGACTTCCCCAGCAGTGGATATTTTGACGTGACGTCCAAGAACATGGCGGATGCATCAAGTTCCTGAAGGTGTTCAAGGAGAAGGGAAACCAGGCGCCGCTGTCGATCCTCACAATGGAGCCGCTCTTCACACTGCCATCGCAACGTGACCGTGTGGTGAGAAGCCACCTCTACAACCCCCATGTTCCTGTCGTGGATGTACTCACCTTCCTCACCAGGTATGTCGAGGTGGCCGGCAGCAGCACTGATGTCAAGGACCCATTTGGGAATTGGACCAGTTAGCGGCAGGTCAAGGTGACCTTGAAGGTCAATGCCAACGGAGCCATCATCCATCCTCCCTCCAGCTTCACTTTCGGGGGAAGTCGAGGCTTCATGGTCTATGCGGAGCAGCCCAGAGTTTGTCGTACCTGCAGCAAATCTGGTCTTGTGGCAGCTAACTGCAGCACAGTCGTCTGCAAGAACTGCAAGAAGGAAGGCCATCACACCAAGGACTGTAAACAGAGTAAGTGCTGCAACCTGTGAGGTGGGGCAGGCCACCTCTACAAAACCTGCCCAAACGCTGCCTCAGTTATGCTCAGGCAGCAAGGACCAAGGAAAGTCTGGGTTAAGGAACGGTGAACACGTCTGGTGCTGGGAGGGAAACAAGCAATCCTCCCCACAGCGATGAAAGTCTATCTGAGAAAGAGAAGAAAGGGGAGGCAGCTGCAACCAGTGACCCAACACCTACTCCGTGCCTGGAAACTCCTCCTCCACAGACAGAATTAATGGAGGGGGAGGCAGCAGATGGACAAACAGGTCAGTGGCAGGTGGTACAAAGGAAGAACACAAAGTAAAAAGCTCCAAAAAAAGAACAGGTCACCACCCAAACCAATGGCAAGAGGAGGCTACCGTCTGAGACAGACTACAGCAGCTCCTCCTCACTGCACGAGGAAGGGCCGGAACGATGGCACCTCCAAAAGAAGCAGCAGAACTCAAAGGAGCTGGAAGATAAAGCCCCCCAGCTCCGGGGCACTGGAAGCTGTGACACGCCCAGCGCACCCCAAACCAAAAGCATGGAACCCAAGGAGATGCTCAGTGCACCCCAGCTCCGGGAGACCGAGAGCAGCGAAGTGTCCTGCGCACTCCAGCTCCAGCTCCGGGAAGTCAGGAACAGTGATGTCTTCGAGGAGGGAACGAGGGGAAAGACACCAACAGCAGAGGACAACCCAAGCCTTGCTGCCTACAAGACCCGTCCCCCAACTGCCGATGTCACCCCAGTGGAACAAAACCCTCATGAATAACCATGAGGGGTTTCTGGGCTCAACGAATGTGAAACAGCTTGCGGACACGATGGGAATGCAGGAACATACTCAAGGACTGGGACTAGCAAGGACACCTGGTGTGGTAAGCAACACCCAACTTGATAGTGGATGTAAAGAATGCTTCGATGAACATGCATTGTGTTAAATCCACCACGTGATGTGTTTCAACCTTGGATGACTTCGCAAAGGTCAAAGCCGGCGTACTGTTTTGTCAGGAGTGTGGAATCCTGCACCGCAGCACTTACAGGCAATGGTCTCACGGGCCATCGATCTGGTCCAGAGGAAATGATTCCTGTTCCTCCGGCCTGGGTATTCTGCTGTGGGGAGGCAATTTAACCATCTCTGAAGTTAAGATGCTGGTGGGAGGTCGCCTTCTCGTAGCAGATGTAATGTACAACAATGCTCCGCTCCAGTTAAGCAACGTATATGCCCCGGTCCAATGCAGCGAGACGCTGACCATCCTCCAGCAACTCCCACTGCTGCTGGCGACATCCAGGCCGGTCATTCTTGGAGGTGACTTCAACTGCATCATTGATGCAGCTGGACGATCTGGCAGTGACGACAGAAAACTGGACGCTACCCCCAGATTCTTAAAGGAAACAGTATAAAATGCCAAACTGCACAATGTCTTCAGCAAACCTGCAGACGGAGCGCAGCGTAGATACACCTGGTCAAGATCGGACGGGTCTGCCCGTTCCAGGATTGACTTCCTGTATGTGTCCCCTGCTTTCACGGTCAGATCCACCGACGTCAGGCCGGTGTTCTTCTCCGACCACTGCCTCTTACTGGTTGACTGTCACTTACAGGATGACCAGCGGGTTAGCAGGGGGACATGGAAGCTCAATGCTACACTGCTAACCCCAGAGAACATTGTGGAACTCAAAAGAGATTGAAAAAGTTGGAGAACAGTGAGACCCTCTTTGAGTATCCGGTGCACTGGTGGGAAGCGATCAAGGAGAACATCAAGAGGTTCTTTATCTCCAAAGGTGTTCAGAGGGTAAGAGAGACAGAGGGAAATGTCCGCACTCCAGAAAAGAATGCAAAATCTGCTCCGGCTGCAGTCGATGGGTGTCGAGGTCAAGGAGGTGCTCCAAGAGGTGAAGAGCCAGCAGGCCTCGCTCTTTGCCACGGAGGCCTCCAAGATCATCTTCCGGTCCAGAGTCTGCTCCATTGAGCAGGATGAGACGTGCTTGCGTTTCTTCTTCCAAAAGGTACACAGAGAGAGCTCTGTGATCAGCAGCCTGAAGGAAGAGGATGGCTCGGTCACAACTTCACACTCCGACATACTAAGGATTAGCAAATCCTTGAATGCTGGGCTGTAAGACGTGAAGTCTATGGACAGCACGTCCTCCCAGTCCTTCCTGTCATCTATCACAGAGGTCTTAGATGACAGCATGCAGGAGAATCTGGACAAACCGCTAACTCTGGACAAGCTGACAAAGGCCATCAAGTCATTTGAGACGAAGAAAACTCCCGGAAGCGACGGCTTACCAGTTGAGTTGTATTCGGCCCTGTGGGACTGGGTCAGCCCAGACCTGCTGGAAGTGTACGAGAGTACGCTCCTGGCCGGCAGCATGTCAGAATCCATGAGGAAAGGCATCATCACCCTCATCTACAAGCAGAAGGGGGAGAAGGCAGAAATCAGAAATTGGCGGCCCATCTCACTGCTTCATGTAGACTACAAAATTCTGTCCAAAGTCATCGCCAGTCGAGTCAAGACTGCTCTGGAGTTGGTGATTCACCCTGATCAGACCTGTACTGTACCCAGCAGGAAGATCTCTGATAGTGTCGTGCTACTCAGGGATACGATCGCCTATGTATGGGTCAGGAGGGTGGACACCTGCCTCATCAGCCTGGACCAGGAGAAGGCTTTTGACAGGATATCGCACACATACATGATGGATGTGCTCTCCAAAATGGGGTTTGGGGAGGGAATCTGCAATTGGATCAAACTGCTCTGCACAAACATCAGTAGTACAGTCCAAACAATTGGGTGGGAATCAGAAAGTTTCCAATCAAATCTGGAGTCAGACAGGGCTGTCCTCTTTCCCCTGCCTTGTGTGTTTGCTGTATCGAACACTTTGCTGAGTCTATTTGGAAGGATGCGGGCATAAGAGGAGTGACAATCCCAGGCAGTGGAGTCACTCAGGTCAAAGCCTCCCTGTACATAGATGATGTTGCAGTATTCTGATCGGATCCGCTGTCCATTCACAGACTGATGAGCATCTGCAACCAGTTCGAACTGGATTCGGGAGCCAATGTTAACCATGACAAAAGCGAGGCCATGTTCCTTGGAAACTGGGCTGACCGATCCTTTGTCCCCTTCACCGTCAGGTCAGACTACCTGAAGGTGCTGGTGATATGCTTTGTCAGGGCCGGGACGTGCACCAAAACCTGGGAGGAGCGAGCAGCCAGGGTACAACATAAACTGAGCAAGTGGGAGCAGCGATCTCTCTCTATTATGGGTAAGAACCTGGTCATCAGGTGCAAGGTGCTCACGTTGTTGCTGTAAGTGGCACAGGTCTGGCCCATACCTCACTCCTGTGCTGTGGCGATCACCCGAGCCATTTCCCGCTTTATCTGAAGACGCAAAATGGACAGGGTCCGGAGGGACACGATGTTCAAACCTCTGGATGAAGGCGAAAAAATGTACTCAACATCGCCCTCAACCTGATGGCCGCCTTAGTATGTGGCTGCATCAAGCTGTGCGTAGAGCCCCAGTATGCAAACACCAACTGTCACTATGTGCTGAGGTTCTATCTGACCCCGGTGTTGCGAAGGATGGATCTGGTCACATTGCCACGGAACGCTCCATCCAGTTGGACTGTGCGTTCGTGGAAATGTTTGTGTGGAAAAACACCTTTGACCACCAATCCATCAGGCAGTGGTCTGCACGGAATGTCCTCAAGTATATTTTTGGAAAAGAAAAGTCTGGAAAAGGAAAGACCGGCGGGAAAGCTCGGTCTAAGGCCAAGTCTCGCTCCTCCCGGGCTGGACTGCAGTTCCCGGTGGGCCGTGTTCACAGGCTCCTGAGAAAGGGCACCTTTGCTGAGCGTGTGGGTGCCGGAGCCCCGGTCTATCTGGCTGCTGTGCTCGAGTATCTGACCGCTGAAATCCTCGAGTTGGCCAGTAACGCGGCCCAGGACAACAGGAAGACCCGCAACATCCTCAGACACCTACAGCTGGCTGTCCAGAATGACGAGGAGCTCACCAAGCTGCTGGGAGGGGTGACCATCACTCAGGGCTGGGTGCTGCCTAATATCTAGGCCATGCTGCTGCCCAAGAAAACCAGCGCTCCGGGCACAAAAAGCAAGGCAATCTGCCAGGATTTTATCAAATACCCAAAGGTTCTTTTCAGAGCCACCCACAGCATCATTCTTGTAAATCTCCTCTGTACTCTCTACACAGCAATTATGTCCTTTCTGTCATGTGATGAACAGAACTGTACGCAATCCTCCAGCTGTGGCCAAACCACCGTTTTAAACAGTTCTCGCATTACATCCCTGCTTTTGTCGACCAAGAAAGGAAAGCATTCCATATGCCTTCTTCACCACTCTATCTACCGATCCTGTCACTTTCAGGGACCTGTGGACATGCACTCCAAAGTCTCTCACTTCTTCGACCCATCTCAATATCTTCCCGTTTATTGTGTATTCCCTTGCTTTGTTTGCCCTCCCCAAATGCATTACCTCACACTTCTCCAGATTGAATTCCATTTGCCACTTTTCCGCCCACTCAATTAAACCATTCATATCATTCTGAAGTCCACAGCCATCCTCCTCACCAACAATTCCACGGCCAATTTTTGTGTCATCAGCAAATTTCCCAATCATAGCTCCCACATTTAATTCCAAATAATTAATTTTTTTTTAAGAGATACAGCACTGAAACAGGCCCTTCGGCCCATCGAGTTTGTGCCGACCATCAACCATCCATGTTATACTAATCCTACACTAATTCCATTTTCCTACCACATCCCCACCAGTCCCTATATTTCCCTCCCACCTTCGTCGGAACAATTTATAATGGCCAATTAACCTATCAACCAGCAAGTCTTTGGCATGTGGGAGGAAACTAGAGCACCCAGAGGAAACCCACACAGACACAGGGAGAACTTGCATACTCCACACAGGCAGTGCCCAGAATTGAACCCGGGTCGCTGGAGCTGTGAGGCTGCGGTGCTAACCGCTGCGCCACTGTGCTGCCCGTGTGGTAATATACACCACAAACAGCAAGGGACCCAACACTGAGCCCTGTGGAACGCCACTAAAAACTGCTTTCCATTCGCAAAAACATCCGTTGACTACTCTCCTTTGTTTCCTGTCACTGAGTCAATTTTGGATCCAACCTGCCACATTCCCCTGTATCCCATGGCCTTTCATTTTATTGACCAGACTGCCATGTGGACCTTATCAAATGCCTTACTAAAATCCATGTAAACCACATCCAGCGCACTATCCTCATAAATGTTCCTTGTTACTTCCTCAAAAAACTCAATAAAGTTAGTGAGACATGACCTTCCCTTAACAAATCCATGCTGACTATCCCTGATTAATCCGTGCCTTTCGAAGTGGTATTTTATCCTGTCCCTCAGAATTGATTCGAATAATTTACCCACCACTGAGGTCAGACTTACCACATCCTTTTAAAATAATAGTACAACGTTCGCAGACCTCCAATCCTCCGGCACCTCCCCCATATCCAGTGAGGATTTGAAGATGATCCTCAGCGCATCCACTATTTACTCCCTGGCTTCCTTTAACAACCTCAGATGCAAACCATCTGGCCCTGGTGATTTATTCATTTTCAAGGATGTCAGACCCTCTAGTACTTCCACTCTCATTATGCTTATCGTATCTAATATTTCACACTCCTCTTCTTTTACGACAATGTCTGCATCATCCCTCTCCTTTGTGAAGGCAGAGACAAAAAACTCATTAAGAACCCCGCCCACATCTTCTGGATCCACACAGAAGTTCCCTTGTACATCTCTGATAGGCCATACCCTTTCCTTAGTTATCCTCTTGCTCTTAATGGACTGATAAAACATCCTTGGGTTTCCTTCAAGTAGTTGTATCCAGTCCACATCCACCAAATCACCTCTCAGTTTTGTAAAATTTGCCTTCCCCCAATTTAGAACTTTTACTTTTCGAGCTGCCCTGCCATTACTAAGCTTTACAAACTCATTATTGCTCGTGTAATAAGTGTAATAAGTAGAATAATTTACCAGTTACTCACCGATCAGCTTCTTCCCCTGTCCCATGGAGGCTGAAAAGGCAGAAGAGACCAAAGAGCACCTCTTTCCCCTAGTCAGTGAAGTCCCTCACACATCAACTCACAGCTTTACACTCTGTCCAAACAGCACTTTCTCATTAGTAATTATTCATAAATTACACTAACTAAAACATTAGTAACCTGACCAATTACAAGGTAGCTATTTGAGTGTTTTTAAACAAAGAGCTTTTTTCCCTATCCCAAAGGCTCTTTTCAGATCCACCCACAGTATCTGAAAGGGCTGATTACTGTCTGAAGTCTGCTGTACCCACACCTCTGTCTATCCCTCTTCATCCAGAACAACCAGTGATATCTTCCATTCCTTTCACCATCATGTGTTTAACTCGCTTCTCCTTATAGACAGTCAGATATCAATGTAATAATGAAATGATCTGTGTCAGTGCTGGCCATTTCCCTGTCCTGATTTCAGACCCCACTCTGGACACTTGTTTCCCATTCCAGGACCTTCTTGTATTAATATTCAGCACCACATGTCAGTCAGAAACTTGTCTCAATGAACCGATCCTTTTACTGAACTTCCAACTGCTGCTGTCCATTTCTCGAGGGAAAGAGCTGCTCACTGTGTAAGGATGTGAGGGGAATGTAACCCGGCTGCTGGTGAGAAGGTCCCGTCTTCTCAATCAAAAGCCTTTTATTTTACTACAGTGATTCCCAGATTCCCAGCTGGTCTGTTGAGGATTTTGTTTTCACAGAAATATCTTGTTAAATACAAATCTGATTCCAACATGTCAGTAACAGGACAGAATGGGAACCTTTTAAAAGGATGAAGCAACTATTTCAGTGGCTTCTCACAGTTCCCCTGAAGCCTGTGTGAAGGGGAATTACCAATAGTCTGTAATTTATTGCTTCCACACCGAGTTTGAGTTATTTGTCGCGTGAAAGATTGCTGAACGGAGTCTTTTACTGTCAGTTACGGATAAGAAGTTGACAAAAATTGGCAAAATAAAGCTGTTCATAAAATAGCACCAGCAATTTGAGTCGGTAAAAGCAAAATTGTGTTTTAAAAGTTTATTTAAACCGCTACGGGAAAATAGATTTTTATGTACTTTTCCAGTCGATCACTTCTTTTCCACAGTGAAATTGGCGGCTTTCACAAATTCAAATATTCTCCCAGGTTGACAGGTTGAACCAATGATTTTTTGTATTTTGTGCTTCGAGATTCTCTGATTGAATCATTCGTTTAAGCTAATTTCTGTGTGGCCTAATGGATAAGGCGTCTGACTTCGGTATATTCTATGATGTTATCAGAAGATTGCAGGTTCGAGTCCTGCCGCGGTCATTTTGACCCAAAGGGATTATGCAGGAATTTGGGGATTGAGTCGGGGACTGAACAGATTGGAAACACGACATGGACTTAATGGGGCGAATGGCCTCCTCATGTGCTGTCTCTGCCTTTTTGAGAAGAGGGTGAACAATCAAAAGTGGGCTGGGGTTACAGCGGGTTCAAACTGCAGGAATTCCAGGTCCCGAAATGACTGAGCTGAAACTGATCAGTTTCACTGCAGGAAACACCGTCTCGGGGGAAATAACATCACAAATAATTCAATTTGACTAATTATTCAATTATAAAACAATGGGCAGATGTGAAGGTGCGATGTTACTTTTCACTGTGAGGGGAGAATCCGCCATCTGGGTAAATCAGCAACTTTATAACATCGTCTGTACGTTTAGAAAAGAAACGATGAAAACTCTCCCCATAACCCTGGTGCGGTGGAAAGGCTCAATTCAGAGATTGGAACATAAGGAGAGCACAACATAAATCATTAACTGATATTTCCGGCATAAAACACACCCCAGCTCCCGTTCCCATGTCACTGCTGTCCCTATGAGGCGGTGGGTGACTCTGAAAAGAGACTTTGTTTTGTGTTTCTGCAGGAAAACCACAACGATCCTCCCAGGCAGTGAAACTCATCTTCCCAGAATCACCATACCAGATTGAAACAGAAAACACAAAGACAGTGAGAAAGTTCCAGAGAGTTACTGAGCATTAAAACCAATGAAATAAACCAATTCTAGAGAGATGTTGGTGCAGTTTTTTCAGAGCGATTGTGGGTGGCTCTTAAAAGAGCTGTTGTGTTTCGAGTGTTTTCACTACATGGTGGAGTTTTCCTTGGAGTTGATGTACTTGGTCACTCACTTTGTCCCTTCTCACATTCCGAGCGCTTTGTTGGGTGGAAATATTTATTCAGGCAGTTTCAACAGCTCAGAGCCGACATTGAGTCAGAAACCATAAATGGGAGTACGGGACACAGACAAGGAATTTACGCTGGACCTTTAGAAATCTCATTGGTTATAGGCCTCAGTTGGAGCGCAGTGTCTAATTCCATGCTCCACACTTTAGCAGGAATGTCAAGGCCTCAGAGAGGGTGCAGAGGAGATTTACTGGAATGGTATCAGAAATGCAGGAATTCAGCTAATGTGGAAAGAATAGGGGTCTGGGGTGTGTGAAGCTGGGGTCCTTCTTCTTAGAGCAGAATGGCAGTTAATAGTTGCGTTCAACATTGTGAAGAGTTTTTATATGAATAAAGAAGTTTGACTGCAATTAGACAGAGCCTTGTTGAGATCACACATTATGGGCAGCACAGTGGCGCAGTGGTTAGCACCGCAGCCTCACAGCTCCAGCAACCCGGGTTCAATTCTGGGTACTGCCTCGGTTGGGTTTGCAAGTTCTCCCTGTGTCTGTGTGGGTTTTCTCCAGGTGCTCCGGTTTCTTCCCACAAGCCAAAAGACTTGTTGGTAGGTAAACTGGCCATGATAAATTGTCCCTGGTTTAGGTAGGTGGGAGGGAAATATAGGGTCGGTGGGGATGTGGTAGGAATATGGCATTCGTGTCGGATTAGTATAAATGGGTGGTTGTTGGTCGGCACAGACTCGGTGGGCCAAAGGGCCTTTTTCAGTGCTGTATCTCTCTGTGACTCTGGAGATGTGGATGCTCGTTGGGTATATCCAAGAGAGAGATCGATAGGTTTTTGGATACTAAGGGAATCAAGGGATCTGTGCTAGTGTGGTAAGATGGAGTTGATGTAGAAAATCAGCTGTGATCTTATTGAATGGCAGAGCTATTTCGATGGGCCGAATGGCCCACTCCTATTTTTTATGTAACGTTCCATTCCTCTCAGGGAATATTTTATTTTCAAAAAGAGAAATACTGCACACACTGGAAATCTGAATAATAACAGAAGATTCTGGAAACACTCAGCAGTTCCAGCTGTATCTGTGTAGAGAGGAAGGTAGGAGCAATGTTTCAGGTCTATAGAAGGGTCACAGAACTGGACCATTACCCCGAGCTTCTCTTCTCCACAGTTGTTTCCGGACTGGCTGAGTGTTTTCAGTATTTTAGGCTTTTTCTTTCTGTATTTCATCCATTTCCCACTTGACTATTTGCTGTGAAACTTTCAGCGTTGTGCACAATCCCTGGTGTCGTTGTGTTTCCTTTATTTGAAGTAATGTAAATAGTATCCTGAAATGAATTTGCCAAATGGTTGGGCAAATTGTTACAACCAGTTTTTGAGCAAGTTCTCCACATGCACAGTGAAGGATTCCTTCACATTTGCGAAGACCATACAGGACTTGCATATCGATAGCAATGCCGTGTCCATGTGTCATTTGACATTGCTAGCCTATTCACCAATGTACCACTTCAGGAAGCCATAGATATTTGCACTGCAGTGCTATATCATGGTGATCTAGACCCGTCACCATTGTGTGAATCAGTATTCATTGAACTTATGAACTCGGCAACTTGCACAGTTGGGTTCAGTTTTATTGACACCATGTATCGCTGGTGTTGCCATGGGATCACCTCTAGGCCCAGCTCTCACAAACATCTTTGTTGGATTCCATGACAAACCTGTTTTTAAGGTAATGACACCTAACCTCCGACCTCTTGCATATTTCCAATATGTAGATGATACGTTTGCTAAATTTGAATCCGCAGCTGCATGAAATAATTTCCTTGCACGTCTTCATGGGCTCCATCCGACACTCAAATTCACCTTTGGAATGGAGCTGTCAAATGAGTTCCCTTTCCTTGATGTACTAGTTGAGAAATCTGCTAAGGGGTTTTCTACCACGGTCTACCGCAAACCTACCTTCACTGGTCAATACACGCGTTGGGATTATTTCAGTTCCACACGCTATAAGATTGGTCTTATCGACAACCTCATAAATAGAGCTGAGCCATTTGCTCACCATGCAAGCTTGATGCTGAAATAGGGTGAATCAAAGACATCCTGCATTACAATGGCTACACTGATCAGATCATTTCTCACTGTGTATCGCACAAACCTATAAACGGGCTGAAGGACGTCATTTTGAGCCCTGAAAAGTGCCCAGTCTCCCTCAAATTACCCTGGAAGGGTAATATATCCCCAGTATTTGAGTAACAGGTGAAGCGAGCTGTTTCCTGCTGTTACTATGCAGGAGCAACAAGTGTGGTGTTCGCCACTAACAGGATGCTGCTGTCAAGCAAAAGAGACGTCCTGCCTATCACACAAAGAAGTAACGTGATATATGAATTTTAATACCAGTGTGATGCTAGGTTTCTAGACCGTACATCCCAAAACTGGTGGATTGTATCAAATAACATGTCCCTTCCGCTGTTCGCAATGGGCCCTACCCAACCAACCCGTGCTTGCAAAACTCAAAACACAGTATCCAACATGAGATGTGATTCCACAATAGGACAACATTTGCTAAATAATTCTCAGTGTGCTAAGAATTACACTGACAACCAATTTAAGACTGTCAGGAGGGCTCGCAGTGTGGTGCACTGGTGTGTACTGTAAACTACATGTATTAATACACAGGGCCCTGTTCTTTGCAGACAGAAAGAACATGCACACATGTTGTGCCAGTTTCAGCTAAACAAAATAAGTGATAGCCATTCACTGGCTCATTCCACAGGGCAATGGCTTGACCAATCAGAGTCAAGCTGCCTGGTTTAAATTTCAAACAAAGCTGGGCAGTTATCTGTCAGTTACCATAAACTGATGCATTCTGAATGGCAATGCCTCGACCAATCAGAGTTCACTTGCCAACCAATCAGCACTCTCTTCTCATACAGAAGAAAGTTGTTGTTTTCCCTTAAATTGATATTCTTGTGGATTGCCCTGCTGAGTGCAAGACGAAAACAACTGGCTACCAAAGTTTGGACAACATGTCACTATTTTCACGAAATGATTACTTTTATTTTCAATATAAAAATATAAAGCAATATGAGTGTAACATTTACAGACAAATTCTATTACCTCACATTGCCTGATTCTTTCACACTGACAGACTATGTGAACTACTGTCCCGATTTTGCAGTTCTCACTTCCAGTTAGCAAATGTCAGCAATCTGTGATACAGTGCAGTTTACAGACCAGACCGTCAATCACAACATGCAATAATTGTTCAGCTTATGTTGGACTGGTGCGATTTAGAAATACTAGGAATTGAGATGAGCTGTTATTGTATTTACTTATTTGTTTCATGGGATGTGGACGTCGCCAGCCAGGCCAGCATTAATTGTCCATCCCTAATTGCCCATGAGAAGGTGGTGGTGAGCTTCCTTCTTGAACCACTAAAGTCCATGTGGGGTAGGTACACCCACAGTGCTATTAGGAAGGGAGTTCCAGGATTTTTACCCAGCGACAGTGAAGGAAGGAATGGCGATATAGTTCCAAGTCAGGATGATGTGTAGCTTGGAGGAGAACTTTCAGGTGGTGGTATTCCCATGCATCTGCTGCCCTTGTCCTTCTAGGCAGTAGAGGATGCAGGTTTGGAAGGTGCTGCCTGAGTAGCCTTGGTGCATTGTTGCAGTGCATCTTGTAGATGGTACACACTGCTGCCACTGTACGTCAGTGGTGAAGGGAGTGAATGTTGTGGACGGGGTGCCAATCAAGCGTGTTGCTTTGTCCTGGATGGTGTCGAGCTTCTTGAATGTTGTTGGAGCTGCACCCATCCGGGCAAGTGGATAGTATTCCATCACACTCCAGACTTGTGCCTTGTAAATGGGGAGTCAGGAGGTTAGTTACTCACCGCATGATTCCTATCCTCTGACCAGCTCATGTAGTCACACTATTTATAAGGCTACTCCAGTTCAGTTTCTGGTCAATGGGAACCCCCAGGAAGTTGATAGTGGGGGATTCAGTGATCGTAATGCCGTTGAATGTCAATGGGAGATCGTTAGATTCTCTCTTGTTCGAGATGGTCATTGCCTGGCACTTGTGTGGCGCGAATGTTACTTGCCACTTATCAGCCCAAGCCTGGATATTGTCCAGGTCTTGCTGCATTTCTACATGGACTGCTTCACTATCTGAGGAGTCGCGAATGGTGCTAAATTTTGCAATCATCAGTGAACATCCCCACTTCTGACCTTATGATTGAAGGAAGGTCACTGATGAAGTAGTGAAGAAGGTTGGGCCGAGGATACTACCCTGAGGAACTCCAGCAGTAATGTCCTGGAGCTGAGATGACTGACCTCCAACAATCACAACCATTTTCCTTTGTGCTAGGTACGATTCCAACCAGTGGAGAGTTTTCCTCTTGATTCCCATTGACTCCAGTTTTGCTCTGGCTCCTTGATGCCATACTCAGTCAAATGCTACCTTGATGTCAAGGGCAGACACTCTCACCTCAACTCTTGAGTTCAGCTCTTTTGTCCTTGTTTGAACCAAGGCTGTAATGAGGTCAGGAGCTGAATGGCCCTGGCGGAACCCAACTGAGCGTCACTGAACAGGTTATTGCAAAGCAAGTGCCCCGTCGATGACATCTTCCATCACTATACTGATGATTGAGAGTAGACTGATGAGGCAGCAATTGGCTGGGTTGGAATTGTCCTGCTATTTGTGTACAGGACATACCTGGGCATTTTTCCACATTGCCGGGTAGATGCCAGTATTGTACCTGTACTGGAACAGCTTGGCTAGGGGCGCAGCACGTTCTGGAGCACAGGTCTTCAGTACTGTTGCTGGAATATTGTCAGGGCACGTAGCCTTTGCTGTATCCAGTGCCTTCAGTCGTTTCTTGATATCACATTGAGTGAATCGAATTGGCTGAAGACTGGCATCTGTGATGCTGGGGACTTCAGAAGGAGGCCGAGATGGATCATCAACCCAGCACTTCTGGCTGCAGATTGTTTCAAATTCTTCATCCTTGTCTTTTGCACTGATGTGCTGGGCTCCCCCATCATTGAGGTTGGGGATATTTGTGGAGCCACCTCCTCCTGTTGGTTGTTTAATTGTCCACCACCATTCATCATTGGATGTGGCAGGGTGTAGATCTGATCCGTTGGTTGTGGGATCACTTAGCCCTGTCTATTACATGCTGCTTCTGCTGTTTGGCATGAAAGTAGTCCTGGGCTGTAGCTTCATCAGGCTGACGCCTCATTTCAAGGTATGCCTGGTGCTGCTCCTGGCATGCCCTCCTGCACTCTTCATTGAATTAGGGTTGATCCCCCAGCTTGTTGGTAATGTTAGAGTGGGGGAATATGCCGGGCCATGAGGTAATAGAATGTGGTTGACTACAATTCTGCTGCTGGTAATGGTCCACAGTACCTCATGGATGCCCAGTTATACATTGCTAGATCTGTTCAAAATCTATCCCATTTAGCACAGTGGTAGGGGCACACAACACGATAGAGGGTATCCTCAATGTGAAGACAGGACTTCATCTCCACAAGGACTGAGCAGTGGTCACTCCGAACCAATACTGCCATAGACAGATGATCTGCGGCAGGCAGATTGGTGAGGCTGAGGTCAAGCATATTTTTCCCTCTTGTTAGTTCCCTCACCACCTACCGCAGACCCAATCGAGCAGCTATGTCCGTTAGGACTCGGCCAGCATGGTCAGTAGTGGTGCTACCGAGCCACTCACTGTGATAGACATTGAAATCCCCCAGCCAGACTACATTCTGGACCCTTGCCACCCTCAGTGCACCCTCCAAGTGGTGTTCATCAGTCTCTCGCTGTCTCTTGCTGGTTTGCTCAGTACCTTTCTCTGTCTGTTCCTTTCTGGGTCCGAATGATCTCTACCCGGTTTTCTGTGTGTCTTTCTCTGCCTGCCTCATTGTCGGTGCTGTTACTCTGTGTCCTTGTGTCATTGTGCAGTGAGGGTGAGTCCGTCAGCACGTGTGTTGCTGAGTCCGGGATTCTTGAGAAATCCGACGACAATCCGATTTTTATAAAAACATTGGGGAAATGAACATATTTCACTAACGGGCAGCTAAAGTTTAGAATAGCAGTTAGCAGAGTGGCGCAGCGTAAGTGTGCTGGGCCCATAACCCAGAGGTCGATGGATCGAAGCCATTCTCTGCTATTTATGCTTCGTAACAATGCAAACTGTTCAATTTCAAAACACCAAGTATTTCCCCATAATAAAAAGATGCTTCCAAAGGCACTCTTTTGCAATCAGCTTCTTCCTTCTACTGAACACATCAATCAGTAACAACTCACTTTTGCTCACACGAACACAAGCTGCAAACACGGACCAGCCGAGTCTCTCCCACTTTGTCAACCCCTTCCTGCAGAGCCTCCTCTCCACCACCAGATGGTGATGTTGGCCACAATAAAACCAGGACAAATGGTCACAGTGAGGAGATGGTCAGGAACAGAAAATAAAACAATAACAGGGAAAACCTTTACACAACAACAGGGTACATGTTTACACAACAGAAAACATAGTTACACACCAGGAAATACCTTTAGACAACAGGGAGAACACAATCATACAAATGCCTTGTTTCTCCGTCTCAGTCTCGTTGTCTCTCTCTCTGTCCCTCAGTTTTGCTTCCTCACAGTCTATTGGTTTTCTGTGTGTTTTTCTCTCTGTCCCGTTGTCGATGGTGCTACTCAGCGTCCTTGTAACATTGTGTAGCCAGGCTGAGCCTCCCAACACCTGTATATCTGTAATAAAAACAGAAAATGCTGGAAATGCTCAGTTGGTCTGGCAGCATCTGTGGAGAAAGAAACAGTAAACAGTTCAGATCTGTTTCCTTAGCTCACATTAACTTTGTTCTCTCTCCACAGATGCCGCCAGACCTACTGACTATTACAAGCATTTTCTGTTTATGTTTCAGATTTCCAGCATCTGCAGTATTTTGCTTTTGCACGTGTGTTGCTATGTCTGGGACTGTTTGAGTGCAATGCTATTGCTTTATAAACAGCGTTGAAACAAACATTTATCTCGCTAACACACAGCACTAATACACAGCTGGATATAAACAGCAGCCTGCAGCAGAGGGCGCAGTGGAAGTTTATTAACACAAATAATTCACCAACACTATATTTACTGCTATCCCCAATCACACCACGCTTCGTCTTAACATGTTTTACTCTTTATTTGCATCAACATCTTCCTTCCAGTAAACACTTCAATTTGGAACACAGCTTCCAAATCACCTTTATTCACAAACCCCAACACACACCAGCCCAGACTTTCCCCTTCCTGTCAACACATTCCTGCATCACTGCCTCTCCACCAACAGTTGTTGCTAGTATCATACAATCATAGAATGGCTGCAGCACAGAAGGAGGCCATTCAGCCTGTCGAACCCGTGCTGGCTCTCTGTTAGAGCACTAAAATAAAAGCAAAATACTGCGGATGCTGGAAATCTGAAACAAAAACAAGAAATGCTGGATTCACTCAGCAGGTCTGGCAGCATCTGTGGAAGGGTCACTGACCCGAAACGTTAACTCTGCTTCTCTTTCCACAGATGCTGCCAGACCTGCTGAGTGAATCCAGCATTTCTTGTTTTTGTCTCTGTTAGAGCAACTCACCTCATTTCACTCCCCAGTCAGTTCAATTTTGGAGGTGGGAAAACTTCTCGAAAGAATAATTCGGGACAAAATTAATAGTCCCATGGACAAATGTGGGTTAATTCAAGAAAGCCAGCATGGATTTCTTAAGGGAAAATCATGTTTAACTGTCCTGCTGGAGTTTTTTGATGAGGTAACAGAGCGGGTTGATGAGGGCAATGCTGTTGATGTGGTCCACATGGACTTTCAAAAGGTCTGGCAACATCTGAAAGGTCACTGACCTGAAACGTTAACTTTGCTTCTCTCTGTACAGATGCTGCCTGACCTGCTGAGTATTTCCAGCATTTCTTGTTTTCATTATGGCACTAGTTCCCTTTTCAAACTTACAGAATTAACCACAATAGTGTACTCTGAGATTCAAGTTAAATATCAGCCCAATATTTACCCACATTATGAGTTTATAAGTTTCAGTATTAATTCCCATAGCGCATCCTGACATATACATTAGATATAACATAACATAAGAACAGAAGAAATAGGAGCAGGAGTAGGCCATTCGGCCCCTCAAGCCTGCCCTGCCATTCAGTAAGATCATGGCTGATCTGCCCCAGACCTCAACTCCTCTTTCATGCCAGCTCTTCATAGACCTCAACTCTCCAATATTTCAAAAATCTATTTACATCCTCTTTAAATACTTTCAGTGATTTAGCCTCTAATACTGTCTGGGGTAGAGAATTCCAGACATTCACTACCCTCTGAGAGAAGAAATTCCTTTGCATCTCAGTTTAAATGAGTGTCCCCTTATTCTGTAACTATGTCGCCTAGTTTGAGATTCCCCCACTAGTGGAAACATCTTCTCAACATCGACCCTGTTAATAAAAACAAGAAATGCTGGAAATACTCAGCAGGTCTGGCAGCATCTGTGAAGAGAGAAGCAGAGTTAATGTTTCAGGTCAGAGACCCTTCTTCACCCTGTTAAGCACCCTCAGAATCTTGTACGTTTCAGAAAGAGCACCCCTCATTCTTCTAAACACGAATGAATAACCTGTTTAGCCGTTCTTCATAAGTCAACCCCTTCATCCCAGGAATCAGCTGAGTGAATCGCTTTTGAACTCCTCCAATGCCAGTACATCCTTTCTTAAGTCTAAATCTCAAGTGCGTCATCAGATTGAGAGAATCTGAAAGATAGCATAACCTGAGATACAAACAGAGATTTCAGTTTAAAACTCCCCTGGATTGAGAAACTAAAAGATACAATAGCAATTCAATTTGTATAGACTGTGCTTTGGATCATATTCCAACCCTCATACAGTATCAGACTGGAAGATACTGTAGCAATTCCATTAGTGCAGACTCAGCTCTACATTACAGTGCAGGGAACATATTTAAACAACCGGGAACACTTTTACACAAGACGGATCATATTTACACAACTGAGAAGATCTTTACCCAACAGGGAACCATTTTACACAATAACAGAGAACATCTTTACACAACAGCGAATATAGTTACACAACAGAGAACATATTACACAGCAGGAAATATCTGTAAAAGAACACAGGGAACATCTTTACACAACAGAGAACACAATTACATAAGTCATCAGTCTTTCGCTGTCTCTTGCTGGTTTGCTCAGGACCTTTCTCTGTCTGTTCCTTTCTGAGTCCTGATAATCTCTTCCTGGTTTTCTGTGTGTCTTTCTCTGTCTGTTCCCTTCTGGGTCCGAATGATCTCTACCCGGTTTTCTGTGTGTCTTTCTCTGCCTGCCTCATTGTCGGTGCTGTTACTCTGTGTCCTTGTGTCATTGGGCAGTGAGGGTGAGTCCGTCAGCACGTGTGTTGCTGAGTCCGGGATTCTTGAGAAATACGACTCCAATCCTATTTTTATAAAAACATTGGGGAAATGAACATATTTCACTAACAGGCAGCTAAAATTTAAACCAGCAGTTAGCAGAGTGGCGCAGCGTAAGCGTGCTGGGTCGATGGATCGAAACCGTTCTCTGCTATTTATGTTTGGTCGGAAGACAAACAGTTCACTTTCAAAACATCAAGTGTTTCCCCATAATAACAAGATGCGCTCGATTGCGATCAGCTTTTTCCTTCTCGTGAACACATCAATCAGTAACAACTCACTTTTGCTCACACGAACACAAGCTGCAAACACGGACCAGCCGAGTCTCTCCCACTTTGTCAACCCCCTTCCTGCAGAGCCTCCTCTCCACCACCAGATGGTGATGTTGGCCACAATAAAACCAGGACAAATGGTCACAGTGAGGAGACGGTCAGTAACAGAAAATAAAGCAAAAACAGGGAAAACCTTTGCACAACAACAGGGGACATCTTTACACAACAGAAAACATATTTACACAACAGGAAATACCATTACACAACAGGGAGAACACAATCATACAAATGCCTTGTTTCTCCATCTCAGTTTCGTTGTCTGTCTCTCTCTCTCCGTTCCTCACTTTTATTTCCTCACAGTCTATTAGTTTTCTGTGTGTTTTTCTTTCTGTCCCGTTGTCGATGGTGTCACTCAGCGTCCTTGTAACATTGCGTAGCCAGGCTGAGCCTCCCAACACCTGTGTTATATAACATAGACCATAGAACAGTACAGCACAGCAATGGCCCTTCGGCCCACGATGTTGTGCCGAACCTTTAACCTACTCTAAGATCAAAACTACCTACATACCCTTCATTCTACTATCATCCATGTACCTATCCAAGAGACGCTTAAATGTCCCTAATGTATCTGCTTCTACTACCACCGCTGGCAGTGCATTCCACGCAACCACCACTCTCTGTGTGAAGAACCTACCTCTGACATCTAACCGAAACCTTCCTCCATCACCTTAAAATTATGCCCCCTGGTGATAGCCCTTTCCACCCTGGGAAAAAGTCTCTGGCTATCCACTCTATCTATGCCTCTCATCATCTTGTACCCCTCTATCAAGTCACCTCTCATCCTTCTTCGTTCCAATGGGAAAAGCCCCAGCACCCTCAACCTTTCTTCGTAAGACATGCCCTCCAGTCCAGGAAGCATCCTGATAAATCTCCTCTGCACCCTCTCTAAAGCTTCCACATCCTTCCTATAATGAGACGACCAGAACTGAACACAATATTCCAAGTGTGGTCTAACCAGGGCTTTATAGAGCTGCAGCATAACCTCGCGGCTCTTAAACTCAATCCCCCTGTTAATGAAAGCCAACACACCATACGCCTTCTTAACAACCCTATCAAACTTGGGTGGCAACTTTGAGCGAGCTATGGACATGGGCCCCAAGATCCCACTGTTCCTCCACGCTGCCAAGAATCCTGTCTTTTAGCCTGTATTCTGCATTCAAATTCGACCTTCCAAAATGAATCACTTCACACTTTTCCAGGTTGAACTCCATCTGCCACTTCTCAGCCCAGCTCTGCACCCTGTCAATGTCCCGTTGCAACCTACAACAGCCTTCCACACTATCCACAACTCCAGCAACCTTTGTGTCATCGGCAAACTTGCTAACCCAGACTTCCACTTCCTCATCCAAGTCATTTATAAAAATCACAAAGCGCAGAGGTCCCAGAACAGATCCCTGCGGAACACCACTGGTCACCGAGCTCCAGGCTGAATACTTTCCATCTACTACCACCCTCTGTCTTCTATGGGCCAGCCAATTCTGTATCCAGACAGCCAACTTTCCCTGTATCCCATGCCTCCTTACTTTCTGAATGAGTCTACCATGGGGAACCTTATCAAACTCCTTGCTAAAATCCACATACACCACATCCACTGCTCTTCCTTCATCGATGTGTTTTGTCACATCTTCAAAGAATTCAATAAGGCTTGTGAGGCATGACCTGCCTCTCACAAAGCCATGCTGACTGTCTCTAATCAAACTATGCTTTTCCAACTAATCATAAATCCTGTCTCTCAGAATCCTCTCCAATAATTTGCCCACTACCGACATAAGACTGACTGGTCTATAATTCCCAGGGTTATCCCTATTCCCTTTCTTGAACAAGGGAATAACATTTGCCACCCTCCAATCATGTGGTACTACTCCAGTGGACAGTGAGGACGCAAAGATCATCGCCAAAGGCGCGGCAATCTCTTCCCTCGCTTCCCGCAATATCCTTGGGAATATCCCGGCTGGCCCCAGGGACTTATCTGTCCTCATGTCTATCAAAATTTCCAGCACATCCTCCCTCTTAACATCAACCTGTTCGAGCATATCAGCCTGTTCCACGCTGTCCTCACAAACGTCCAGGTCCCTCTCACTAGTGAATACTGAAGCAAAGTATTCATTTAGGACCTCCCCTACCTCCTCCGACTCAGGCACAAGTTCCATCCACTATCCCTGATCGGCCCTACCCTCACTCTGGCCATCCTCTTGTTCCTCACATAAGTGTAGAACGCATTGGGATTTTCCTTAATCCTACCCGCCAAGACTTTTTCATGTCCCCTTCTAGCTCTCCTAAGTCCATTCTTCAGTTCCTTCCTGGCTACCTTGTAACCCTCTGGAGCCCTGTCTGATCCTTGCTTCCTCAACCTTAAGTAAGCTTCCTTCTTCCTCTTGACTAGCTGTTCCACATTTCTTGTCATCCAAGGTTCCTTCACCCTACCATCCCTTCCTTGCCTCATCGGGACAAACCTATCCAGCAGTCGCAGCAAGTGCTCCCTAAACAACCTCCACATTTCTGTCGTGCATTTCCCTGAGAACATCTGTTCCCAATTTATGCACCCCAGTTCCTGCCTAATAGCATTGTAATTCCCCCTCCCCCAATTAAATATTTTCCCATCCCGTCCGCTCCTGTCCCTCTCCATGACTATAGTAAAGGTCCGGGAGTTGTGATCACTATCACCGAAATGTTCTCCCACCGAGAGATCTGCCACCTGGCCTGGTTCGTTGCCAAGCACCAAATCCAACAAAGCCTCCCCTCTAGTCGGCTTATCTACATATTGAGTCAGGAAACCTTCCTGGACACACCTGACAAAAACTGCTCCATCCAAACTATTTGCACGAAGGAGGTTCCAATCAGTATTAGGGAAGTTGAAGTCACCCTTGACAACAACCCTGTTACTTCTGCACCTTTCCAAAATCTGCCTCCCAATCTGTTCCTCCGTGTCTCTGTTGCTATTGGGGGGTCTATAGAAAACTCCCAATAAAGTGACTGCTCCTTTCCTGTTTCTGACTTCCACCCATAATGACTCAGTAGACAAACCCTCCTCGATGACCTCCCTTTCTGCAGCTGTGATACTATCGCTGATTAACAATGCCACTCCCCCACTTCTTTTACCTCCCTCCCTATTCCTTTTGGAACATCCAAACCCGGGAACATCCAACATCCATTCCTGCCCCTGTGATCTCCAAGTGTCCGTAATGGCCACAACATCGTAGCTCGAAGTACTGATCCATGCTCTAAGTTCATCACCCTTATTCCTGACACTTCTTGCAGTAAAATAGACACACTTCAACCCATCATACTGGCTGCAACTTTGCCCTGTCAACTGTCTAACCTTGTTCACAGACTCTCTGCACTCGGTATCTGCCTGTTCAACAGCTACCCCATCCACTGATCCGTAGCTCCGGTTCCCATCCCCCTGCCAAACTAGTTTAAACCCTCCCGAAGAGCTCTGGCAAACCTCCCGCCCAGGATATTGGTGCCCCTCCAGTTCAGATGCAACCCATCCTTCTTGTACAGGTCCCACCTTCCCCAGAAGGTATCCCAATGATCCACATAACTGAAGCCCTCCCTCCTACACCAGCTCTGTAGCCACGTGTTCAGCTGCACGCGCTCTCTGTTTCTAGCCTCACTAGCACGTGGCACCGGTATCAATCCTGAGATTACTACTCTGCTCGTCCTGCCTTTTAGCTTCCAACCTAACTCCTATATTTGCTTTTCAGGTCCTCATCCCTTTTCCTAGCTATGTCATTGGTACAGATATGTACCACGACGTCTGGCTTCTCCCCCCCCCCCCCCCCTCCCGGTTAAGAATCCTGTAGACTCGATCCGAGACATCCCTGACCCTGGCACCCGGGAGGCAACTTACCATCCGGGAGTCTCGTTCGCGACCACAGAATCTCCTGTCTGTTCCTCTAACCATTGAATCTCCTATCACTATCGCTCTCCTATTCTCCAAACTTCCCTTCTGAGCCGCAGAGCCAGGCTCAGTGCCAGAGACCTGGCCGCTGTGGCTTTCCACTGGTAGGCACCCCCCCACAACCGTATCCAAAACGGTATACTTATTATTGAGGGGAACGGCCACAGGGGATCCCTGCACTGTGCGCCTATTCCCTTTCCCTCCCCTGACGGTCACCCAGCTACCTTTATCGTGTGACTTAGGTGTCAGTACTTCCCTATAATTGCTCTTTATCATCCCCTCTGCCTCCCGCATGATCCGAAGTTCATCCAGCTCCAGCTCCAGTTCCCGAACGCGGTCTGCGAGGAGCTGGAGTTGGGTGCACTTCTCACAGGTGAAGTCAGCAGGGACACAAGTGGTGACCCTTACCTCCCACATCCTGCAAGAGGAGCATGCAACTGCCCTAGCTTCCATCCCCTCTACTCGAAATTGGCAACAGAGAATAAAAAAATATAAAGGAAAACCTTACCTTACCAAACCCTCCACACATGAGTCCATTTTTTTGGTTGGAGGAGGAGGATGGGTGGGAGACACTACACGTGTAGTGTTTCGGGTTTAGCCACTGCCCGAATATATAAATTCACTGACCCAGCAGTCCCCGTGTCTGCGTCCGCCGAATCGCCAGGTCAGTACTTTATAGTGAAACATACCTTCCTGGCTGCCCCCTGGCTCGCACTATCACCGCTACTGCTGATCAAAGGTGTTGCTGTAATAAAAACAGAAAATGCTGGAAATGCTCAGTAGGTCTGGCAGCATCTGTGCAGAGAGAAACAGTTAACAGTTCAGGTCTGTTTCCTTAGCTCAGATTAACTTTGTTCTTTCTCCACAGATGCTGCCAGACCTGCTGACTATTTCAATCATTTTCTGTTTCTGTTTCAGATTTCCAGCATCTGCAGTATTTTGCTTTTCTCCGTGTGTTGCTATGTCTGGGACTGTTTGAGTGCAATGCTATTGCTTTATAAACAGCGTTGAAACAAACATTTATCTCACTAACACACAGCACTAACACACAGCTGGATATAAACAGCAGCCTGCCGCAGAGGGCGCAGTGGAAGTTTATTAACACAAATAATTCACCAGCACAATATTTACTGCTATCCACAATCACACCACCCTTCATCTTAACACGTTTTACTCTCTATTTACATCAACTTCTCCCTTCCAGTAAACACTTTAATTTGGAACACAGCTTCCAAATCACATTTATTCACAAACCCGAACACAAGCTGCAAATGCTGCAAACACACACCAGCCCAGACTTTCCCCTTTATGTCAACCCATTCCTGCATCACTGCCTCTCCACCAACAGTTGTTGCTAGAATCATACACTCATTGAATGGCTACAGCACAGAAGGAGGCCATTCAGCATGTCGAACCCGTGCTGGCTCTCTGTTAGAGCAACTCACCTCGTCTCACTCCCCAGTCAGTTCAATTTCGGTGGTGGGAAAACTTCACGAAAGAATAATTCGGGACAAAATTAATAGTCCCATGGACAAATGTGGGTTAATTCAAGAAAGCCAGCAAGGATTTGTTAAGGGAAAATCATGTTCAACTGTCCTGCTGGAGTTTTTTGATGAGGTAACAGAGAGGGATGATGAGGGCAATGCTGTTGATGTGGTGTACATGGACTTTCAAAAGGTCTGGCAGCATCTGAAAGGTCACTGACCTGAAACATTAACTCTGTTTCTCTCTCCACAGATGCTGCCAGACCTGCTGAGTACTTCCAGCACATTTTATTTATATTTCAGATTTCTAGCATCTGCAGTATTTTGCTTTTATTGACTTTCAAAAGGAGTTTGATACAATGCAACACAACAGACTTGTGAGCAAAGTTATAACTCATGGAATAAAAGGGACAGTAGTAACATCGATATGGAATTGGCTGAGTGACAGGAAACAAAGAGTAGTGAGCAATGGATGTTCTTCGGACTAGAGGAAGGTTTGTAGTGGAGTTCCCCAGGAGTCAGTGTTGGGACCCTTGCCTTTCCTGATATATATTCATGACCTAGACCTTGGTGTACAGGGCAGAATTTCAAAGTTTATGGATGATACAAAAATTGGAAGCATTGTGAACTGTAAGGATGATAGTGTAGAACTTCAAAAGGGCATAGACAAGTTGGTGGAATGGGAGGACAGATGACAGGTGACGTTCAATGCAGAGAAATGTGAATTGATTCATTTCGGTTGGAAGAACATGGAGTAACAATATAGAATAAAGGGTACAATTCTAAAGGGGGTGTAGGAGCAGAGAGACCTGGGGTTATATGTCATTGGTTAAGAGAGTGGTTAATAAAGCATACAGTATCCTCGGCTTTAGTGATAGAGGCATAGAGTACAAGAACAAGGAGGTCATGTTGAAATCGGAAGCCATTTCTCGTGTATAGGCGGAGCGCACGCGGGACTGCTGGGGAAGTGAGGTTACATATTTGGGCGGTTGCTTTACCCGAAATCCTATTCGGGTAGTGTCTCCCACCCATCCTCCTCCTCTAACCAAAAAAAAAGTTCTGTCTGTTGGATTGCTAAGCTAACAAGTTTTGACTTTTTTTTTTGGTTTTCAGTAGATCTGTTGGGAATTTAGAATAGTGGGAATGGAGGTTAAGGCAGTTGAATGTTCCTCCTGCAGAATGTTGGAGGTAAGGGTCGCCAAGAGTGTCCCTGCTGACTGCATCTGCAGGAAGGGCACCCAACTCCAGCTCCTCGAGAACCGCGTTAGGGAACTGGAGCTGGAGCTGGATGAACTTCGGATCATTCGAGAGGCGGAGGGGGTTATTGAGAGGCGTTATAGGGAGGTAGTCACACCTCAGGTAAAAGAAGTAGGTAGATGGGTTACCGTCAGGGGAAGGAGAGGGAACCAGCAGGCAGTGCAGGGATCCCCTGTGGCCGTTTCCCTCAACAACAGGTTTACCGTTTTGGATACTGTTGGGGGGGACGACTTACCAGGGGTAAGCAATGGGGTACAGGTCTCTGGCACAGAGTGTGTCCCTGTTGCTCAGAAGGGAAGGGGGAAGAGGAGCAGAGCATTAGTCATTGGGGACTCCATAGTTAGGGCAACAGACAGGAGATTCTGTGGGAACGAGAGAGACTCACGGTTGGTGTGTTGCCTCCCAGGTGCCAGGGTTCGTGATGTCTCGGATCGTGTTTTTGGGATCCTTAAGGGGGAGGGGGAGCAGCCCCAAGTCGTGGTCCACACAGGCACCAACGACATAGGTAGGAAGAGAGATGGGGATTTAAGGCAGAAATTCAGGGAGCTAGGGTGGAAGCTTAGAGCAAGAACAAACAGAGTTGTTATCTCTGGGTTGTTGCCCGTGCCACGTGCTAGCGAAGCGAGGAATAGGGAGAGAGAGGAGTTGAACACGTGGCTGCAGGGATGGGGTAGGAGGGAGGGTTTTTGTTTCCTGGATAATTGGGGCTCTTTCTGGGGTAGGTGGGAGCTCTACAAACAGGATGGTCTTCACCTGAACCAGAGGGGTTCCAACATCCTGGGGGGGAGATTTGCTAGTGCTCTTTGGGGGGGTTTAAACTAATTCAGCAGGGGGATGGGAACCTAAATTGCAGTTCCAGTGCACAGCATGTTGAGAGTAGTGAGGTCATGGATAAGGTTACAAGGACGCAAGAGGGCACTGGCAAGCAAGAACTTGGTTTAAAGTGTGTCTACTTCAACGCCAGGAGCATCCGGAATAAGGTGGGTGAGCTTGCAGCATGGGTTGGTACCTGCGATCTCGATGTTGTGGCCATTTCGGAGACATGGATAGAGCAGGGACAGGAATGGATGTTGCAGGTTCCGGGATTTAGATGTTTCAGTAAGAACAGAGAAGATGGTAAAAGAGGGGAGGGGGGTGTGGCATTGTTAATCAAGGAGAGTATTACGGCGGCAGAAAGGACGTTTGAGTACTCGTCCACTGAGGTAGTATGGGCCGAGGTTAGAAACAGGAGAGGAGAGGTCACCCTGTTGGGAGTTTTCTATAGACCTCTGAATATTTCCAGAGATGTGGAGGAAAGGATAGCGAAGATGATTCTCGACAGGAGCGAGAGTAGCAGGGTAGTTGTTATGGGGGACTTTAACTTTCCAAATATTGACTGGAAATACTACAGTTCGAGAACTTTAGATGGGTCAGGTTTTGTCCAGTGTGTGCAGGAGGGTTTTCTGACACAGTATGTAGACAGGCCAACCAGGGGCGATGCCGCATTGGATTTGGTACTGGGTAATGAACCCGGCCAGGTGTTAGATTTAGATGTAGGTGAGCACTTTGGTGATAGTGATCACAATTCGGTTAGGTTTACCTTAGCAATGGGCAGGGACAGGTATATACCGCAGGGCAAGAATTATAGCTGGGGGAAAGGAAATTATGATGCGATTAGCAAGATTTAGGATGCGTAGGATGGGGAAGGAAACTGCAGAGGATGGGCACAATCGAAATGTGGAGCTTATTCAAGGAGCAGCTACTGCGTGTCCTTGATAAGTATGTACCTGTCAGGCAGGGAGGAAGTTGTCGAGCGAGGGAGCCGTGGTTTACTAAAGAAGTTGAAGCACTTGTCAAGCGGAAGAAGAAGGTTTATGTTAGGATGAGACGTGAAGGCTCAGTTAGGGCGCTTGAGAGTTACAAGCTAGCCAGGAAGGATCTAAAGGGAGAGCTAAGAAGAGCGAGGAGAGGACACGAGAAGTCATTGGCGGATAGGATCAAGGAAAACCCTAAGGCTTTCTTTTGGTATATCAGGAATAAAAGAATGACTAGAGTTAGATTAGGGCCAATCAAGGATAGTAGTGGGAAGTTGTGTGTGGAATCAGAGGAGATAGGGGAAGCGTTAAATGAATATTTTTCGTCAGTATTTACAGTAGAGAAAGAAAATGTTGTCGAGGAGAATACTGAGATACAGACTATTAGGCGAGATGGGATTGAGGTTCACAAGGAGGAGGTGTTAGCAATTTTGAAAAGTGTGAAAATAGATAAGTCCCCTGGGCCAGATGGGATTTATCCTAGGATTCACTGGGAAGCCAGGGAGGAGATTGCAGAGCCTTTGTCCTTGATCTTTATGTCGTCATTGTCAACAGGAATAGTGCCGGAAGACTGGAGGATAGCAAACGTTGTCCCCTTGTTCAAGAAGGGGAGTAGAGACAGCCCTGGTAATTATAGACCTGTGAGCCTTACTTCGATTGTGGGTAAAATGTTGGAAAAGGTTATAAGAGATAGGATTTATAATCATCTTGAAAAGAATAAGTTCATTAGCGATAGTCAGCACGGTTTTGTGAAGGGTAGGTGGTGCCTCACAAACCTTATTGAGTTTTTTGAGAAGGTGACCAAACAGGTGGATGAGGGTAAAGCCGTGGATGTGGTGTATATGGATTTCAGTAAGGCGTTTGATAAGGTTCCCCACGGTAGGCTATTGCAGAAAAAACGGAAGTATGGGATTGAAGGTGATTTAGTGCTTTGGATCAGAAATTGGCAAGCTGAAAGAAGACAGAGGGTGTAGGTGAAAAGCAAAATACTGCGGATGCTGGAAATCTGAAACAAAAACAAGAAATGCTGGATTCACTCAGCAGGTCTGGCAGCATCTGTGGAAAGAGAAGCAGAGTTAACGTTTCGGGTCAGTGACCCTTCTTCGGAACTGACAAATATTTCAAGAAATGCTGGATTCACTCAGCAGGTCTGGCAGCATCTGTGGAATTTCAAGAAATGCTGGATTCACTCAGCAGGTCTGGCAGCATCTGTGGAATTTCAAGAAATGCTGGATTCACTCAGCAGGTCTGGCAGCATCTGTGGAATTTCAAGAAAAGAGGGTGTAGGTTGATGGCAATTGTTCATCCTGGAGTTTAGTTACTAGTGGTGTACCGCAAGGATCTGTTTTGGGGCCACTGCTGTTTGTCATTTTTATAAATGACCTGGATGAGGGTGTAGAAGGGTGGGTTAGTAAATGTACGGATGACACGAAGGTCGGTGGAGTTGTGGATAGTGCCGAAGGATGTTGTAGGTTACAGAGGGACATAGATAGGCTGCAGAGCTGGGCTGAGAGATGGCAAATGGAGTTTAATGCGGAAAAGTGTGAGGTGATTCACTTTGGAAGGAGTAACAGGAATGCAGAGTACTGGGCGAATGGGAAGATTCTTGGTAGTGTAGATGAGCAGGTGTCCAGGTACATAAATCCCTGAAAGTTGCCACCCAGGTTAATAGGGCTGTTAAGAAGGCATATGGTGTGTTAGCTTTTATTAGTAGGGGGATCGAGTTTCGGAGCCACGAGGTTATGCTGCAGCTATACAAAACTCTGGTGCGGCCACACTTGGAGTATTGCGTGCAGTTCTGGTCATCGCATTATAGGAAGGATGTGGAAGCTTTGGAAAGGGTGCAGAGGAGATTAACTAAGATGTTGCCTGGTATGGAGGGAAGGTCTTAAGAGGAAAGGCTGAGGGACATGAGGTTGTTTTCGTTAGAGAGGAGGAGGAGAGGTGACTTAATAGAGACATATAAGATAATCAGAGGGTTAGATAGGTTGGATAGTGAGAGTCTTTTTCCTCGGATGGTGATGGCAAACACGAGGGGACATAGCTTTAAGTTGAGGGGTGATAGATATAGGACAGATGTCAGAGGTAGTTTCTTTACTCAGAGAGTAGTAGGGGCGTGGAACGCCCTGCCTGCAACAGTAGTGGACTCGCCAAATTTAAGGGCATTTAAGTGGTTATTGGATAGACATGTGGATGAAAATGGAATAGTGTAGGTCAGATGGTTTCACAGGTCGGCGCAACATCGAGGGCCGAAGGGCCTGTCCTGCGCTGCAATGTTCTATGTTCTATTGTACAAGACACTAGCCTCAGCTGAAGTACTGCGTCCCGTTCTGGGTGCCACACTTTAGGAAAGATGTGAAGGCATTGGAGAGATTATGGAAAAGATTCATGAGAATGGTTCCAGGGATGAGGAACTTCAGTTATGAAGATAGATTGGAGAAGTTAGGACTGTTTTCCTTGGAGAAAAGAAGGCTAAGAGGAGATTTCATAGTGGTATTCAAAATGATGAGGGGTGTGGACAGAGTGGATAGGGAGAAACTGTTCCCACTTGTGAAAGGATCGAGAACGAGAAGGCACAGATTTAAAGTAATTGGTAAAAGAAGCAAAAGCGACATGGGGTAAAACTTTTTCACACAGCGAGTGGTTAAAGTATGAACTGCCTGAGAATGTGATGGAGGCAGGTTCAATTGAAGCATTCAAATGGGAATTAGACTTTTATCTGAAAAGGAAGAATGTGCAGGATTATGGGGAGAGGACGGGGAAGTGACATGAGGTGAATTGCTCATTTGGAGAGTCAGTGCAGACACGATGGGCCAAATGGCCTCCTTCTGTGCAGTAACAATTCTGTGATTCTGTGATTCCAATATTCAAGTCATTTCTATATATGGTGGTCCTGACACTGACCCTTGTGGACATCACTGTTCACCATCTTCCATTCTGAAAAACAACCAAATACCACAACTCGCTTTTCTTGATATTTCATCCATTTTTTAACCCAAGCAGATACTGACCCTCCTATTCCAGGAGCCTCAGTTTTGTTACCCAGCCTTTTATGTGGTAGTTTGTGAAACGCTTTCTTAAAATCCATATAGACAACATACATTGCTTTCCCTTCATCAACCTTTTCTATTACTTCATCAAAAAAATCAGTTATATTAGTGAAGAAGTGGAAAGGTGCTGAACCTCTCAGTTTTCGGTCTACCCAAACCAAGTTCAAGGCCTGAATAATGAACCGATTGCCTCATTAGTTCTGTGAATAATACAATGATTTAATAGACAAAGTTTTGAAACATTCCTGCCCATAAATCTTGATAACAGAGAGTGTGTGGATCTCCTGACTCAGAATGTTTAATGGATACAGTCCTCAGATCCGACAAGGAACCCCTGAACATCCACAGTAAAGACAGTGTGGATGAGGAAATGTAAGAGCCGGGAGCTGAAACTCAGGGACGGCCGAGCTCTCCTGTCATTGAGCTTGTGTGTCTGCTCTGCTCGCCGCACTTCCGGCTCTACTTTGTTTCCAATGAAAAGATGAAAAGGGCCGTTCGGTTTTCCTCTCACTGACAGCGTGTTTCACTCGGGTTAATATAACCCGGGACTTTTGCTGCTGAAATGAATTCTGCAAGGTCCCAGCAAACACACCGGCTCCCTCCTTTCTCCCCTCTTTCTATCGGATTGTTTTACCAGGAGGGGCTCAATAATAACAAACCCCCTGCAGGGAATGACCACAAATTGAGCATCTAAATGGGGCAAGTGGGCAGCTTTCTGGGTTCTAGGTTCCCCCTACCCCGCCCCTCCCTCCCTCCAGTCCAAGCACCTCTTCACTTTCTTTGGGACTTTGATGAGGGTGAAATGGGGGAAGTTCCCATTGATGTTTGAATGCGGAATTGCTGCAGGGATCTGCGCACGCGTGATGCAGCCCCGCCCACAGTGGGACGTCACAATGAGGAGTGGAGCACATGCGCAGACTTTCCCAACCCAGTCTGTGAAGTCATTCACTCAATCAGGGGAAGATGCTTTAAATCAGCTGCTAATGGAGACTTCCTGGGCCCGGGGGAAGGGAACAAACAGCACCTGCTTCCAGCAGCCACTGCTTTGGGAGCGTGTCCGCAGATGTGCTCAGAGATTAGTATTGAGTAGTGGGAAGTTGAGGGGGAGTCGGGGAGTGTTTGTAACAGACTTTTTTTTTATTTCCAAAATATACTTTATTCATAAAAATCTGTAAAAATTACATTGCCAAACAGTTTCCAAACAGCACCAAAAAATACAAACATTGCAAGGGAGGTCAGTTTCCTTCAATATTGTCATAAGTTTCTTCCCAACCCTTCAGTTTCACAATTGTCATGTCAATTACAGTTTTACATTTACAGCAATTGAGAATATTAACGATACAGTTCGAGGGGTTTCCCATGGATCCAGCCCCTCAGTCCAGCTTGGTGGGGGAACCTTACACTGTGGTCTTTCCCCATTGAGCCTTTGCTGCGGCTGCCCCAAGCTTTAGTGCGTCCCTCAGCACGTAGTCCTGGACCTTGGAATGTGCCAGTCTGCAACATTCGGTCGTGGACAACTCTTTGCGCTGGAAGACCAGCAAGTTTCGGGCAGACCAAAGGGCGTCTTTCACCGAATTGATAGTCCTCCAGCAGCAGTTGATGTTTGTCTCGGTGTGCGTCCCTGGGAACAGCCCGTAGAGCACAGACTCCTGTGTTACAGAGCTGCTTGGGATGAACCTTGACAAAAACCACTGCCTCTCTTTCCACACCTGCTTTGCAAAGGCACATTCCAAAAGGAGGTGGGTGACCGTCTCTTCCCCACCACAGCCAACGCGGGGGCACTGTGCGGAGGGGGCGAGACTTCGGGTGTGCATGAAGGATCTGACGGGGAGGGCCCTTCTCACCACCAGCCAAGCTACGTCTTGGTGCTTGTTTGAAAGTTCTGGTGATGAGGCATTCCGCCAAATGACTTTGACGGTCTGCTCGGGGAACCATCCGACAGGATGCACCGTTTCCTTTTCCCGTAGGGCCTTGAGGACATTCCGTGCAGAACACTGCCTGATGGACCGGTGGTCAAAGGAGTTTGCCCGCAGAAACTGCTCCACGAAGGATAGGTGGTACGGCACCGCCCAACTGCATGGAGCGTTCCGCGGCAATGTGACCAGGCCCATCCTTCGCAACACCGGGGACAGATAGAACCTCAGCACGTTGTGAAACTTGGAGTTTGTGTACTGGGGATCTACACACAGCTTGATGCAGCCGCACACGAAGGTGGTCATCAGGATGAGGGCCACGTTGGGTACATTTTTCCCGCCCTTGTCCAGAGATTTGAACATCGTGTCCCTCCAGACGCGGTCCATTTTAGATCCCCAGACGAAGCTGAAAATGGCTCGGGTGACTGCCACGGCGCAGGAGTGGGGTATGGGCCAGACCTGCGCCACGCAGAGCAACAACGTGAGCACCTCGCACCTGGTGACCAGGTTCTTACCCACAATGGAGAGAGATCGCTGCCCCCACATGCCCAACGTTTGTCGTACCTTGGCTACTCGCTCCTCCCATGTTTTGGTGCACGCCCCAGCCCTTCCGAACCATATCTGTTTGTAACAGACACTGTGGAGCAGGAGCTGCTCCCGGAACATGGAGTGAGCCGGGGACATGGGGAAGGGAGAGTTCATTCTCGGACAGTGTCTGTGCAGGCTCAGGGAGACACAATGGGAAGAAATCACTGTTGAAAATCACTGACAATTTTACCTCCCAAAGGAGAGGGAATTTTCCTTCTTTAGTTCCAGTCTCTCACTGTTTGTTGGATCGTGAACAGTGGGGGAAAAATAGCCGCACAACAACGATGTGCACAGTTTGACAAAGAGCATTTATTGCAGAAACCAGGTGAGAAGTGTGAAAGGCACATTTTAAATAGTGGCTGCTTGTTTTCCGTTGAAATAGAAATGCGACTGTGTAAAGGTCACTGCTCTATCGGACAGTCCCAGTCATTGAGCAGTGCAGGGCTTGTGTTGTTTCTGAATGTCACAAACTTGTTGTAAATCCACTGCAAATACCTGGTAAACAGAAGCTGAATGCTGCAGTACTGCAGTGGAGTCAGACACTGACACTGTTTGTGTTCCTGGTTTTCATTTTGTGATTGTTCATAATGATTATTATTGGGACGATTACATTGATCGCTTTTGTATCTTCTATCTCACCAGTTCTTTCATTCCTGCAGGAAAATACACGAAGGAACCTGAATGGATGTGGTGATTCTTGGACACAAAGAAAAGTGCAGCGAGCTCATTCCAACACACAGTCGGTGCAGAATCACTCCCAAAGCACAGAGATACTGCCAGCTCATCAGTTCCACTGGAACAAACAAAAGAAGTAGTCACACAGACACTGATCCCAAAGTCAAGAGACACAGTCAAACAGTCAAACAACAGCATGAGAGACAGAAGTTGTTTCCATTTCACTCCAATTCAGTACAGCTGACAGGTTGATCCATCAATCACAGTCCAAAAACAAACTCACCATCAGATCTAAATAAACTCTGTCACCATGGTTACATTTTAAATATAAAATCTGAAATAGAACAGACAAAATTTACAGAATTGAAAGGTACAGAATGAATGCAAGGAGGCTTTGAGGGGATTTGGAAAGGTTAAATGAATGGGCAAGAACATGGCAGATGGAATATAATGTGAATAAGTGTGAAGTTCTCCACTTTGGTAGAATAAACAGAAAGACAGAGTATTTCTTAAATGGTGAGAGGCTGGGAAGTGTCGATGTCCAAAGGCACCTGGGTGTCCTTGTTCCTGAGACACTAAAAGCTAGTGTGCAGGTGCAGCAATCAATTAGGAAGGCAAATGGTATGTTGGCTTCATTGAAAGCGTATTTGAGTACATGAGTAAAGATGTATGAAGTCTAGATGAGACTGCACCTGGAGTATTCTGTATAATTTTGGTTTCCTTATCTAAGGAAGGATAGACTTGTCATAGAGGGAGTGCAACAGAGATTCACCGGTCTCATTCCCTAGGATGGTGGGATTGTCTTATGATGAGAGTCTGCAGAGACTGGGCCTAAATTCTCTAGAGTTTTGAAGAATGAGAGGTGATCTCATTGAAACAGACAAAGTTCTTCCAGGGTGTCACAGGGTAGATATGGATAGGATGATTCCTCTGTCTAGTGAGTCCAGAACAAGGGGACACAGTCTCAGAATAAGGGCAGGCCATTTGAGACTGAGATGAGCAGGAATTTCTTTACTCAGAGGGTGGGAACTCTGTTGAATTCTTTATCCCAGAGGGCTGTGGAAGATCAATCATTGAACATATTCAAGACAGAAATCGATAGATTTCTAAATACTACAGGATCAAGGGATATGGAGATAGCAGGAAAAATGGCGTAGAGGTAGATGATCAGTCACGATCTGTTTGAATGTTGGAGCAGGCTCGATGGGCTGAATGGCCTAATGCCCCTATTTCCTGTGATCCTATGAATCCCAATAATGTACATCAGACGTTAGACCAAGTTATGCATTACATACCAGTTCAAAAATGCCACAGAGATTAAGACTGAAAGACACAGTATCAATTCCATTACTACAAAATGAAGGACTTGGAGCTTGCAGACCAGCCCATGTTTAAGATTGAAAGTTATATTTTCATTCACAATCGTTTTCACAGAGCTAAATATTGAATACCAATCGACAACTTGTACAGGACTACCAAATAAAACCTACAACTGTAAAATACAGTTAATCCATATTTTAAATTAAACACAAGGCAAATAAATATTGATACATTAAGAGAGCAGGAAACAGTGAGAGCAGAATGGAGCATAAAGAGCCCAGGAGAGGGAGCAAGAGTTCACTCGGAGAGCAGGGAACAGCGAGAGCAGGCGTCAAAAAAGGCAAAGGAATACACAATTAATGGGAGAACACTGAACGGTGTCGAGGAAGTGAGGGACGTTGGAGTGAATGTCCACAGATCCCTGAAGGTAGCAGGACAGGTCAATAAGGTGGTTCAGCAGGTATATGGAATCCTTTCCTTTATTAACTGAGGTATAGAGTATAAGGGTGACCTGGTATCCATGTCAATAAGTCACTGACAGCTAACATGCAGGTGCAGCAAGCAATTAGGAAGGCTAATAGTATGTTAGCCTTTATCGCAAGAGGATTTGAGTACAGGAGTAGTGAATTCTTGCTTCAATTGTATCGAACCCTGGTTAGACTGCACTTGGAGTACTGTGTGCAGCTTTGGTCCCCTTACCTTCGGAAGGATATTATTGCCATAGATGGAGTGCAAAGAAGGTTCATCAGACTTGTTCCTGGGATGGTGGGACTGTCCTATGAAGAGAGATTGGGGAAACTGGGGCTGTATTCTCTAGAGTTTTGAAGAATGAGAGGTGATCTCATTGAAACCTACAAAATATTTAAAGGACAGTCAGGGTAGATGCAGCTAAGATGTTTCCCCTGGTTGGGGAGTCGAGAACCAGGGGACGCAATTTCAAAATAAGGGGCAAGCCACTTAGGACAGAGATGAGGAGAAATGTTATTCCTCAGAGGGTTGTGAATCTTTGGAATTCTGTAACCCAGAGGGCTTTGGAAGCTCAGTTATTGAGTATGTTTAAAGCAGAGATTTATAGATTTCTAAATACAAATGACATAAGGGAATATGAGGAAAGTGTGGGGAAAAGGGCATTGAAGTGGACCAGTTTGAATGGTGGGGTAGGCTCGATGGGCTGAATGGCCGACTCCTGCTCCTATGTTCCTATGTTCCTAACTCCACATTATCGATGAGATACAGCGTCAGGCTGACTTGTCGGGTGTTGCAAACAGATATCACTGCTTCTGATCTTCACCAGAACAGAGAGTGAGATGTAAAATTGATCATCAAACAGACTGTGAGAGAATACAACAGAATAAAACACATGGAAAGACACTGTGGAATAACAAATAGATTTGATTGGAATGTTGAATTTTGATTGGAATGGATAAAACAGCAGAAACAGCAGAATAAATTCGGACAGAAAAGAGAAACTGATGGAAAAAAGGAAGAAAAGAAAGAATGGATCTGTTCACTTTTTTCAGTTTTTTCACTGGTCCATCAAAGCTGGATTAAAAAAAGATGCAAAAAACAGAGAATTTCACCAAAAAGGGAGATTAAATGCTGCCGAAACCTTGGATCGAAGGATGCCCCAACAGATCACCTGTTTAACTGTCTCCTCACTGGGGGATTTCAATCAATGAGCAATATTATTCTCTACTTTTCTTTTGTTAAATGAAACCACTACTGTCACTTGGAGTTAATATCCCTGTGTTCCAACTCCTGAATAATGAAATTGTGAGTTTCGTGATATTTTCTGGACACATTTCCTGCTGAAAGAACTAAGAGCTCTTTTCTAATTTACACAATACTATATACACACTCATCAAGCCTCCGAAACTAGCATCCTTGGTGCTGCTCTCTCCTCCCAAACCTCATCTCATGTGACTGTTACATCATCACTCTGATTGTGGGAGGGGTTATTCCCACTGTTTTCAGCATTAACCCTTTACATCCTCATACTGCACTGTCTGTCCAAAAAAATCGGTGGAGGGAACTTGAATTATCAAAACAGCAACAGCTGCCAGTTGAAAATCAACTCAACCCATCAGAGAGAGAGAGAGAGAATGTCAGAGAACTTCCTGCATCCAGTCCTGACCCTGTCACACTCAGCAGCTGCTCATCCAGACCCCACTCTCATCAACACTGAACATTTTTACTGAGACCCTTCAAATACTGTTTATAAAAGGCCGCAAAGATCAAAGTTCACACAGTTGTATTAAATACAACAAAGTTTAATATCTTCTCACCGTTTCTCGGTAACCACATGAGTCATAGGTTTTCTTATTTGGTTCCTTTGATTTTTCTTGTTCCTGACTGACAAATATTCCAAACCTCAGATAAACCCTCCCACTTGCGTCATGTCCCAGTCGCGGTTAAAAGCAACACATAATGACACAAACACTCTCCTTCAGTGAGATTAATATCAAGCTGTTTTCCAGGTTGAATGTAACTGTGAACAAATTTATGTCAAAGAAGTTACCTTTGATGTATCAGCACTGAAGTTCTGTACAAGGAGGAACAGCCATTCCAAACTCATATCCTTCACAAAGGCTGTTTTCGTATGTGATTGAAATTCATCATGTATTTTGAATTGAAGCTCACAAGACAAAGATGTCAGTGTTGATAATGAAACTTTTCAAGCATGTTGCTACTGTAAAATAAGGCTCTGCTGGGAGTTGAACCGAGGATTTCTTGTTTACTAGACAGGTGCTTGAACCAACTAAGCTACAGAGCCAGACGTGGGTGACCTATTGGTCTCGTGCTGATAGCAAGCTCACCAAAGAGCATGTCTTTGGCAAAGCGACCGTCATCCATTCAGCACACATGACCCAGTCAACAGAGTCACCGCTGACTCAAGAGGGCAAACATGCTGCAGATCCCTGCACGCTGGTGTACTTCTGCATTCGGCACTCTGTCCTGCCAGGAGATGCCCAATATCCATCTGAGACAGCGGAGGTGGAAGCTGTTCAGCTGCTTTTCTTGGCTTGCATAAGTTGTTGATGCTTCTCTACTATAAAGGAGGGTGCTGAGAACACAAGCCTGGTACACGCGGAGTTTTGTATTTTCGATCAGTTTGCTGTCGGCTCACACTCGTCTTCTCAACTTTGACATGACAGCTGCAGCATTGACAATCCTGGTGCTGATTTCAGTATCAAGGGACAGATTGCTGGTGATTGTTGATCCAAGGTATGTGAAGCTGTTGACAACCTCCAAAGTGAGCCTGTCGATGTTGATGGAAGGTGGAGTCTCTACGTCCTGGCCCATAACTTTGATCTTCCTGCTGCTGATCGTCAGTCCAAACTCCTTGCAGGCCAGGGAGAACCGATAGACAAGCTGCTGTTAATGAACTTCATTATGGGATGTCAGCACAGCGTCATCAGCAAACAGCAACTCACAGACCAAGAACTGACTCATTTTGGTCTTGGTGCGCAGTCTTGCCAAGATGAACAGCTTGTCATCAGCTCTGGTATGCAGGTGGACACCCCCATCTGAGTCACTGAAAGTTTAAAATAGCAGCATGGAGAAGAATATGCCAATTGTAAAGGATGTGAGCTGTGAGGAGGTTACAAGGAGGCTTCCAGGGGACTTGGACAGGATAAGTGAATGAAATGACAGATGGAATATAATGTGAATAAGTGTGAAGTTATCCACTTTGGTAGAATAAACAGAAAGACAGAATATTTCTTAAATGGTGAGAGGTTGGGAAGTGTTGATGTCCAAAGGGACCTGGGTGTCCTTGTTCATGAGACACTAAAAGCTCGCATGCAGGTGCAGCAATCAATTAGGAAGGCAAATGGTATGTTGGCCTTAACACGAGGGGTCATGAGTACAGGAATAAAGATGTATTGCTGCAATTGTATAGAGCCTTGGTGAGATCGTGCTGGAGTATTGTGCACAGTTTTGGTTTCCTTATCTAAGGAAGGATATACTTGCCACAGAGGGAGTGCAACGGAGGGTCACCAGACTAATCCCTGGGATGTTGGCATTGTTTTATGAGGAAACTGGGCTTGTATTCCTTAACGTTTCATTTAAAAGGCCATTTAAAACTGAGATAGGGTGGAATTTCTTCACTCAGAGGGTGGTAAATCTTTGGAATTCTCTACCTCAGGGGTTTGTGAAAGTTCAATCATTGAGCATGTTCAGGACAGAAATTGATAGAAATCTTGATACTCATGACATCAAGGGATATGGGGAGAGCGCGGGGAAGTGGTGTTGAGGTAGATGATCATCAAGGATGTAATTGAATGACAGATCAGGCTCGACAGGGTAAACTGCCTCCTCCTACGTTCCGAAGAGAGTTTGCACCAGGACACAGCCCTGTTTTACCCCACTGCTGATCGTGAAAGTGTCTGATGTTGCTCCATTGTAACTGACGGAACTGTGCATGTTCTCGTGGAAAGAAGAGATGACGCCCAAGAGTTCAGGAGGGCAGCCTAGTTTCCACAGCAGTTTGAAGAGTCCGTCTCTGCAAACAAGATCGAAGGCCTTGGTGATGTCTATAAAGACAATGTAGAGTGGTCTGTCCTGTTCACAGTACTTCTCCTGTAACTGCCGAAGTGAGAAAATCATGTCGACTGTCGATCTACCAGCTCTGAAGCTGCACTGAGACTCAGGATAGATGTGATGTCAGGGTCTGCAATCTGGTCAGAGCAATGCGAGCAAAGACCTTCCCCACAATACTTAGCAAGCAGATGCCTCGCTAATTGCTGCAGTCACTGCGATCGCCTTTATTGTTGCACAAGGTGACAATGTTTGCATCACGCATGTTGAGAGGCGCAGATCTCCCCTTCCAACAGAGACACAGAAGTTCATGGGGATGCTGCAGCAGAGCTGCTTTTCCACTTTTGATGATTCCAGGTGGAATATCATCATTTCCCAGGGCTTTACCACTGGCAAGACGGTCAATGGCGTTGTTGAGCTCTATGGTGGTGTCGCTGTCCAGCTCCTCCATGACAGGGAAGTCTGGAATGGTGCTGAGAGCTACTTCAATGGCAATGTTCTCCGTTATGTAGAGTTCAAGGTAATGCTCCACTCACCTTTCCATCTGCTTGTTAGGTTCAGTGATGATCACCCCTGTCTTTGTCTTCAAAGGTGTTGATTTAGTTACTGCTGCTCCCATTGCTTTCATAATTTTTTTTTTTATTCATTCATGTGATGTGATCATCACTGGCGAAGCCAGCATTTATTGCCCATCCCTCATTTCCCTTGAGAATGTGATGGTGAGATGCCTTCTTGAACCGCTGCAGTCTGTGTGAGGTAGGTACACCAACAGTGCTGTTAGGAAGGGAGTTCCAGGATTTTGACCCAGCAACAGTGAAGGAAAGGCGATATAGTTCCAAGTCACGATAGTGTGTGGCTTGGAGGGGAACTTGCAGGTGGTGGTGTTCCCATGAATTTGCTGCCCTTGTCCTTCTAGTTGGTAGAGGTTGCGGGTATGGAAGGTGCTGTCTCAGGAACCTTGGTTTGTTGAATTCCTTCATATGTCCCTCTAGCATCCCCCAGATTCAGTGGCAGTTTGTATGCTGTTGCAGAGTTTTAGCCAGTATTGATTGGTGCAGTGCTGAGCAGTCTGCAGAGACTTGTTTCTGGCAGCTCTGAGAGCATCTAGAGTTTGTTTGCTGGAGACTTGTTTGTAGTTCATGAGGACTCTCTTCTTAGTTGCAGTAACTGACTCCATTTCAGTCCAATAAGCCTCAAACCAGTCAGCATTCCTCCCATCTCTTTTCCCATACACAGCGAGTGCAGAGTTATAGATGGTGGCGTGCAGATGATTCCACTTTGATACCACACTGAGGCCTTGGGCGTTTTCTGAAAGAGCCTGATCGAGGATGTTGAGGAACTCCTGGGTCCTTTCTGGATCAGTGGTTCGGCAAGTGTTGATCCGAGAACGACCTTTCTTCTTGGATGGGTGAAGCTTTCTTGGCTGAAGCCTGACCTTGCTACACACCAGGAAGTGGTCAGTGTCACAGTCAGCGCTATGATAGCTGCGTGTGATGAGGACACTGCTGAGGGTGGTACGTCTGGTGATGATAAGGTCTAGCTGGTGCCAGTGGCATGATCTCGGACGTCTCCAGGACACCTTGTGGCACAGCTTGACCTGGAAATAGCTGTTCGTCACACAGAGTCCATGGTGACAGCATAGCTCCAGAAACCTCTGTCCATTTTCGTTCATCTTGCTGATCCCCTGGTGCCCTATGCTCGTTGGCCAAGCTGTCGTCAGTACCCAAGCTTGCGTCGAAATCCCCTAGAAGATACAGTCCCTCGGTGCTGGGAATTCTACTGATGGCAGTGTCAAGTGTCTCATAGAATTGATCCTTGACATCTGGGGTGGAGGTGAGTGTCGGCACATAGATGCATATGAGATTAACTGGGCCCGCGCTTGTTGACAAGTGAAGGGTAAGACGTCTATCTGAGCCTACTGTGGGTGGTTCACTCATCACAAGTAGCATGTTATTTACTGTGAAACCCACTCCATGCTCACGAGTTGCCTCTTGGGCTTTCCCCTGCCAGAAGAAGGTGTAGTGTTTCTCTTTGAGGGATCCACTTTGAATGAGTCTAGTTTCTTGCAGCACAGCAATGTCCACATTGAGCCTTGTGAGTTCCTTGTCAATCACAGCTGTCTTGTGTGTGCCATCAACCTGCAGAAGGTTGTCGGTAAGGCCAGGACACATGGTCCTTACATTCCAGCTTGTGATGCGAAGCACTGGTGTCTTCTTTGTTGAGTTTGTCTTGCCTGGTGCATAGATTATCAATCGGCCAGTTGAGAGATATCTCTCGAAGCTGTAAGCACCCATTGAAGCAAGTAGGTCGTGGCAGGACAGCACCTAACTGACTGGGGGCTGCACAGCTTGGAGTAGGTGGTAGTTATCCATTGAGACGCGATGATCTCTCCCACTGTCAAAAGTAGCCCCTAGTGCTCCTACTCTACACCAATTGAGTGAGAGCTTATAATCGGTAACTGTTTCTTCCCATGTTTTGCTAATGTTTAACCATGAAGCTGGAGTGTCCTCTCCAGGGCACAGGCCTGGGAAAATAGTATGGAGACACTGAGCATCAGGACCCCCTCTCAGCATTGCTAGTATTGTCCAAAGGAAAGGAAAAAAACAGTACTATTTGGTACCAGCTCTGCTGTAGGAGTTGCTGGAAAACTACCTGATAAGTAACAGGTATGGGACTCCACTCCGGATTTACTGTCCAGGTTTACTCCCTAAGCCTTCTTCTCTCTCAAGACACCCACAGGGAAGTGAGACTTTTTGCCCATAGATGGGGCTCTGTTTCTTGGCATCAGGATGGAACCACACGCCAGTGGGCCTGCATGACATGCACAAGGATATCACACACTGCCCCATCCCTGTGACAGCTCAGAGAGATACCCTGATGATAATTTTCCCCACAGGAATATCACAAACAGCCCCCTCCCTAGGACAGCTCAGGGTCAGACACTGCACACACTGCAACAACAGTGACATTACTGGATTAGTCCCTCCATTCTGAAAAACAAGCATTCACCCTACTTTATGCTTTCCGTCTCTCAGCCAATTTTGTATCCACGCTGCCACTGCCTCTTTAATCCCATCTGCTCACATTTTGTTAACAAGTCTATTTTATGGTACTTTTTCAAACACAATTTTGAAGTGCAGACACACACCATCAACCTCACCACCCTGGTCAACTCTCTCTGAAACTTCATCAAAGAAATTAATTCATCAATTAATTCATACACAATCTTCTGTTAACCAATCTGTACTGGCTGTCATTTATTAGCCCATGTTCTACCAAGTGCCAGTTAATTTTCTCCTGGATAATTGTCTCTAAAAGTTTCCCCACCACTGACATTAGACGAACTGGTCTGTAGTTCCTGGGTTTATCTCTCTTTTTAAACAGGGCTGTAAAATTAGCAATCCTTGCAGACTGATCTTTCAGTTCTGGAAAGTCTATTGTGGACAATCTCTTTGGGCATGACTTTAACCAATGAAAGCAACAGGATACTTGATTAATAAGTCCAGAACTTTTATTGAGAGTAAAATAGTACTTAATAATTGGAAGTAAAATTATCTTGAACAAACTTGGGGAATATAACTTTACAGCTCTGGCAGGTGTGTGGACTGGTCGAGCTTGGTCTCAGAGTGTCACGGTCCACTTTGTCCAGCCTAGATCCCTCATCAGGTGGAGAACTTGGTCGATGATCTGAGCCTTTACCCCTGAGATCTTATCGTGTTCCTGCACACTGAAACCTTACAAGATCCCTACTTTTAACCCCTGGATGGCCATCACACCACCTTGTAAAATAATAATTGGTCTGAGCTGTTGCTACGTACATTTAATTGATGATGTCTTCCACTAACAGCCAACTGTCCTCAGAATCTCAGACATGAGTACAATGGAGTGGTTTCACACTGTCTCCCAATCTGATCTGAAACAAGTTTCCTATTCATTAAATCGAGACTCTTGAAAATGATGGAAATACTCAGCAGGTCTGGCAGCATCTGTGGAGAGAGAAACAGAGTTAACGTTTCAGATCTGTGATCTTTCATCAGAACTGGGCTGAAATTGTCTGAGGGACTGAGATTGTGGAATCAATTTCAGGGTCAAAAACATTGTACTCTGTAAGGAAAGGAAGATGGTGATTATTAAGTATTCTTTTGGGCCTCTTTATCTCGAGAGACAATGGATACGCGCCTGGAGGTGGTCAGTGGTTTGTGAAGCAGCGCCTGGAGTGGCTATAAAGGCCAATTCTGGAGTGACAGGCTCTTCCACAGGTGCTGCAGAGAAATTTGTTTGTTGGGGCTGTTGCACAGTTGGCTCTCCCCTTGCGCCTCTGTCTTTTTTCCTGCCAACTACTAAGTCTCTTCGACTCGCCACAATTTAGCCCTGTCTTTATGGCTGCCCGCCAGCTCTGGCGAATGCTGGCAACTGACTCCCACGACTTGTGATCAATGTCACACGATTTCATGTCGCGTTTGCAGACGTCTTTATAACGGAGACATGGACGGCCGGTGGGTCTGATACCAGTGGCGAGCTCGCTGTACAATGTGTCTTTGGGGATCCTGCCATCTTCCATGCGGCTCACATGGCCAAGCCATCTCAAGCGCCGCTGACTCAGTAGTGTGTATAAGCTGGGGGTGTTGGCCGCTTCAAGGACTTCTGTGTTGGAGATATAGTCCTGCCACCTGATGCCAAGTATTCTCCGAAGGCAGCGAAGATGGAATGAATTGAGACGTCGCTCTTGGCTGGCATACGTTGTCCAGGCCTCGCTGCCGCAGAGCAAGGTACTGAGGACACAGGCCTGATACACTCGGACTTTTGTGTTCCGTGTCAGTGCTCCATTTTCCCACACTCTCTTGGCCAGTCTGGACATAGCAGTGGAAGCCTTACCCATGCGCTTGTTGATTTCTGCATCTAGAGACAGGTTACTGGTGATAGTTGAGCCTAGGTAGGTGAACTCTGGAACCACTTCCAGAGTGTGGTCGCCAATATTGATGGATGGAGCATTTCTGACATCCTGCCCCATGATGTTCGTTTTCTTGAGGCTGATGGTTAGGCCAAATTCATTGCAGGCAGACGCAAACCTGTCGATGAGACTCTGCAGGCATTCTTCAGTGTGAGATGTTAAAGCAGCATCGTCAGCAAAGAGGAGTTCTCTGATGAGGACTTTCCGTACTTTGGACTTCGCTCTTAGACGGGCAAGGTTGAACAACCTGCCCCCTGATCTTGTGTGGAGGAAAATTCCTTCTTCAGAGGATTTGAACGCATGTGAAAGCAGCAGGGAGAAGAAAATCCCAAAAAGTGTGGGTGCGAGAACACAGCCCTGTTTCACACCACTCAGGATAGGAAAGGGCTCTGATGAGGAGCCACCATGTTGAATTGTGCCTTTCATATTGTCATGGAATGAGGTGATGATACTTAGTAGCTTTGGTGGACATCCGATCTTTTCTAGTAGTCTGAAGAGACCACATCTGCTGACGAGGTCAAAGGCTTTGGTGAGATCAATGAAAGCAATGTGGAGGGGCATCTGTTGTTCACGGCATTTCTCCTGTATCTGACGAAGGGAGAACAGCATGCCAATAGTCGATCTCTCTGCACGAAAGCCACACTGTGCCTCAGGGTAGGCGCGCTCGGCCAGCTTCTGGAGCCTGTTCAGAGCGACTCGAGCAAAGACTTTCCCCACTATGCTGAGCAGGGAGATTCCACGGTAGTTGTTGCAGTCACCGCGGTCACCTTTGTTTTTATAGAGGGTGATGATGTTGGCATCGCGCATGTCCTGGGGTACTGCTCCCTCGTCCCAGCACAGGCATAGCAGTTCATGTAGTGCTGAGAGTATAGCAGGCTTGGCACTCTTGATTATTTCAGGGGTAATGCTGTCCTTCCCAGGGGCTTTTCCGTGGGCTAGGGAATCAATGGCATCACTGAGTTCCGATTTGGTTGGCTGTATGTCCAGCTCATCCATGACTGGTAGAGGCTGGGCTGCATTGAGGGCAGTCTCAGTGACAGCATTCTCCCTGGAGTACAGTTCTAGGTAGTGCTCAACCCAGCGGTCCATCTGTTTGCGTTGGTCAGTGATTATGTCCCCCGATTTAGATTTGAGGGGGGGTGATCTTCTTGATGGTTGGCCCAAGAGCTCTCTTCATGCCATCATACATTCCTCTGATGTTTCCGGTGTCTGAGGCCAGCTGAATATGACTGCATAGGTGTTGCCAGTAGTCGTTTGCGCAACGCCTAGCTGTTCTTTGTGCAGTACTTCTGGCTGCTTTAAGTGCTGCGGATGTTAAATCGCTGGGGGCTTTCTTGTAGTTCAAAAGTGCAATGCGCTTAGCGGCTATGACAGGTTCCAGCTCTTCATTATGAGATTGAAACCAGTCTGCATTTCTCTTCGCACTTTTGCCGTAGGTGGTCAAAGCTGACTCATAGATGGCGTCTCTGATGTGGGCCCACTTGGTCTCAGCATCCCCTGTGGGAGTGTTTTGAAGGGCTGTTACAAGTGAATTTAGAAATTTTTGTAACAGCTGTGGGTGAGAAATTCTGCTCGTGTTGATGCGCGGGTGGCCCTTCTGCTTGGAATGATGCAACTTCTTTGGTCTGAGTCTAACCTTGCTGCACACCAGGGAGTGGTCGGTGTCGCAGTCCGCACTGTGGAAGCTGCGTGTGATTTGAACACTGTTTAAGGCGGCTCGCCTTGTGACAATGAGGTCCAGCTGGTGCCAACGACGTGATCTTGGGTGCCTCCATGAAACCTGGTGACAGGGTTTAGTGTGAAAGAACGAGTTGGTGATGCAGAGGTTATGATAGGTACACAACTCAAGCAGTCTCTGCCCGTTCTCATTCATCCTTCCAACACCATAGCGCCCAAGGCAGGAGGGCCATGAGTCATGGTCGGCCCCAACCCTGGCATTAAAGTCCCCCAGCAGGAATAGGTGTTCGGTGTTGGGGATGCTGCTAATGATGTTATGGAGTTGTTCATAGAACTGGTCTTTAGCTTCAGGTGCGGAGCAGAGTGTTGGAGCATAGATGCTGAGTAGGTGTACTGGACCAGAGGTGGTGAGCAGTCGGATGGACAGTATGCGTTCCGAGCCATTTGAGGGAGGCTCTATCATGCTGAGCAAGGAGTTTCTGATGGCGAAGCCCACTCCATGCTGTCTTGGTTCTTCAGGATCCCTGCCCTGCCAGAAGAAGGTGTAGTCTTGCTCTGCTAGAGAGCCACTCGCGGGGAGGCGAGTCTCCTGCAGTGCTGCAATGTCCACATTGAATCTACTGAGCTCGTTGTTAATGATGGCGGTCTTCCGAGAATCGTTGATTTGTGTAAGGTCTTCCGACAGGCCAGGACACATAGTTCTGACGTTCCAGCTTGCAAAGCGAAGGGCTGGTACCTTCTTTCCTTTTTTCATGTTGTTTGGTGCGGTGTATCAGTCCACCTTTCGGGCAATGACCCTGAGCTCCAAGCACCCATTGAAGCAGGCAGACTGTGGCGGGACAGAACCTTATTGACCGGGGGCTGCCCGGTTTGAGGCGGGCGGTAGCTGTCCAGTGAGGTGCAATGACCTCTCCCACCGACAAAGGCAACCCGTGGCGCCCAGTTTCTACGCCAATTTATCTGGACTTATAACCCGTAACTGCTGCCTTCCGTGTTGTTTTAGTCGCTGTGAGGCAACTATGGAGTGACCTCTCCATGGCGCATGCCTGGGCAAATTTATGGAGGTTGAGAGTTGCCCAGTCGTCAAAACCCCCCTCTCGGCCTTTCTGGTGGGGTCCGAAGGAGTGCAGGACACGACGTTTGGCACCAGTATGGCTGCAGGAACTGCCGGAAACATGCCAAAGGTGACACATGACCGCCTACGGGGTTCCGCTCCGGATTTTCTGTTAGGGTTTACTCCCTTAGCCTTGGTCTCTCCCGAGACGCCCACAAGGCAGTGGGGTTGTTGGGGCCCCTACACAGGTGTAGGATGGTGCCGGTGGGAGGAGGGGATGCAAGGGGTAGGGGTAGAGGGAGGGGGTGGGGGGGTGCAGGGGAAGGGGGTGCGGGGTGAAGAGGGTGCGAGGGGGTGCGGGCTGGGACGGGGTTGTGAGGGGGTGAGCTGAGAGGGTGGAGCAGGGAAGGGGACGGGGGTGGGGGGGGTGGAAGGGGGGTAAAGGGGGGGGAGGGGGGGGTGGTATCTGGTGCAGGTAATAAGCCATTTCCTCAGTGCCCACCATCGACGTCCGGAAAGCTCATCCACGTCCTTCGGGAGGTGAAGCATCATTTGGCAGACTTAGAGGTGATTACATTTGCTAAGGGTTTTTTTTTTTTGCAGTGGTTTAAATAAAGGCATGCAGCATTGCCGACAGTGCGCTGCAGATGCTCTCCGAGCCATCTCCCGCGGGTGCTTTGAAGTTGCGGCCGGGGGGGCCGTTCGTGGATGTTTTGGGTGTTCGGGGCACCTTTTCACAGGACTTCTCTCGGGTCCCGCAGCTCCTTCTTCACCTCAATGGACTTACCGCATGCCGTGGCTGCAGACACTCTGGACTGTGAAGGCAGCAGGATCGGAGATTGAAGTATCGGCAGCTGTGCTCGTCAGTTTCATCCGGATTAATTTCATTGAGAAAACAAAGAGCAGGTGTGGCTGGGGGAGGGCAGTGGGCCCAGGTAACATACACTAAACTAACTGTTAACTTTTAGATAGGGCTGAAATGAACTGATTTAAAGAGCCAGGGGAATTTAAACAGTTTAAGAGGGCAGATTGGGGGAGAAAACGTTAGGGATGGGAGCAGATGGCCATGGATAGAGTTGAACAGCAAGGGAGCTTCCTAGGGAGCTTCCAGCCCAGGAGCCATCTTGAAGTATAGTGCAAGAATATAGATGCTTTTACATTATTTGAATCAACATTGATTTGAACCTTGTGCTCACGAAACCTATCTTTTGATCACAATGACATTGATAACAATGGAAAAAGCAACACATGCATTTCACGACCACAGGACTTTGTAAAGCCTTTTACAGCCAATGAAGTACTTTCCAAGTGTAGTCACTGTACAGTACAATACAATACCCTACAATAAGGATATTTCACATTCGAGTCACGCAAGTCCCAGGCAATGACCTTCTGAAACAAGAGAGAATCTAACCCTCTCCCCTTGACATTCAACAGCATTACGAGTGCTGAATCCCCCACGATGAACATCCCGGGGGTTACCATTGACCATAAACTGAACTGCAGTCGTCATATAAATATCATGGCTACAAGAGCAGGTCAGACACTAGGAATCCTGCGGCGAGTAACTCACCTCCTGACTCCCCAAAGCCTGTCCCCTATCCACAAGGCACAAGTCAGGAGTGTGATGGAATCCTCTCCACTTGCCTGGATAGGTGCAGCTCCAACAACACTCAAGAAGCTCAACGTCATCCAGGACAAAGCAGCCCACTTGATTGGCACCTCATTCACTATATTCACTCTCTCCATCACCAACGCACAGTGGTAGCAGTGTGTACCATCCACAAGATGCACTGCAGCAAGGCAGCAAGCCTCCTTACACAGCACCTTCCAAACCCGTGACTTCTACTACCTAGAAGGACAAGGGCAGCAGATGCATGGGAACACCATCACCTGCAAGTTCCCTCTGAGCCACACACCATCCTGGAATTGGAACTATATCACCGTTCCTTCACTGTGGCTGGGTCAAAATCCTGGAACTCCCTTCCTAACAGCACCACATCGACTGCAGTGGTTCAAGAAGGCAGCTCACCACCACCTTCTCGAGGGAATTAGGGATGGGCAATAAGTGCAATAAATAAAAATAAAATCAATAAAAAATGACAATATCCTGTAATCCCCAAAAGTAGAAAATACATATGAAAATGAAAATATAATAAAACACAGTCAGCATGGATTTCACAAAGAAAGACTTGATTAAACTTATCTTTGAAGAATCAACAGCAAGAGTAATACAGCAGATGTAGAAGAGTTTAAGTTAATAAAGCCTCATCTTTTTAAGTGCCTGAACCAACAAATTGTGGGTTAACAAACAAGCACACTAACTGACAGAGCTGGGTGTTGTGCTTTCTAGATTACCCGAAAGCAGGGTGTCAATGAGTTAAATCTTCAGGTTGCTGCAACCAGAATAGCCATTGTCCACGATCAGTTTTACTGTTACAAATAAAGGGTGGAACATTCATTGTGAATCTATAGAAACAGTCTGGTCCTGCACACTGCAGACACATCCACGTCATCACCAACCAGCTCTCCTATAATAGATGCAGTTATTTGACTTTTCCCCATTAGCTCCATGGAATTAATTTTGAAAGATTTTAAATTCCAAGAAGCTTTGTGAATATTCAGCCCTTGAGAAGAAATCATTCCCTGGCCACAGTGGAGAGAGCATTGAAAATAAAACAGTAGACTATCAGGTAACACAGAGAATGCTCATCAGCTAATCTATAATTGCTTAGTTTTCTTACTTTTGCTCTTATTATTCGGTTTTTCATCCTTTTCAGTTCCTGACTCCGGATATTATTGTGATTAAATGTGAAAAGATACACTGTGTCTCAGCCCCGGTATATTGGCTCTTTCTCTGTACAGTGCTGTGTACACTCAGATACTGACAGTGTCTCTCCCTCCCTCAACTTTCCAGCCCTGACGGTGCAGAAAGCGCTGCTCAAAGTTACACATTCTGACTGTTTGCAGTTGATTAGTGAGAGATTATTAACGTATCCTTCTGCAGCGCTGCCTCGGTTAATAACAGCAGATCGAAGTCACATTTCAGATACAGAAACAGATGCATCAATTATTCCCTCTTTCCCAGAGTGAGTGAGGCCGGGACAAGCAGCAACATTCCGGCCCCACACTCTGCAATTACCCAGCACCAGCGGAAAGCAGTGAATACAGATTCAATCAGTGGGTTAATGTCCATTACAGGGATGCAAGATTCCACGGCCCAGGACAAACATCCCCATACACCGAGAACAAGCTCAGGAAAACCCGGGGGAGTTAATATCCCAATCACTGAGCATTCCAGTAACATTGAACAAGTTCCTGAACTGAGTGAACCTTTCAAAGGACAGAAGTGATGACGAGGTCAAAAAGGTCTGAACAGTTGAGGTGACTGAGCGGTTTCAGCTTCTCTGTTCAGGTTGCAGCTTTCACTGGAGGCATGTGTTTAAATCCCACTTCTGACAACTTGATTTTCAGTTACTTTGCAGAGCTTCCTTGAAGGTTTGAGGTAGAGTAAATACTGAGGAACTGTTTCTAACTGCTGAACGGTCAGTAACCGAAGGTTACAGATTTAAAGTGACTCACAAAACCAGAAGGAACATGAGGAAAAATTCCTTTCTGCAACGTGTGGTTAGGATTTCAGTTATGTGGATAGATTGGAGAAGCTGGGGTTGTTCTCCTTAGAGAGAAGATTTGATAGAGGTGTTCACAATCATGAGGGGTCGTGACAGATCCGATAGAGAGAAACTGTTGGTGGAAGGATTGAGACTCAGGTAAAAGCTGTGGCTCAGTTGGTCACACTCACCTCGAAATCACAAGCTTCTGGGTTCAGATTTCACAGCTGACACTCCAGTGCAGCACTGAGGGTGTTGAAGGTGCTGCCTTTCAGGTGTGATGTTAAACCAAGACCTGGTCTGCATGTTTGGGTGAATGTAAAAGATCCCATGCTGCAATTTCAAACAAGTGAAGAGCAATTCTCCCTGGTGTTGTGATCAATATTTGCCCCTCAATCAGATCAGTTGGTCATTATCACATTGCTGTTTGTGGGTATTAGCTGCTGCATTTCTGACATTACAACAGTGATTACACTTCAAAAGTATTTCATTGTTTACAAAGTGCTTTGATATATCCAGTGGTCAGGAAAGGTGCTATATAAATGCAAGTCTTTTCTTTCTTTATCACAACACATTGCCTTGTAAAAAATGGTTCCTCATGTCACCTCTGGTTCTTCTGCCAATCACCTGATATCTGTGTCCTCTGCTTACTGACCCTTTTACTACTGGAAACAGTTTCTCCTTATTTAAACTATTGAAAACCTCCATGATTTTGAACAAATGTGTCAAATCTTTTCTGAATTTTCTCTGCTGCAAGGAGAACAACCCCAGCTTCTCCAATCTCTCCACATAACTGAAATCCCTCACCCTGCTACCATTGTGGTAAATCTCTTTTTTATTCTTTCCTGGGTTGTGGGCACTGCTGACACAATGTGATTCCTATCAACGGAGCGGCCTGCTGACATCATCAGAGAGCGTCAAGCTGCGCATAGGCACAGCTACATCTTGCCAGGGTTAAGTGGCACATGCACAGGATGATGTCATGGCTCAGCACCAACATCATCGCAAATCAGCGCCTGGTCCATCTTCGCACATGCACGCTAAAGCGTCATCGGGTATCCAGCCTCTCACTCAGCTGAAGGAAGCGGCTGAATGGGAGACTTTGAGGTTGGAGCTCTCCCCACTCGGCCTTGACGCTTCTTCTCCTCAGCTGCTAGCTCTCCACCTCGCTGCTCCCCTGGCCGATTGTTCCCTGTTCGCGTCACCCAGCTCTTCTGCCACTCGCTCCCAGCCCCCCAACCCCCACTCCAGCCATTAGCTCTATGCCGTGCCACTTTCCTCCTCTTCGTCACTCGTTCTTCACTCCTACGTCACGCTTTATGAGAGGCATAGATAGTGTAGATAGCCAGACTCTGTTTCCCATGGTAGGGGTGATTAAAACTAGAGGGCATAGATTTAAGCTAAGAGGGAGGAGGTTTAAAGGGGGTCAAAGGGGTAAATTTTTCACAGAAAGAATAGTGGGTATCTGGAATGAGCTGCCTGGTGGAGGCAGGAACAGTAGTCACATTTAAGAAGCATCTGGACAGGTACTTGAATGAGCAAGGCATGGAGGGATATGGAATAAATGCAGGCGGGTCGGATTAGTATAGATAGGCATTATGGTCGGCATGGACGCGGTGGGCCAAAGGGCCTGGTTCTATGCTGTACGACTTTATGACTCTCTGTGACTCCTGTTAATTGTTTAATTATCCACCACCATTCAGGACTGGATGTGACAGGACTGCAGAGCTTTGATCTGATCTGTTGATTGTGAGATTGCTAAGCTCTGTCTATTGCATGCTACTTCCGCTATATGACATGCAAGTAATTCTGTGTTGTAGCTTCACCAGGTTGACACCTCATTTTTAGGTCTGCTTGGTGCTGCTCCTGACATGCCCTCCTGCACACTTCATTGAACCACTATTGCTCCCTTGGCTTGATGGTAATGGTAGAGTGAGGGATATGCCAGGCCATGAGGTAACATATTGTGTTTAAATACAATTCTGCTGCTGCTGATGGCCCACAGTGCCTCATGGATGCCCAGTTTTGAGCTGCCAGATCTGTTCATTTCTTCCCTCAGATATAATTGAAAAAAAAAATTCTGAAGAAATGCATGAACTAAATAAAAAGGAGAGAGAAATAAATACTGAAAAAATAGATGGCAGCATTTGGAAGGTAAAAAGATTTCAGATTTATTATTGATGAGTGAGAGGAATTTCTCACACTTTGGGGCTTCTGTAAGTGGATTTACTGTATCAGAGTAGAAGTACTGTTTCAGGCCTTGTTCGCTCAGTTGGTGGAGCATGAGACTTTTAATCTCAGGGTCTTGGATTTGAGACCCTTGTTGTGTGGTTGCTCTTCCCTTTTTCAGTCTTCATCGGCAGAGAGTTCAAGGAGTGTTTGAAATTAAATTCAACAACATCACCAGATTTCAAGCCCCACCCCTTGCCCCCCTCCCAGTGTAGTTGACAGGACCATCAACCTCTGCCTTCCCCCTTCCCCTCCCTCCCAGAACTGCGACAGGGATCCCCTTGTCCTCACTTTCCACCCCACCTGCCTCCACATCCAAAGGATCATCTTCCACCATTTCCACCACCTCCAGCGTGATGCCACCACCTACCTCATCTTCCCCTCCCCTGTCAGCATTCTGTGAGAATAAGAAATACTGAAATGTTGTTTCTACAGCTTGTGGAAAGTTCCCAAGAAGTCATTTGTACACAACATAATGAAATCACTGAAAAAGAGAACTGATAAGGGTATGTAAGTAGAGACCTTAAGACAGTACATCACTGACAAAGAGAACTGATAAGGGTATGTAAGTGGAGACCTTAAGACAGTACATCACTGAAAAAGAGAACTGATAAGGGTATGTAAGTACAGACCTTGGGACAGTACATCACTTAAAAATTGTGCTTAGGCAGATAAAAGAGAAACAGCAAGAGTTAGAACAAAGGATGTAGTGAATAAGAAACTGCCCCACTAAGATAAAGGCTGACAGCTGCAAGTTAAAACACACAATGGAGAGCCAAATAAGGTAAAACAAAAACAAGAGTTAGGGGCTAGAAAGTTCGAGTAGGGGGAGAAGTAAACAGAGGAGGAGACTGTCGCAACCATAGGATAGGTTAGTGTCATAATACGTTATAACCAATAATGTAAAATAAAGGCGTGGACAAATGGATTTGTATTGTATAAACATGAACTGAATATGTTGATCGGTGTGCCTGCTTGTAGGACACCCGATCTTGCAAGAACGTTAAATAAACTTACTTCTTCAGAGTTTGACTTGGTGTAAATTATTATTAAGTGGGCTACGTTTCTCACAATTGGGGGCTCGTCCGGGATCTCTTCATCATTGCCGGGACCGCGGCCGACGACAGACGAGAAGAGGCGTCCCGTTAATTTAAAAAAAGGTTTCGTTTCTCTCGTTGGTAGCGGACCCGAGTAATTGACTGAAAACGATCCTAGGGAAGTCACTCTGAACGAGTATTTAGTGCGGCAGGTACACATGTGAAGTCAGGCAACTCCGTGCACGGACCAAGGTAAGAAAAACGACGTTTAAGTATTATCTTGGTGACTTATGGTTAACTGTAGGATAAGACCTTCTAAGTACCAAATGTCCTTGAGGAGTGAATTTTACAGTCCTGCAGTATAAGACCCTTCAGCTAGGAGGTGAGTACTGTATGGTATAAGACCCTTCAGTTAGGAGGTGAATACCGTAAGGTATAAGACCCTTCAGCTAGGAGGTGAATACCGTAGGGTACAAGACCCTTCAGTTAGGAGGTGAATACTGTCGGGTATAAGACCCTTCAGTTAGGAGGTGAATACCGTAAGGTATAAGACCCTTCAGCTAGGAGATGAATACCGTAGGGTACAAGACCCTTCAGTTAACCATGGGAAATAAATCGTCTAAAAAGGAAGACGATGGGAGACAAGGAAAGTCTGCCGGCAACATCCCTCCAGAAAGTCCATTGGGACGGATGTTGGAGTATTGGGATTTAGAGTCAAAAACCAAGGAGAAAAAGACCCAAATATGATCTAAGGACAGCAAGAAGGACCACCCCTAAACCCGACGATAACGACGACGATAGAGACAGAGAGTCTCCTAAGACAATGATGCCCTTGAGAGAGGTACCAATAGGAAATAATGAAATTGGATTTGTTAGTGCACCATTAACGTCAGGAGAGGTAAGAGTGTTTAAAAAGGAAATGAAAGTCCTCGTAGAAGACCCCTGAAAATTTGGGAAAGAGAAAACCCTCCCGGGGTAGGGGGAAACGAACCAGCTGAACAAAAATACCCTAATCAAGACCCGCAGTGGCAGAACAATAATATCGGCCATAGGGGCCAGATGAAAGACCTTAGAAATCTGATAGTAAAAGGCATTGTTGTAAACAAGTAGTTGAAGCCCCTGCAAAACTTATGCCTTTACAGAGTTACCGCAGGCCCCTCTTATGGCACAAGCAGGCGACGTATTGAGTGCGACCCCTCTGGGTGTTGAAGGCTGTTTCTAGACAAATAGAGACCATTAAAGGCACTTAGGTGGGATGAAGGGATTGATTTTTAAAAATGTTTTGAAGAATCAAAAGGGGGGACTGTGAGAACAGAACTTAGATTTTAGAATTTTTAAGAACAGAATTACATGGGAACATTTAAGATGAAACAATTAATCAGTCATGTATTGCTAACAAGCTAGCTGACTTCATAACTTCAGGGCTGCAGAGGCAACTTGGCCTTGCAGCTGGTACAGCGAGAGAGAGAGAGAGAGCGAGACATTGTACTTCAACAGCACTCTTCTTATCACCCAGACATGACAATCCTAGGGAAAGGCTAGAATGAAAAACATACCGACCAGGCTAATACACGCCCCCTTGTTAGAGGGTGGCTCAGCCTACCCTGAAACAATTAATCAGTCATGTACTGCTAACAAGCTAGCTTCAGTGCTGTAGGGAGGGACAGCTTATCAGAAATGACTTCATAACTTCAGGGCTGCAGAGGCAACTTGGCCTTGCAGCTGGTACAGCGAGAGAGAGAGAGAGAGACATTGTATTTCAACAGCACTCTTCTTATCACCCAGACATGACAATCCTAGGGAAAAGTTAGAATGAAAAACATACCGACCAGGCTAATACACACCCCCTTGTTAGAGGGTGGCTCAGCCTACCCTTCTGATTCAGCAGTGGCTGAGTTTTTTATATTTGCTTTTATCTGATACTGTTTAAATGTTATTTGAGCAAATAGATCCATATAATCCTAGTGAATATATATAATCATATATAAGTTGATCAGTAGAGAGAGAAGGTTATCATAGAATGATAAAAGGGGGGAATGTGGAAGTGAGCAGAAAGGCATGGCACTATGCTTAATGGGAAATATAGCCAAGTTAGGAATAGTAGCTTTGCTGAGCTTTGATTTTAAGTGGCAGAAACCACAATGAAATAGCTAAAAGGGATGGCCAGAGTGTGTGCAAGCTGTGGCAGCCACAGCACTTCAGACCAAGGAAGTCATTTTACCTCGAAGCTATAACAAGAAATAGTTAGGGGATTGGGAATCCAATGGGACTTCCATACCCCTTGGCACCCTCCCTCTTCAGGGCAGGTGGAAAGAATGAATCAGACCTTAAAGAAACACCTGTCCAAACTGATACTTGAAACAAGGTTACCCTGGACAAAATGTTTACCTATCGCGATACTCAGAATTCGGACAGCCCCTAGAAAAGATGTGGGACTGTCCCCCTATGAAATGCTATTCGGATTACCCTATATGGGAACCAGGGGCAAGATGCCAACCTTAGAAACTAAAGATTCGTTTCTAAAGAACTATATACTGGCGTTGTCTTCCTCATTGTCATTCCTCAGGAAGCAAGGCCTGTTAGCACAGACACCACCTCTCGAATTTGCAGTGCACAAGATCCAACCAGGAGATTGGGTTCTGATGAAATCGTGGAAAGATACTAAACTACAACTGAACTGGGAAAGACCATACCAGACTCTCCTAACCACTGAAACAGCCATAAGAACGGCAGAAAGAGGTTGGACCCACTACACAAGAATCAAGGGGCCGGTACAAACCCTGGCCGAGGAATGAACTTGGACAACCGAATTAACAGAAGAACCATTGAAAATAAAGCTAAAAAGATTTTGAGTAACAAACGTTTTTTTAATATAACGGCGCGAGCGCGGAAATACTGTCTGTAATATTGTGTGCCTTCTTTCTTTCGTTTCAAAAGTAGCCAGGAAATAAAATGGGTTGGATGTTTTTGTATTACCCACTTCCAATTAGACAACAAGGTGTTTGGAGTAACAGTTAGAGAAGGGAAAAAGAAAGGTCAATTAAAATGTTGTTTTCAGGTAACAGTAGATAAGACTGGTAAACCAGCTAACAAACTAAAAGGGACCTCTCATAACGATCCTAACATCGTAAAAATAATAGAGGTAAAAGACTTGAGAAAGACAATTGAGATAGAAACCGGTTACGGGGACACAAATGCCTGGGGAGAATGGATAAAATATACTGTAAAAAGTTTGAACAAAAACAATTGCTATGCTTGTGCATCTGGTAGACCGATAGCTCAAGTAGTACCTTTCCCGCTGGGGTGGGAGCGTGACCGAAAGGGCATGGAATGCATGTTAGCCCTATATCAGGATAAGACGGCTTGGGGTATTCAAACTTGCATATCCTTGTCAATAATGTTCCCTCCCCTAGAGAAAGAAGATTCAAGGACACCCCCTTCATTTTTAGCCACCAGTGTGAATAACACATCATGCGTATGGCGACACGGTGCGGAGCTAACCAGCAATATGGGAGAGTTGAAGTCATGCATAGAGACTGTGGACGTAACTGGAAGAGTCAGCGGAGGGAACTACTCATCATTGAATGTTCCCAGAGCGGATTTATGGTGGTATTGCGGAGGAAAAATCCTGAGACAGACCCTACCCTCCCAGTGGAAGGGGACGTGCGCAATTGTTCAATTGGCAATACCATTCACCTTGGCATTTGAGAAACAAAAGATAATAACGAGGGAAAGGGGTAAAAGGGAAGCGATAGCGAACTCTTTTGACGACCAGGCATACATGGATTTCATAGGGGTCCCAAGAGGGGTACCTGATGAATTCAAGGCCCGAAACCAAATAACCGCCGGTTTCGAGTCTTTGTTTTGGTGGGTCACTATTAACAAAAATGTAGATTGGATAAATTATATTTATTACAACCAACAAAGATTTATAAATTATACTAGAGATGCGGTAAAAGATATAGCTGAACAATTAGACGCCACTAGTAGAATGGCTTGGGAAAATCGACTGGCTCTAGATATGATCTCAGCAGAAAAAGGAGGTGTGTGTATAATGTTAGGAGGGAAATGTTGCACACTTATCCCAAATAACACAGCACCCGATGGTTCAATCACCCGAGCACTGCAAGGGTTAACATATTTAGCAGAGGAGATGGCCGAAAATTCAGGAGCAGACACTTCCCTGACGGGGTGGCTTGAATCCTGGTTTGGAAAATGGAAAGGCATGATAATCTCGGTTTTTACCTCCCTGATCATGGTTGTCGGAATACTAATAGCCATCGGGTGTTGTATTATTCCTTGTGTAAGAGGGCTGACACAGCGATTGATTGAGACAGCTTTGACGAAGCAGATGTCAATACAAAGAGGCCAGGAAGAGAGTATGTACCTGTTAGGTAATGACAAAGTGGATAGTATCAACGGAAATACAGACATTGAAAAGGCGGCTGAAATAATGCTCAGAGGATTTGAGAGGACATATGAGAAACCTCCGCAGTATGTAGAAAACAACAAGGATTAAGTAAAAGAAAAGGGGGAATTGTGAGAATAAGAAATACTGAAATGTTGTTTCTACAGCTTGTGGAAAGTTACCAAGAAGTCATTTGTACACAACATAATGAAATCACTGAAAAAGAGAACTGATAAGGGTATGTAAGTAGAGACCTTAAGACAGTACATCACTGACAAAGAGAACTGATAAGGGTATGTAAGTGGAGACCTTAAGACAGTACATCACTGAAAAAGAGAACTGATAAGGGTATGTAAGTACAGACCTTGGGACAGTACATCACTTAAAAATTGTGCTTAGGCAGATAAAAGAGAAACAGCAAGAGTTAGAACAAAGGATGTAGTGAATAAGAAACTGCCCCACTAAGATAAAGGCTGACAGCTGCAAGTTAAAACACACAATGGAGAGCCAAATAAGGTAAAACAAAAACAAGAGTTAGGGGCTAGAAAGTTCGAGTAGGGGGAGAAGTAAACAGAGGAGGAGACTGTCGCAACCATAGGATAGGTTAGTGTCATAATACGTTATAACCAATAATGTAAAATAAAGGCGTGGACAAATGGATTTGTATTGTATAAACATGAACTGAATATGTTGATCGGTGTGCCTGCTTGTAGGACACCCGATCTTGCAAGAACGTTAAATAAACTTACTTCTTCAGAGTTTGACTTGGTGTAAATTATTATTAAGTGGGCTACGTTTCTCACAATTCTGAAGGGATAGTTCCCTCCACGACACCTTGGTCCACTCCTCCATTATCCCTGACACCTCGTCCCCTTCCCAAGGCATCTTCTCATGCAATCGCAGGAGATATAATACCTACCCTTTTCCCTCCTCTCTGCTCATTATTTAAAGCCCAAACACTCCTTTCAGGTGAAGCAGCGATTTACTTGTACTTCTTTCAATTTAGTGTACTGTATTCGCTGCTCACATTGCAGTCTCCTCCAAGCTGGGGAGACCAAACGCAGATTATGTCGAACACATCTGCTCAGTCCGAAAGCATGACCCCGAGCTTCTGGTTCCTTGCCGTTTCAACACTCCCCCCTGCTCTCATGTCAACATTTCTGTCTTGGGCCTGTTCCAGTGTTCCAGTGATCATCTCCATGGAAAGATCAATCTTACACGCTAGCTCAAATGTTGGATTTTGTATGTTAAGTATCTTTTCTCATCCAAAGATTACACTATCAATCATTCACCACTCTGTCTTCTCCTGAACTTCGAGTTCAAATTTGTTTGTGAAGTTGAGTGACACGTCTTTGTCTTTGTGAAGGAAGTGATTTCGGAATGGCTGTTTGAAACTGCCCCTCCTTGCACAGAAATTCAGTGCAAATGCTCAAATCACCCACAATTTCTTTGTGAGAAATTTGTTCACAATTGCATTCGACATGGAAACCGCCTCAACATTAATCTCACTGAAGGAAAGTGTGACTGTGTTGTTTGTTTCAGAGTGTTGGTGCTGTTATGTGTCGCTTTTAACCAAGACTGGGACACAACGCAAGGTTGATCCAAGGTTGGCATATATTATCATTCAGGAGCAAGAAAAATCAAAAGGAACCTAACAAGAAAACCCAGTCTCCAGATGTGAGAATCTGTAGATCTGCTTTGGGAAAGTGAATCAGAGCAGAATGAAGGGTGAACTGTCCGACTGCCCAGAAGAGATGAAGACACAGCTCAGTCAGCACGTTCCCCTGGTTTATGATGCTGAAACATTCCTCACACAGAAATTATTCAACCCGATGACAAACGTGCTTACAGCCGATAATTTATTAAGATAATTTTTTTTTGAGCGACAACACAAACAGCTACTCGACAATGTGGAAAATTACCCAGGTGTGTCCTGTCCATAAAAAAAAGCAGGACAAATCCAATCTGACCAATTACCACCCCATCAGTCTACTATCAATCATCAGCAAAGTGATGGAAGATGTCATCAACAGTGATATCAATCACCACGCATTTAGCAATAATCTGCTCATCGATGCTCAGTTTAGATTCCGCCAGGGCCTCTCAGATCCAGGCAAACATTTGGAAGCTGGAGTATAATGTGGGAAAATGTGAGGTTATTCACTTTGGTAGTAAGAACAGATAAATTAAATATTATTTAAATTGCGAGAGACTACAGAATGCTGCGGGAAAGAAGGATCTGGGTGTCTTCGTACATGAATCATAAAAAGCTAGCATGCAGGTAGAGCAAATAATTAGGAAGGCAAATGGAATGTTACCCTTTATTACAAAGGGGAATGGAGTATAAAAGGAGAGAAGTCTTGCTACAAATGTACAGGGTGTTGGTGAAACCACACCTGGAGTACTGTGTACAGTTTTGGTCTCCTTATTTAAGGAGGGATATACTTGCATTGGAGGCAATTCAGAGAAAGAGGTGGGCAACTGTCTCTTCCCCACCACAGCCACCTCGAGGGCATTGTGCGGAGGGGGTTAGACTTCGGGCGTGCAGGAAGGATCTGATGGGGAGGGCTCTTCTCACTACCAGCCAAGTTTCATCTTGGTGCTTGTTTGAAAGTTCTGGTGATGAGGCATTCCGCCAAATGACTTTGGAAGTTTGCTCGGGGAACCATCCGACTGGATCCACCATCTCCTTTTCCTGTAGGGCCTTGAGGACATTCCGTGCAGACCACTACCTGAAGGATTGGTGGTCAAAGATATTTTTCCACAGAAACTTTCCCACGAAGGATAGGTGGTACGGCACGGTCCAACTGGATGGAGCATTCCGCGGCAATGTGACCAGGCCCATCCTTCACAACGCTGGGGACAGATAGAACCTCAGCACGTAGTGACACTTGGAGATTGTGCACTGGGAATCTGCGCACAGCTTGATGCAGCCGCACACGAAGGTAGTCATCAGGATGAGGGCGACGTTGGGTACATTTTTCCCGCCCTTATCCAGGGGTTTGAACATCGTGTCCCTCCAGACCTGGTCCATTTTGGAACCCCATATGAAGCGGAAAATGGCTCGGGTGATCGCCACAGCGCAGGAGTGGCGTATGGGCCAGACCTGCACAACGTACAGCAACGTGAGCGCCTCGCACCTGATCACCAGGTTCTTACCCACAATGGAGAGAGATTGCTGCTCCCACATGCTCAGCTTATGGTGTATCCTGGCTACTCGCTACTTCCAGGTTTTGGTGCACGCCCCGGCCCTTCCGAACCATATCCCCAGCACCGTCAGGTAGTCTGACCTGATGGTGAAGGGGACAAAGGATCGGTCAGCCCAGTTCCCAAAGAACATGGACTCGCACTTGCCGTGGTTAACTTTGGCTCCCGAGGTGAGTTCGAACTGGTCGCAGATGCTGATCAGTCTGCGAACGGACAGCAGATCCGAGCAAAAGACGGCGACGTCATCCAGGTACAGGGAAGTTTTAACCTGAGTGACTCCACTGCCTCGGATTGTAACCCCCCCCCCCCCTTATGCTTGCATCCTTCCTAATAGACTCAGCAAAGGGTTCAATACAGCAAACAAACAAGACAGAGGAGAGAGGACTGCCCTGTCTGTCTTTGCAAAGCAGGTGTAGAAAAAGATGCAGTGGTTTTTATCGCGGTTCATCCCAAGCAGCTGTGTAACACAGGGGTCTGTGCTCCACAGGCTGTTCTCAGGGATGCACACCGAGATAAGCATCAACTGCTGCTGAAGGACTATCAATTCGGTGAAAGACGCCCTTTGGTCTGCCCGAAACTTGCTGGTCTTCCAGCGCAAATAGTTGTCCACGACCTAATGTTGCAGACAGGCACATTCCAAGGTCCAAGACTACGTGCTGAGGGACGCACTACAGCTTGGGGCAGCCGCTGCAAAGGTTCACTGGGGAAGACCACTGTGTAAGGTACCCCCACCAAGGTGAAGTGAGGGACTGGATCCATGGAAATCCCCTCGGGCTGTATCCAGAAAATATTTCTCCGCCTCCAGGCTCACTTCTTTGACCAGGAGTCCTCCTCCCGACCAGCAGACCCATTCTCCCACCTCCAGCATTCTCCCTCTACTTGGACCCCCCCTCCCCCCCCCCCACCCCGGCCACTTACCCGCTCTTGATCTCTTCATTGAAAACTGTCGGCTAGACATTTGTCATCTCAATTTCTTTGCCCCCCCACTCACTCTAACCTGTCCCCCTCTGATCTTGAGGCACTCCGTTCTCTCAGGTCTAACCCCGACATGGTCATCAAACCTGCAGACAAGGGTGGTGCTGTTGTTGTATGGCGTACCGACCTCTAACTTGCAGAGGCTCAGTGCCAACTCACAGACACTTCTTCCTGCCTCCCTCTGGACCATGACCCCATCACCGAACATCAAGCCACCGTCCAAAGGACTGTCACTGACCTCATCTCCTCTGGAGATCTTCCCTCTACAGCTTCCAACCTCATAGTCCCGCAACCCCGGACAGCCCGCTTCTACCTCCTTCCCACAATCCACAAACGGGTACGTCCCGGCAGACCCATTGTGTCAGCCTGCTCCTGCCCCACTGAACTTATTTCTTCCTATCTTGACTCTATCTTTTCTCCGCTGGTCCAGTCTCTTCCCAACTACATCCGTGACTCTTCTGATGCCTTACGTCATTTTGACAATTTCCAGTTTCCTGGTCCCAACCGCCTCCTCTTCACTATGGACGTCCAATCGCGCTGCACCTCCATCCCCCGCCAGGATGGTTTGAGGGCTCTCCGCTTCTTCCTGGAACAGAGGCCCAACCAGTCCCCATCCACCACCACCCTCCTCCGCCTGGCTGAACTTGTTCTCACATTGAACAACTTCTCCTTCAACTCCACGCACTTCCTTCAAGTAAAAGGTGTCGCTATGGGTACCCGCATGGGTCCTAGTTATGCCTGTCTTTTTGTGGGATATGTCGAGCATTCTTTGTTCCAGCCCTACTCAGGCCCCCTCCCCCAACTCTTTTTCCGGTACATTGATGACTGTATCGGTGCCATTTCTGGCTCCCGCCCCGAACTGGAAAACCTTATCAACTTTGCTTCCAACTTCCACTCTTCTCTCACCCATACGTGGTCCATCTCTGACACTTCCCTTCCCTTCCTCGACTTCTCTGTCTCCATCTCTGGGGATAGGTTGTCTCCCAATATCCATTATAAGCCCACCGGCTCCCACAGCTACCTCGACTACACTTCTTCACACCCTACCTCCTGTAAGGACTCCATTCCATTCTCCCAGTTTCTCCGTCTTCGACGCATCTGCTCTGATGATGCTACCTTCCATGACGGTGCTTCTGGTATGACCTCCTTTTTCCTCAACCGAGGAATCCCCCCCACTGTTGTTGACAGGGCCCTCAACCGTGTCCGGCCCATTTCCCGTACTTCTGCCCTCAACCCTTCCCCTCCCTCCCAGAACCGTGACAGGGTTCCCCTTGTCCTCACTTTCCACCCCATCAGCCTCCATATCCAAAGGATCATCCTCCGCCATTTTCGCCACCTCCAGCGTGATGCCACTACCAAACGCATCTTCCCCTCCCTTCCCCTGTCAGCATTCCGAAGGGATCGTTCCCTCCGCGACAACCTGGTCCACTCCTCCATTACCCCCACCACCTCGTCCCCATCCCATGGCACCTTCCCCTGCAATCGCAGGAGGTGTAATACCTGCCCATTTAACTCCTCTCTCCTCACTATCCCAGGCCCCAAATACTCCTTTCAGGTGAAGCAGCGATTTACCTGTACTTCTTTCGATGTAGTATACTGTATTCGCTGCTCACAATGTGGTCTCCTCTATACTGGGGAGACCAAGCGCAGACTGGGTGACCGTTTTGCGAAACACCTCCGCTCGGTCTGCAAGCAGGACCCTGAGCTTCCGGTTTCTTGCCATTTCAACACTCCCCCCTGCTCTCATGCTCACATCTCTGTCCTGGGATTGCTGCAGTGTTCCAGTGAACATAAACGCAAGCTCGAGGAACAGCATCTCATCTATCGATTAGGCACACTACAGCCTGCCGGACTGAACATTGAGTTCAATAATTTCAGAGCATGACAGCCCCCCATTTTATTTTCATTTTTAGTTGTTTTTTCTTTTTTCTTCTTTTTTGCTTTTTTACATTTTTTACAACCTTTTATATTGCTGACCTTTTGGTCAGCTATGTGGCCTTGTCCAACCTGCACCTTCTCCTTTGTTATCACTTGCCCCACCCCCACCTCACTTGCTTATAACCTGTGACATTTTTAATATTTGTCAGTTTCGAAGAAGGGTCAGTGACCCGAAACGTTAACTCTGCTTCTCTTTCCACAGATGCTGCCAGATTTGCTGAGTGGTTCCAGTATTTCTTGTTTTTATTCCAGAAAATATTTGTTTGCTGCAAAAAGTCAATGGCAGGTAAAATGAAATGGAAGGGTTGTGAGGCAATTCACTCCTGTACTGAAGGAAACTGATCTCCTTTGCAATCTTTGTATTGTTGACTTGGTGCTGTTTTTGAACTGTTTTGTAATGTATCTTTTTATAGTTTTTTAACGAATAAAGTATATGTTGGAAATTTAAAAAAAAGTTCTGAGAAGGTTCACTGGATTTATTCCTGAGATGAAGGGGTTGTCTTGTGAGGAGGATTGAGCAGGTTGGACCTATACTGATTGGAGTTTAGAAACATGAGAGGTGATCGTATTGAGACATATAAGATTCTGAAGGGTCTTGACAGGGTAGATGCTGAGAGGATGTTTCCCCTCGTGGTGGAATCTAGAACTAGGGGACACAGTTTCAGAATTAGGGATTTTCCATTTAAGAAGGAAATGAGGAGGAATTTCTTCTCTCAGACAGTTGTTCATCTTTGGATTTTTATCTACAAGGAAGTCAATGGTTATGGGGGGCAGGCAAGAAAGTGGGATTGATGCCATGATCAGATCAGCCATGACCCTATTGAATGCCGGAGAAGGCTCGAGGGGCCAAATGGCCTCCTGCTGCTACTATTTCTGTTCTTGTGATCTCATTGCAGCTTGTTCCAAATAGAGACAAAAGAGTGGAATTCCAGAGGAGAGGTGAGAGTAATTACCCTTGAGTGAGTGTGGCATCAAGGATCCCTAGCAAAATTGAAATCAATGGGAATCAGGGGAAAATTGTCCACTTGTTGGAGTCATACCTAGCACAAAGCAAGATGATTATGGTTGGTGGAGGCCGATCATCTCAATCCAGGACATTGCCTCAGGAGTTTCTCAGGGTAGTGTCCTAGGCTCAACCATCCTCAGCTCTTTCATTAATGAGTTTCCCCTCAACTTAAGTCAGAAGTGGGAATGTTAGGTGATGATTCACAAATCCTCAGATACTGAAGCAGTCCATGTCCGCAAGCAGCGAGACCTGAACAACATTCAGGCTTGAGCTGATAAGTGACAAGCGACTTGGTTGCCACAAAAGTGCTACGCAGTGAACATCTCCAATGAGAGAGAATCAAACCATCTACCTTTTAATACTCAGCAGCATTATCATCACTGAATCCCTCACCAACAACATCTTGGGGGTTACCATTGACCAGAAACTAAACTGGACCAGTCACATCTATGCTGCAGCGTTTAGCGTCGGACAGAAATTGGGAATTCTGCAGCAAGTATCTCACCTCCTGACATACCAAAGCCTGTCCATTGTCTACAAGGCACAAGTCAGGAGTGTGATGGAATACTCTCCACTTTTCTGGATAGCTGCAGCTCCAAAAACACATAAAAAGCTCAATACCACCCAGGACAAAGCAGTCCTCTTCATCGGTACCTCACCCACCACCTTAAACATTCACTCCCTCCACCACCAGAGCACAGTGGCAGCAGTGTGTACCACTTACAAGATGCACTGCAGTAACTCGCTAAGTAACGTTCGACAGCACCATCCAAACCCGTGATCACTACCTCGAAGGACAAGGGCAGCAGATGCATGGGAACACCACCACCTGCAGGTTCACCTCCAAGTCACTCACCATCATGACTTGGAACTATATCGCCATTTCTTCACTGTTGTTGGGTCAAAATCCTGGAACTCCCTCTGCAATAGCACTGTGGGTGTTCCTACACCACATTGACTGCAGCAGTTCAAGAAGGCAGCTCCCCACCACATTCTCAAGGGCAATTAGGGATGGACAATAAATGCCAGCCTTGCCAGCGATACTCACACCCAAGAATAAATAAAAAACAAATCATTCTCCACAGATTCCCCACAATTCAGGCTTGAACATTTACTTCAGGAGCACAGAGCTTTATATAACTACAACGTGAGTTCCAATCTTCAGATTCCATTCACCTTTCACATTATTTTCTAACAGTCCGTTAGTGTTTAGTGATTCAGCACGTGGGTCTCTGCTTCTCCAGTTTCTAACATCTCACCACTTATAAAAAACACTCTGATCTATCTTTCGTAGGTACTAGATGACCCCACATTTTAAACTCCATCTGCCAAAACATTGCTCACTCACTTAATCTATCAAGAAGATTTGAAAATAAATTTCTTGCCAAAGGATAATGTTCTGCTTCTGCTCCCTCGCCGTTTGCTTTTCCCGTTAGTCTTTCATTTGGTGTAAATCCAGAGAAAGTAAAGATGGAAGGAAGGAGGGAGGGAAAAATCTTCCTCCTTTTCGTGATCCCTATTTGATCTTCATTCCAGTCCAATTTGGGTGAAGAATTCCGATTGTCTGTCTCAATTTTAATAAAGTATAAACAATTCTGGAATCACCAGCGAGATACTGATAAGAACATGTTTCCAGGCCAACTTTCCACAAAAGCTCCCCCACAACAATGTACTAGACACTTCATACACTAACGACAAAATTGGGATCCGAACCCACACATGCAACGCAAAATGCATTAGCACGCCACCATCTTAACTTTTCGACCACCTTGTCAGCTGTTTGGACAGTACAGATCCTGGCTGTGCAGCCAGATGTGCAATGATGGAAATGCAGCTTCTGTAAGTAAATGAAATTTCCATCACATCAGGTCATGGCCTGTTGGGAATGGAGTGGTGTGAAACATTTCCAGACCATGTCCAACACGTTTCCACTCAGTGTGAAAACCCACCACGGAAAGACTGGAACATACAATCATTTCATCACATCATGATTAACATCACTCAGACACCTGAACCATTTGGTCACTGACGAAGTCATGATGACTTCGAATTTCTCATGAAATGACAACTAAACTCACTGACTGGAAGAATTGCTTTAATTCCACATGATCAGAGAGGCACAGCCTCAGACCGACTTGGCAGATGAATATTGATTGAATAATTTCTGTGTGAGGAATGTTCCAGCATCAAAAACCAGGGGAACGTGCTGACTGAGCTGTGTCTTCATCTCTTCTGGGCAGTCGGACAGTTCACCCTTCATTCTGCTCTGATTCACTTTCCCAAAGCGGATCTACAGATTCTCAAATCTGGCGACTGGGTTTTCTTATTTTGTTCCATTTGATTTTTCTTGCTCCTGAATGATAATATATTCTAAACCTCGGATCAACCCTCCCCTTTGCGTCGTGTTATAGTCTTGCTTAAAAGAGACACAAAATGACACAAACACTCTGAAACATACAACACGGTCACACTTTCCTTCAGTGAGATTAATGTTGAGCTGTTTTCCAGGTTAAATGCAACTGCAAACACATTGCTCTCAAAGAAATTGTAGGGGATTGAGTTGCCGTTGAAATATTAGCACTGGACATCTGTACGAGCAGGAACAGCCATTTCAAACTGACATCCTTCACAAAGGCAACCACTGAGCTGTTTTCTTTTGTGAATGAAATTCATAAGAAAAGTTAAAGTTCACAAGAAAATGGATGTAAATGATTGATAGCTAAACTTTTGAAGCCATGACATGAATCCATGATTTTCTGATTATTAGACAAACACTCGAACCAATTAAGCTGCTGAGCCAGATCACAAGTGCTGTGACAACTAAGGGCAGAGGAGGGCACTCTTTATTCTCATCCCACTTCTCCACAGGTCACAACATCTATGTGAACGTTTCCCACATACTGATACAGTCAATCATATACTCTATTTTTCCCAGAATAGAAGACACTGACCAGGTTTCTTTAATGAACAACAAAATTATCCATTTATTGTCGAACAAGTTTTAACTAGTCATGAAGTAAAGCATAAACACACAGGTGGAAATTTTAAAAGTTCCTTTTTCACCTTGAACAAGTTTTAAAGTCCTTTTTTTTATCTTCGAGCCACACGCACACACACACACACCGGATAGCTAAAAAATAAAAGGGATTTTTTTTTAATTCTGCACTCTGTTACAGACAAAAAAAAACCTCTTGGGCTGTTTATTTGCTCATTTTTGAAGAAATCATCAGATGAGATATGTTGCTCCAAAACTGGAATACAGTCTAACTTCCGAGTATACATAGACAGGTTACTAGGGTATTTTAGATCAGTTCTTTTCAGAAGGCATTGAGAATTAATTTTAGCAGGCCTTCTTCAAAGACATGCGACAAGATGAATTAACTCAGTGGACTTCTCAGGGTCTTTTAAAAATTTTCTGGAAAACAAACTGGGTTGTGGTCTTCTCTCCTTCCTTGACGATTCTTCAGTTTAACTTTATCAGCTGCTCACTCCAGCAGGTAAAACACACTTACTGCTACAACCAAAGGTTGTGAGTTTTCTGCTGTCTTAGGTTTGCGCTGCTGCTGCCAAGGTTGTCTAATCAAGGGGCATGACTGACTTCACTAACCATATTTCTCCCGGTTACCAGGGTTTCTGTTCTATATTTAACTTGAATCATGTGACAACCAGTAAACATAGTTGCCAAATTGGCTCTTTTGGTTCTCTCTTGAAAAAGAACTGGTCCTACATTTATTCAGTTTGATTATGACTTCTTCAAAAAATATTTTAACAGAAGAAACAGAATCCCTTCCATAACATCATGTACTTTCCCTGAGCTACAGGTTATTGCAAGTCTCTCTGGCTGTGTTTATTTTAGGTGATTTTGTACTCAGGTTCTTTTGGAATCCATGTGTTTGCAGATCTTTGTGAGTGAAAGATGTGGTAATATGTTGAAAAGATTTCCCTATAAATTATTCATATCTCCATCTTTCCCCGAACTTTGCACAAACACATTAATATGGGAATCACACACATCAGGCCGTCAAAACTGTCTGCTAAACATTGAAAGGTGACAGTGTTTATTGTGACGGGGTTCCATTTATGAGGACACATCTTGATGATTCACACATGTAAAAATTTGTATATTATGTTCATGACATAATGACATAAAAAAACATTTCCTTGCACTTGCCATGCTTGGTGAACATTTTCTCTGCTGATGCCCCCTGAATATATTAGAGAACATGGTGACGAGGTTGAGATAAAAGTCTGTAAATATAGGCAGCAAACAGCAGCAGGGACTGCAGTGAACAAGATTTACGTGACATATTCGTGCTTATATTGGTGGGTGAAATAAGATACTAAACACACAAAATCCTACATTTGAGCTCGCGTATAAGATTGCTCTGTCTATGGAGATAGCATCAAAGAATGCTCAGGAATTTTGTCCTATGCCAGTGATCGTAACACACTTCAGGGGAACTTTAAAAAAAATGGTAAAATGGGCTTTCACATAACAGATGAAATTTTACACAGAGAATTGTGAAGTGATACAATTTGGAAGGAAGAATGCCATATAAATGAACCGTTACAATTCTAAAGTGGGTGCAGGAGCAGAGAGACAATGTACACCAATGTTAGAAGGATTGAAAAGGTAGCTAAGAGCAAACAGGACACTTGGCTTTATTAATAGAGGCACAGAGTAAAAGCATATAAGTTATGCTAAACCTTTATAAAATACTGGGAATGAATGGCCTCCTCCTGTACCTGCACAGAAAGCTTCCATTCCAGGTTTACACACACTCATCAGGATCACTCTCCACAGATCCTGCCACTCCAGGCTCGGACACCCACTTCAGGATCACTCTCCATACATCCCAGCACTATGGGCTCGGAGACCGTCTTCAGAATTCCTAAATCTCCAGACATGGATATCCTTTGAGGACCACTCTCCACAGATTCTGCCCTCCAGGTTCAGACACCCTCTTCAGAATCACTCTCCATACATCCCGCCACTCCACGCACGGATATCTCCCTCAGGATCAGATCAAAGAATGTTGCTTGTCACATATCAGCTGAAGCCTGAATGTTGTTCAGGTCTTGCTGCTTGCAGGTACAGATTGCTTCAGTATCTGATGAGTTGTGAATCATCAGCGAACATTCCCACTTCTCACTTATGTTGAAGAGAAAGCCATCAATGAAACAGCTGAGGATGGTTGGGCCTAGGACACTGCCCTGAGAAACTAAGTAACCAGTCATGAATGGTGGTGGACAATTAAATAACGAACCAGATGAGGAGGCTCCAAAAACATCCCTATCCTCAATGTTGGTGGAGCCGAGCACGTCAGTGCAAAAGGTGAAGCTGGAGCATTTGAAACCATCTTCAGTCAGAAATTGCTCAGTGGATGATTCATCTCGGCCTATGGAGGTCCCCAGCATCACAGCTTCCAGTTTTCAGCCAATTCGCTTCACTCCACATAATGGCAAGAAACAGCTGAAGACACTCGATACAGCAAAGACTATGGACCCTAACAAGATTTCCGGCTCTAGTCCTGAAGACTTGTGCTCCAGAACTAACTGCGCTCTCAGCCACACTGTTCCAGTAGAGCTACAACACAGGCATCTACTTAACAATGTGGAAAATTGCCCAAGTGTGCCCACTCCATAAAAAAAATGCAGGACAAATCCAATCTGACCAATTGCCGCCCCATCAGTCGACAATCAATCATCAGCAAAGTGATGGAAGATGTCACCAACAGTGCTATCAAGCACCACACATGTAGCAATAATCTGATCATCGATGCTCAGTTTAGGTTCTGCCAGGGTCTCTCAGCTCCAGGAAATAATTTGGCAGATAGAGTATAATGTGGGAAAATGTGAGGTTATCCACTTTGGTAGGAAGAATAGAACAGGAAAATATTATTTAAATTGTGAGAGATCACAGAATGCTGCGATGCAGAAGGATCTGGGTGTCCTTGTACATGAATCACAAAAAGTTACCATGCAGGTACAGCAAATAATTAGGAAGGCAAATGGAATGTTACCTTTTATTGCAAGGGGGATGGAGTATAAAAGTAGAGAAGTCTTGCTACAAATGTACATGGTGCTGGTGAAACCACACCGAGAGTACTGTGTGCAGTTTTGGTCTCCTTATTTAAGGAGGGATATACTTGCATTGGAGGCAGTTCAGAGAAGGTTCACTAGATTTATTCCTGTGATGAAGGTGTTGTCTGATGAGGAAAGTTGAGCAGGTTGGACCGATACTCATTGGAGTTGAGAAAAATGAAAGGTGAACGTATTGTGACATATAAGATTCTGAGGGGGCTTGACAGGGTAGATGCTGAGAGGATGTTTCCTCTCGTGGTGGAATCTAGAACGAGGAGACACAGTTTCAGATTTAGGGGTTTTTCATTTAAGAAGGAATTTCTTCTCTCAGAGGGTCATTAATCTTTGGAATTCTCTACTTCAGAGAGCAGTGGAGGCTGGGTCATTGAATGTCTTCAAGATTTTTATCTACAAGAGAGCCAAGGGTTATGTGGGCAGGCAAGAAAGTGGGGTTGAGGTCATGATCAGGTCAACCATGATCCTATTGAATGGCGGAGCAAGCTCGACGGGCCAAATGGCCTACTCCTGCTACTAGTTGTTCTGATATTATGTTTGCATGATCTCATTGCAGCTTGGTCCAAACAGAGACAAAAGATTGGAATTCCAGAGGAGGGGTGAGAGTGATTTCCCTTGAGTGAGTGTGGCATCAAGGATCCCTAGCAAAATTGAAGTCACTGGGAATTAGGGGGAAAACTCTCCACTTGCAGGAGTTGTACCTCGCACAAAACAAGATGGTTGTGGTTCGTGGAGGCCAATCATCTCAGCCCAGGACATTGCCTCAGGAGTTTCTCAGGGTAGTGTCCGAGACCCAAACATCCCAGCTGTTTCATTGACGACTTTCTCTTCAACATAAGTCAGAAGTGGGAATGTTAGATGATGACTCACAACTCTTTAGATACTGAAGCAGTCTGTGCCTGCAAGCAGCAAGACCTGAACAACATTCAGGCTTGAGCTGATAAGTGACAAGCAACCTTCTGGCCACACAAGTGCCAAGCAGTGAACATCTCCAATGAGAGAGAAAAAAAATCTACCTTTTGATATTCAGAAGCATTATCATCGTTAAATCCCCCACCATCAACATCTTGACCAGAAACGTAACTGGACCAGTCACATCTATGCTGTGGCTATAAGCGCAGGTCAGAGATTACGAATTCTGCAGCAAGTATCTCACCTCCTGACACCCCAAATCCTGTCCACCATCTACAAGGCACAAGTCAGGAGTGTGATGGAATACATCCCACTCAACAACACTCAAGAAGCTCAACACCATCCAGGACAAAGCAGCGCACTTGATCGGCACCTAACCCACCACCTTAAACATTCAATCCCTCCACAACCAGTAAACAGTGGCTGCAGTGTGTACCATCTCCATATGCACTGCAGCAACTCGCCAAACATCCTTCAACAGCACCTTCCAAACTCGTGACCACTACCACCTCGAAGGACAAGGGCAGCAGATGCATGGGAACTCACTACCTGCAGGTTCCCCTCCAAGACACTCACCATCCTGACTTGGAACGATATCGCCATTTCTTCACTGTTGTTGGGTCACAATCCTGGAACTCCCTCCCCAATAGCACTGTGGGTGTTCCTGCACCATATGGACTGCATCAGTTCAAGAAGGCAGCTCTCCACCACCTTCTTAACGGCAATAGGAATGGGTAATAAATGCTAGCCTTATCAGCGATACTCACACCCAAGAATGAATAAAAACCAAATCACTCTCCACAGATTCCCTACAATCTGGGCTTGGACATTTACTTCAGGAGCACAGAGCTTTATATCACTGCAACATGAGTTCCAATCTTCATATTCTGTTCACTTTTCACATTATTTTCTACCAGTCCACTAGCTTTTATTAATTCCGTATTCGGGTCTCTGCTCCTCCGCCGTTTCTAACATCTCACCTCTTACAAAAAAACACTCTGATCTATCGTAGGTACTAGATGACCCCTCATTTCAAACTCCATCTGCCAAAGCATTGATCACTCACTTAATCTATCAAGAAGATTTGAAAATAAATTTCTTGGCAAAGGATAATTTTCTGCATCTGCTCCCTCGCCATTTGCTTTTCCCATTTGTCTTTCACTTGGTGCAAATCGAGAGAAAGTAAAGATGGAAGCAAGGAGGGGAGGAAAAATCCTGCTCTGTTTCGTGATCCCTATTTGATCTTCATTCCAGTGCAGTTTGGGTGAAGAATTCCAATTGTCTGTCTCAATTTTAATAAAGTATAAACAATTCTGGAATCACTGTCCGGACATTGACAAGAACAGGTTTCGAGGCTGACTTTGCACATAAACAATACACTGAACAGTTCATAAACTAGCGACAAGGATGAGATTCAAACCCACGTGTGCAGAGCACAATGGATTAGCAGTCCATCACCTTAACCTCGCGGCCACCTTGTCAGTTGCAGAAGCATAGCTGTCACCTTCAGCACAGTTTCTGGCTGTGCAGCCAGCTGTGGAATGATGGAAATATATCTTCTGTAAGTAAATGAAGTTGGGAATGGAGCAGTGTGAAACATTTCCAGACCATGTCCAACACATTTCTACTCAGTGTGAAAACCCACCACGGAAAGACTGGAACATACAATCATTTCAACACATCATGATTAACATCACTCAGACACCTGAACCATTAGGTCACTGATGAAGTCAAGATGCCCGAATTACTCATGAAATGACAACTGAACCAACTGACTGGAAGAATTGCTTAAACTCCACATGATCAGCGAGGCACAGCCTCAGGCCGACTTGTCGGGTGGTGTAAACAGATATCACTGCTTCTGATCTTCACCAGAACAGAGAGTGAGATGTAACATTGATCATCAAACAGACTGTGAAAGAATACAACAGAATAAAACACATGGAGAGACACTGTGGAATAACAAATAGATTTGATTGGAATGTTGAAATTTTGATTGGAATGGATAAAACACCAGAAACAGCAGTATAAAGTGGGATTCTCATCATTATATTGATCTGGGACAGAAAAGAGAAACTGATGGAAAGAAGAGAAGAAGGAAGAAAAGAAAGGATGGAACTGTTCAATTTTTTTCAGTTTTTTCACTCGCCCATCAAAGCTGATAAAAAAAGTTGCAAATAACAGAGAATTTCACCAAAAAGGGAGATTAAATGTTGCTGAAACCTTGGATCGAAGGATGCCCCAACAGATCACCTGTTTAACTGTCTCCTCACTAGGGGATTTCAATCAGTCAGCAATATTATTCTCTACTTTTTTTGTTAATTGGTCCAAGAACGGTCACTTGGAATTAATATCTGTGTTCCGACTCCTGAATAATAAAATTGTGAGTTTCTCGATATTTTCTGGACACAGTTCCTGCTGAAAGAACTAAGAACTCTTTTCTAATTTACACAATACTCTGTACACACTCATCAAGCCTGCTAAGCTAGCATCCTTGGTGCTGCTCTCTCTTCTCCCAAACTTCATCTCATGTGACTGTTACATCATCACTCTGACCGTGGGAGGGGTTGATCCCAGTATCTTCAGCATTAACCCTTTACATCCTTATACCACACTGTCTGTCCAAAAAAAATGGGTGGAGGGAACTTCCTTCATTTATCAAAACACCAACAGCAGCACAGTGGCGCAATGGTTCGCACCGCAGCCTCACAGCTCCAGCGACCAGGATTCAGTTCTGGGTACTGCCTGTGTGGAGTTTGCAAGTTCTCCCTGTGTCTGTGTGGGTTTCCGCCGGGTACTCTGGTTTCCTCCCACCTCCAAAAGACTTGCAGGTTGGTAGGTAAATTGGCCATTGTAAATTGTCCCTAGTGTAGGTACGTGGTTGGAGAATGGTGGGGATGTGGTAGAGAATATGGGATTAATGTAGGATTAGTATAAATGGGTGGTTGCTGGTTGGCACAGACTCGGTGGGCCGAAGGGCCTGTTTCAGTGCTGTATCTCTAAATAAGAAAAGTAAAATAAAAGCTACCAGTCGTAAATCAACTCAAACCCATTAGAGAGAAAGAGGGAGACTGTCTGAGAAATTCCTGCATCCAGACCTGACGCTGTCACACTCAGCAGCTTCTCACCCAGACCCCACTCTCATCAACACTGAACATTGTTACCAAGACCCTTCAAATACTGTTTATAAAAGGTAGAAAAATTCAAACTTCATCACAGCTAGATTGAATAGAACAAAGTTTAATATCTTCTCGTCGTCACTCGGTAACCACATGAGACAGTCCTTAAATCAGTAGCATAAATTATCAGCTGTAAGAATGTTTGTCATTGGGTTGAATCATTTCTGTGTGAGGAATGTTCCAGCATCATAAACCAGGGGAACGTGTTGACTGAGCTGTGTCTTCATCTCTTCTGGACAGTTCACCCTTCATTCTGCTCTGATTCACTTTCCCAAAGCGGATCTACAGATTCTCAAATCTGGAGACTGGGTTTTCTGATTTTGTTCCTTTTGATTTTTCTTGCACCTGAATGATAATATATTCCAACCTCGGATCAACCTTGCCCTGTGTCCCAGTCTCGGTTAAAAGCGACAAATAACGGCACCAACATTCTGAAACATACAACACGGTCACATTCTGCTTCAGTGAGATTAATGCTGAGGCAGTTTCCGTGTCGAATGCGATTGTGAACAAATTTCTCTCAAGGAAATTGTGAGTGATCGAGTATTTGCACTGAATTTCTGTGCAAGAAGGGACAGTTTCAAACAGTCATTCCCAAATCACTTCCTTCACAAAGACAAAGACTGTGCTTTCTTAACGTGTCACTCAACTTCACAAACAAATTTGAACTCGAAGTTCAGGAGAAGACAGAGATGTGAATGATTGACAGTGTAATCTTTAAATCATAATTTTCCGTTTCTTCGTTGAAGTGAGGCTCAACCCTAAGCCACTAGAGATCGCGGAAAGCTACAAACATGGATCCAGAAATCAGAAAAGTAGTGAAACAGTTGGTGAGTACATTGTGACACTGAAGAATTTATCACCACATTGCAACTTTGGCACATTCTTAGACTGTACATTATGAGACAGATTTGTGCTTATATTGGTGGATGAGAAAAGACACTAAACACACAAAATACCAATTTGAGCTAGTGTGTAAGATTGCTCTTTCCACGGAGATAGCATCAAAGAATGCTCGTGAATTTCGTCCAGGTACTGCCTGTGTGGAGTTTGCAAGTTCTCCCTGTGTCTGCGTAGGTTTTCTCCGGGTGCTCCGGTTTCCTCCCATAAGCCAAAAGACTTGCAGGTTGATAGGTAAATTGGCCATTATAAATTGTCACTAGTGTAGGTAGGTGGTCGGGAAATATAGGGACAGGTGGGGATGTTTGGTAGGAATATGGGATTAGTGTAGGATTAGTATAAATGGGTGGTTGATGTTCGGCACAGACTCGGTGGGCCGAAGGGCCTGTTTCAGTGCTGTATCTCTAATCTAGTCTAATCTAATCTATGCCAGTGACAGTAACACACTTCAGAGGAACTTCAACACACTGGTAAAATGGGCTTTCACACAGCAGATAAAATTTTACACAGAAAATTGTGAAGTGATACAGTTTGGGAGGAAGAATGAGACAATGCACACCAATCTTTTTTGATCAAGGTTTGAAAAGGTTGCTAAGAGCAAACAGGACACTTGGCTTTATGAATAGAGGCATAGAGTAAAAGCAAATAAGTTATGCTAAACCTTTATAAAACACTGGGGATGAATGACCTACTCCTGTACCTCCACGGAAAGCTTCCACTCCAGGCTCGGACACCCTCTTCAGGATCACTCTCCATACATCCCGCCATTCCACGCACGGATATCTCCCTCAGGATCAGATCACAGCTCCACAGTCCTGCCACATCCAGTCGTGAATGGTGGTGGATAATTAAATAACTAACAAGATGAGGAGGCTCCAAAAACATTCACATCCTCAATGATGGTCGTGCTGAGCACGTCAGTGCAAAAGATGAAGCTGAAGCATTTGCAACCATCTTCAGTCAGAAATATTAAGTGGATTTGATCTGTGCTAATTTCAGCTCCTCATGCTCTCTGGTGCCTTGGTTCTCTGGTGCTAATTTCAGAGTAAATCATGCAGCTTGACAATTGGAGCCAAAGAAAAAGACACAGGAGAGGTTGAAAGTGCCAAAACCTGGGATTGAACCAAGAACTGTTTAACTGTTAGTACAGCACGAACTCAACAAAGCTATTTCAACAACACACTAAAGCCACCATTCTGTCACTGCTTTGGAAGACAATATATACATTAAAGTGTTTGTAAAAAGTTACAGAACACAACATGTGAGTAATATTCCCCATTGTTTTCTCAGTACTGATGGATTGTGAAGTGGGACACAGCCAGAAGTCCCACTGTGCCACACTGACCCTGAGCTGTGAGTGAAATGAGATAAAGTTCAATCTTTAGCAGAGAGATTCTGGAGAGAGGTAAGAGTCCTGAATCAAGGAGAGACTTTCTGACACAATAAAAGCAAAATACTGCAGATGCTGGAAATCTGAAATAAAAACAAAAAGTGCTGGAAATACTCAATAGCTCTGGCAGCTCCTGTGGAGAGAGAAACAGAGTTAATGTTTCTGGTCTGTGACCTTTCATCAGAACTGACACAGGTTAGAAAAGAATTAGGTTTTAAACAAGTGAAGGGGAGGGGCATGTGGGAGAGTACAAAAGGGAAGGTGTTTGATTGAGCAGAGGGCACGAGAGATTAAATAACAAAGCTGTCCTGGGATAAAGGCAAAGTGTGTGTTAATGCTTGTGGTTGCCTGACACCAGTCATGCTCTGATGTTATTGAACACAATGTTCAATTCACAAGGCTGTCGAGTGCCGAATCAAAAGGTTGGGTGCTGCTCCTCGAGCTTGGGTTGATTTTCACTGGAACACTGGAGCAGGCCAAAGACAGAAATGTTGACATGAGAGCAGGGGGGAGTGTTGAAATGGCAAGCAACCAGAAGCTCAGGGTCATGATTTCGGCCTGAGCAGAGGTGTTCCACATAATCTGCGTTTGGTCTCCCCAGTTTAGAGGAGACCACATTGTGAGCAGTGAATCCAGTATACATAATTGAAAGAAGTACAAGTAAATCGCTGCTTCACCTAAAAGGAGTGTTTGGGGCTTTGGATAATGAGCAGAGAGGAGGGAAAAGGGCAGGTATTATATCTCCTGCGATTGCATGGGAAGGTGCCTTGGAAAGGGGACGAGGTATCGGGGGTAATGGAGGAGTGGACCAGGGTGTCGCGGAGGGAACAATCCCTTCAGAATGTTGACAGGGGAGGGGAGGATGCGTTTGGTGGTGGCATCACGCTGGAGGTGGCGGAAATGGTGGAGGATGATCCTTTGGATGTGGAGGCAGGTGGGGTGGAAAGTGAGGACAAGGGAAACCCTGTCGCAGTTCTGGGAGGGAGGGGAAGGGGGAAGGGGGAAGGCAGAGGTTGAGAGTCCTGTCAACCACACTGGGCGGGGGCGGAGTAGTCAATTATATCTGAGGGAAGAAATGAACAGAACTGGCAGCTCAAAACTGGACATCCATGAGGCACTGTGGGCCATCAGCAGCAGCAGAATTGTATTTAAACACAATATGTTACCTCATGGCCTGACATATCCCTGATTCTGCCATTACCATCAAGCCAAGGGAGCAATAGTGCTTCAATGAAGTGTGCAGGAGGGCATGTCAGGAGCAGCACCAAGCAGACCTAAAAATGAGTGAAGCTACAACACAGGATTACTTGCATGTCATATAGCGGAAGCAGCATGCAATAGACAGAGCTGAGTGATCTCACAACCAACAGATCAGATCAAAGCTCTGCAGTCCTGCCACATCCAGTCCTGAATGGTGGTGGATAATTAAACAATTAACAGGAGGACGAGGCTCCACAAATATCCCCATCCTTAATGATAAGGGAGACCAGTATATCAGTGCAAAATACAAGGTTGAATCATTTGCAACCATCTTCAGCCAGAAGTGCCAAGTAGATGATCCATCTCAGCCTCCTCCTGAGATCCCCAGCATCACAGGTGCCAACCTTCAGCTAGATCCACTTCACTCCACATGATATCAAGAAATGGCTGAAGGCTCTGGATACTGAAAACATCCTGGCTGCAGTGCTGAAGACTTGTGCTCCAGAGCTAGCCACGCCGCCTGCCAAGCTACACCACTGGCATCTACCCGGCAATGTGGAAAATTGCCCAGGTATGTCCTGTACACAAAAAGCAGGACAAATCCAACCCAGTCAATTACTTCCCGATCAGCCTCCTCTTGATCATCAGTAAAGTGATGGAAGGTGTCGTTGACAGTGCTATCAAGCAGCACTTACACAGCAATAACCTGCTCACCGATGCTCATTTTGGTTTCCGCCAAGGCCACTCGGTTCCTGACCTCATTATGGCCTTGGTTCAAATATGGACAGAAGAGCTGAATTCAGGAGGTGAGGTGAGGTGACAGTGACTGCTCTTGCCAAGGGCATCAAGGAGCCCTTGCAGAATTGAAGTCAATGGCAATCAAGGAGAAAAATCTCCACTGGTTGGAGTCATACCTTGCGCAAAGGAATATGGTGCTGGTTGTTGGTGGCCAATCATCTCAGTACCAGACATCGCTCAGGAGTTCCTCAGGGTAGTGTCCTAGGCCCCAACCGTCTTCAGTTGCTTCATCAATAAACTTCCTTCCATCATAAGGTCAGAAGTGGAAATGTTCACTGATGATTGCAAAATGTTCAGTTGCATTAGTAACTCCTCAGATACTGAAGCAGTCCGTGTCCACATGTAGAGAGACCTGGGCAAGATTGGGCTTGGACTGATAAGTGGCAAGTAACATGCACGCCACAAAAATGCCAGGCAATGACCATTTCCAACAAGAGTGAATCTAACCATCTCCCCTTGACAGTCAATGACATTACCATTGCTGAATCCTTCACAATCAACATCCGGGGGTTACCAATGAGCAGAAACTGAATTGGATCAGTCATATAAATACCGGAGCTACAAGAGCAGGTCAGAGGCTGGGAATTCTGCTGCAAGGAACTCACCTCTGTCCACCATCTACAAGGCACAAGTCAGGAGTGTGATGCAATACTCCCCACTTGCCTGGATGAGTGGAGCTCCAACAACACCAAAGAAACTCAACACCATCCAGGACAAAGCAGATCACTTAATCAGCACTCCATCCACTACTTTAAATATTCACTTCCTGCACCACCAGTGAGCAGTGGCAGCAGTGTGTACCATCTACAAGATACACTGCAGCAACTCACCAAGCCTCCTTCGACAGCACCTTCCAAACCCCCAACCTCGACCACCTAGAAGGATATTGGATGAATGGGAACACCACCATCTGCAAGCTCCCCTCCAAGTTACACACTGTCCTGACTGGGAACTATGTCACCATTCCTTCACTGTCACTGGATCAAAATCTTGGAACTCCCTTCCGAAAAGCACTGTGGGTTTACGTACAACACATGGACTGCAGCAGCTCCAAAAAGGCAGCTCACCACCACCTTCTCAAGGGCAATTAAGGATGGACAATGAAGGCTGCGTTTGCTGACAACGCAACCACTAGGTGGCACAACTCGCTTTCTCCCCCTGCTTTGCACCGGCCGCTTCCACCCTCCACAGTCGCTCGCTCTAGACCTCGCTGCTCCCGCCCCCCTACTTCCCTGGCCGATTGTCTCCCGATCATGTCACCCCATTCTCCAGTCGTTCGCTCACTCCCCACCCCCCTCCCCTCCAGCCGCTAGCTCTAGGCTGTGCTGCTTCCCTTCTCTCGGCCACTTGCTCCCACGTTTGTTCAGTCTCCACGCGCCGCCCGAAGAAGCAAGGTGGGCTGCAAAGTGTGACGTAGGAGTGAGTAGTGAGTGACCTAGAGGAGGGAAGTGGCACGGCCTAGAGCTAGCGGCTGGAGCGGGGGTTGGGGGTCAGAGAGCAAGCGGCCATAGAGCTGGATGACGCGAGTGGGGAACAATTGTCAAGGGGAGCATCGAGGTGTCGAGCGAGTAGCTGAGGGGAGGAAGCGTCGAGGCCTGGAGCGAGTTGCCGACGGGGGAGAGCTCCAGCCTCAAAGTCTCCTATTCAGCCGCTTCCTCCAGCTGAGTGAGGGGCTGGATACCCGATGATGCTTTCGCGCACATGTGCGAAGATGGACCTGGCGCGGATATGCGATGATGTTGGCGCTGTGCAATGGCATCATCCTACGCATGTGCCACTTAATCCTGGCAAGATGTAGCTGTGCCTATGCACAGCTTGGCACAGTCCGATGATGTCAGCGGGCCGCTGCATTGACCGGAATCACATTGTGTCAGCAGTGCCCACATCCCAGGAAAGAAGAAAAAAGAGATTTACCACAATGGTAGCAGGGTGAGGGATTTCAGTTATGTGGAGAGATTGGAGAAGCTGGGGCTGTTCTCCTTGCAGCAGAGAAAATTCAGAAGGGATTTGACACATTTGTTCAAAATCATGGAGGTTTTCAATAGTTTAAATAAGGAGAAACTGTTTCCAGTGGTAAAAGGGTCAGTAAGCAGAGGACACAGATATCAGGTGATTGGCAGAAGCACCAGAGATGACATGAGGAACCATTTTTACACAGTAATGTGTTGTGATAAAGAAAGAAAAGACTTGCATTTATATAGCACCTTTCAAGACCACTGGACATATCAAAGCACTTTGTAGACAATGAAATACTTTTGAAGTGTCATCACTGTTGTAATGTCAGAAATGCAGCAGCTGATATTCACAAACTGCAATGTGATAATGACCAACTGATCTGATTGAGGGGCAAATATTGATCACAACACCAGGGAGAATTGCTCTTCACTTGTTTGAAATTGCAGCATGGGATCTTTTACATTCACCCAAACATGCAGACCAGGTCTTGGTTTAACATCACACCTGAAAGGCAGCACCTTCAACTCCCTCAGTGCTGCACTGGAGTGTCAGCTGTGAAATCTGAACCCAGAAGCTTGTGATTTCGAGGTGAATGTGACCAACTGAGCCACAGCTTTTACCTGAGTCTCAATCCTTCTACCAACAGTTTCTCTCTACGGGTCTGTCACGACCCCTCATGATTGTGAACACCTCTATCAAATCTTCTCTCTAAGGAGAACAACCCCAGCTTCTCCAATCTAACCACATAACTGAAATCCTAACCACATGTTGCAGAAAGGAATTTTTCCTCAAGTTCCTTCTGGTTTTGTGAGTCACCTTAAATCTGTAACCTTCGGTTATTGAACTTTCAGCAGTTAGAAACAGTTCCTCAGTATTTACTCTACCTCAAACCTTCAAGGAAGCTCTGCAAAGTAACTGAAAATCAAGTTGTCAGAAGTGGGATTTAAACACATGCCTCCAGTGAAAGCTGCAACCTGAACAGAGAAGCTGAAACTGCTCAGTCACCTCAACTGTTCAGACCTTTTTGACCTCGTCATCACTTCCGTACTTTGAAAGGTTCACTCAGTTCAGGAACTTCTTCAATGTTACTGGAATGCTCAGTGATTGGGATATTAACTCCCCCGGGTTTTCCTGAGCTTGTTCTCGGTGTATGGGGATGTTTGTCCTGGGCCGTGGAATCTTGCATCCCTGTAATGGACATTAACCCACTGATTGAATCTGTATTCACTGCTTTCCGCTGGTGCTGGGTTATTGCAGAGTGTGGGGCTGGAATGTTGCTGCTTGTCCGGGCCTCACTCACTCTGTGAAAGAGTGAATAATTGATGCGTCTGTTTCTGTATCTGAAATGTGACTTAGATCTGCTGTTATTAACCGAGGCAGCGCTGCAGGAGGATACGTTAATAATCTCCCACTAATCAACTGCAAACAGTCAGAATGTGTAACTTTGAGCAGCGCTTTCTGCAATCTCAGGGCTGGAAAGTTGAGGGAGGGAGAGACAGTGTCAGTATCTGAGTGTATACAGCACTGTACAGAGAAAGAGTCAATATACCGGGGCTGAGACACAGTGCATCTTTTGACATTTAATCACAATAATATCCACAGTCAGGAGCTGAAAATGATGAAAAACCGAATAGCAAGAGCAAAAATAAGAAAAGTAAGTAATTATAGATTAGCTGATGAGCTTTCACTGGCAGTCTACTGTTTTTTATTCAATGCTCTCTCCACTGTGGCCAGGGAATGATTTCTTCTCAAAGGCTGAACATTAACAAAACTGCTTGTAATTTAAAATCTTTTAAAAGTAATTCCATGGAGCGAATGGGGCAAAGTCAAATAACTGCATCAATTATAGGAGAGCTGGTTGGTGATGACGTGGATGTGTCTGCAGTGTGCAGGACCAGACTGTTTCTATAGATTCACAATGAATGTTCCACCCTTTATTTATAACAGTAAAACTGATAGTGGACAATGGCTATTCTGCTTGCAGCAACCTGAAGCTTTAACTCATCAACACCCTACTTTAGGGTAATTTAGAAAGAACAACACACAACTCTGTCAGTTAGTGTGTTTGTTTGTTAACCCACAATTTGTTGGTTCAAGCACATTCATGGATGAGGCTTTATTAACTTAAACTCTTCTACATCTGCTATATTACTCTTGCTTTTGATTTTTCAAAGATAAGGTTAATCAAATCTTTCTTTATGAAATCCATGCTGACTGTGTTTTATTATTTTTCATTTCCATCTGTATTTTCTACTTCGGAGGATTACAGGATATTATCATTTTTTTTATTCATTCATGGGAGGTGGGTGTCGATGTCTGGGCCAGCATTTATTATCCATCCCTAATTGCCTTGAGAAGGTGGTGCTGAGCTGCCTTCTTGAACCACTGCAGTCCATGTGCTGCTGTTATGAAGAAAGTTCCAGGATTTCGACCCAGCAACAGTGAAGGAACGGTGATACAGTTACAATTCAGGATGGTGTGTGGCTTGGAGGGTAACTTGCAGGTTGTGGTGTTCCCATGCATCTGCTGCCCTTGTCCTTCTCGGTGATAAAGGTCGCGTGTTTGGAAGGGGCTGTCTCAGGAACCTTGGCACATTGCTGCAGTGCATCTTGTGGATGGTACACACTGCTGCCACTGTGTGCCAGTGATGGAGGGCATGAATGTTGTAAATGGGGTGCCAATCAAGCGGGCTGCTTTGTCCTGTTGAGTTTCTTGAGTATTGTTGGAGCTGCACCCAGCCAGACAAGTGGAGAGTATTCCATCATACCCCTGACTTGTGTACAGGCTTTGGGGAGTCAGGAGGTGAGTTACTTGCGGCAGGATTCCTAGTCTCTGACCTGCTCTTGTAGCCATAATATTTATATGGCTACTGCAGTTCAGTTTCTGCTCAATGGTAACCCCCAGGTTGTTGAGAGTGGGGGATTCAGCGATGGTAATGCCATTGAATGTCAAAGGGAGATGGTTAGATTCTCTCTTGTTTGGGATGGTCATTGTCTGGCAGTTGTGTGGTGAGAATCTTATACATCTTTATTGTAGGGTACTCTATTGTACTGTTGAGTGACTACACTTTAAAAGTCCTTCCTTCATTGGCTGTAAAAGGGTTTGCAATGTCCTGTGGTCGTGAAATGCAAGTCTTGCTTTTTCCATTGTTATCAGTGTCATTGTGATCAAAAGATAGGATTCATGAGCACAAAGTTTAAATCAATTTTGATTAAAATAATGTGAAAGCATCTATATTTTTGCACTGTACTTAATAATCTCCATCTTCCTATCCTTACCAAGTACAATGTCTTTGACCCTGAAATTGATTCCACAATCTCAGTCCCTCAGACAATTTCAGCTCAGTTCTGATGAAAGGTCACAGATCTGAAACGTTAACTTTGTTTCTCTCTCCACAGATGCTGCCAGACCTGCTGAGTATTTCCAGCATTTTCTGTTTTTATTTCAGATTTCCAGTATCAGCAGTATTTTGCTTCTGTGTTACTTTGAAAGTTGAAACTGACCCACCTGTCTACAATTCACACTGGGGTCTCCCATGAAATGATTCTGTATAATGTTGATGTAATGAATACAGACTCCGAGCACAGAGCTTCCTGTGGGGCATTGGGGATATGAAAACCAGCAGACTCTGCAGGAATTTCCACTGGGAGCACAAATTCACAAAATCTACCTTTTATATATCGATTCATTTTGATTGTCCTTCTGGAAAATTATTTTGAAACAATTTAAACATCAACCCACAGCTCCATGACTGGGTCAATTATGAGGTCATCCTCTGACAGGTGATGTGACAGCTGGAGCCACAAGACATCAGAAACAGATTTGTGACTGGATTAAAACCCGGAATCCTGTCCCAATGGCTTTTCAAACAAAGCTGTTGCTGTTTGAAAACACAGCAGTTAAACTTTCTGCCTGACCATGAGGGGAGCTAGGGAGAAATTTACAAAACTCAATCCTTCAACAAAATAGTTCAAAAATCATTCATATCGAAATCATGTGAGGATTCATATGCAGTAGAGAAACAAGCAAATACAGAAAGTACAGAGGAGAGCTGAAAAAGGAAATGAGATCAGCAAGAGAATGTATGAGAAAAGATTAGCAGGTCACATAACTGGGAACACTGAAGTCTTTTACCAACATATGGACAGTCAATGAAAGGGTGGGTCAATTAGGAGATCCTGTGGAGGCAGAGGGTGTGGCTGAGGTACTAATTAAGTACATTTCATCTGTCATCACAAAACAAAGGGGTGCTGCAAATGTCACAGTAAAGGAGGAGGAAGTGGAGAATTTGGAGGGGATGAAAATAGATATAGAGGAGACAATTACAAGGTTAGCAGTGCTCACACCTGTCTACAGGTAACCCGGTCTGGATGGGCTGCATCCTGGGTTGCTGAGGGAAGTCAGGGTGGAAATAGCAGAGACTCGAACCACAATCTTTCAATCCTCCTTGAATATGCGAATGATGCCAGAGGACTGGAGGATGGAGGTAAGCTTGGGTAGTTCGATCTTAGTTTAACTTGACCATTTTTATCATGTATCCATTGTCATAATTAACAACGTTAAGAATGCCATTTTATAATGAACACATGACCAAAGGACCCATTTTGTGTTCAATACTAACGTTTATATCCTGTATAATTAATGAGTAGCTACCCATCCTGAAACAGATGATTGTAAAAGTAATGAATCTTGATTGAGTTATAATTAATGAATCAATAAACATTTTAGAGAGAATGGGTTTTCATTTAAAGTTTGTTCAATCTAATTACTGTGTGTTTCTGTGTCTTTGTGGGAAAGGACAGTTTCAGCTAAATTTATTTAAACAATGGACCTTTCTCGGACCCCTGATAAAACCCATGGTATGGTACATCGTGACCTTCAAGAGTCTAGATTTAATGAACAGGAAACTTGTTTCAGATCAGATTGGGAGACAGTGTGAAACCACTCCATTGTACTCATATCTGAGATTCTGAGGACAGGTGACTGTTAGTGGAAGACATTATTAAGAACTAATTAAATGTACCTAGCAACAGCTAGGACCAATTATTATTTTACATGGTGGTGTGATGGCCATCCAGGTGTTAAAAGTAGGGATCTTGTAAGGTTTCAGTGTGCAGGAACACTAGAAGGCCTCTGGGGTAAAGGCTCAGATCATCGACCAAGTTCTCCACCTGATGAGGGATCTCGACTGGACAAAGAGGACCGTGACACTCTGAGACCAAGCTCGACCAGTCCCCAGAGCTGTAAAGTTATATTCCCCAAGTTTGTTAAGTATAATTTTACTTTCAATTATTAAGTACTATTTTACTCTCAATAAAAGTTCTGGACTTATTAATCAAGTATCCTGTTGCTTTAATTGGTTAAAGTCATGCCCAAAGTGATTGTCTGCAATAGACTTTCCAGAATTAAAAGATAAGTCTGCAAGGGTTGTGAATATTACAGCCCTGTTTAAAAAGAGAGATAAACCCAGGAACTACAGACCAATTAGTCTAATGTCGGTGGTGGGGAAACTTTTAGACACAATTATCCAGGAGAAAATTAACTGTCACTTGGTAGAACATGGGCTAATAAACGACAGCCAGTACAGATTGGTTAACAGAAGATTGTGTCTGAAATAATTAATGAATTAATTTCTTTGATGAAGTTTCAGAGAGAGTTGATGAGGGTGGTGAGGTTAATGGTGCGTGTCTGGACATCAAAATTGTGTTTGAAAAGGTACCATAAACTAGACTTGGGGCAGCACAATGGCACAGTGGTTGGCACTGCAACCTCACAGCTCTCGCAACCCAGGTTCAGTTCTGGGCACTGCCTGTGCAGAGTTTGCAAGTTCTCCCTGTGACTGTGTGTGTTTCTGCTGGGTGCTCTGGTTTCCTCCCACAAGCAAAGACTGCAGGTTAATAGGTAAATTGGCTGTTGTAAATTGTCCCCAGTGTAGGTAAGAGAATGGTGGGGATGTGGTAGGGAATATGGGATTATGGTGTAGGATTACTATAAATGGGTGGTGGTTGGTCAGCACAGACTCAGTGGGCCGGATGGCCTGTTTCAGTTTTGCATCTCTCTATGACTTGTTAACAAAATTCAAGCAGATGGGATTAAAGGGGCAGTGGCAGTGTGGATCCAAAATTGGCTGCAGGGTAAAAAGTAGGGTGAATGCTTGTTTTTCAGAATGGAGGGAGTTATACAGTAATGTCCTTGTTGTTGCAATATGTTCAATGTCAGACCCCGAGCTGTCCGAGGGATGGGGCAGTTTGTGATGTTCCTGTGGTTGCAATATTTGCAGTGTCTGACCTTGATCTGTCACAGGGACGTGGCATTTATGAGGTCCCTGTGGGGTGCTGTTTGTTTGGTGTGTCACACTGACCTGTCCCAGAGAGCGGGAAGGTTCTGATGTCCTTGTGGGTTGCAATCTGTTCAGTGTCTGACTCTGATCTGTACCAGGGATGGGGCAGTGTGTGATATCCTTGTGCATGTCATACAGGCCCACTGGTGTGTGGTTCCATCCTGATGCCAAGAAACAGAGCCCCATCTCTGGGCAAAAAGTCTCACTTCTCGATGGGTGTCTCGAGAAGACACAGTGGTGCAGTGGTTAGCACCGCAGCCTCACACCTCCAGTGATCCGCGTTCGATTCTGGGTACTGCCTGTGCAGAGTTTACAAGTTCTCCCTGTGACCACTTGGGTTTCTGCCGGGTGCTCCGGTTTCCTCCCACAGCCAAAGACTTGCAGGTTGATAGGTAAATTGGCCATTGTAAATTGCCCCTAGTGTAGGTAGGTGGTAGGGGAATTGAGGGGATGTGGTAGGAATACGGGATTAATGCAGGATTAGTATAAATGGGTGGTTGATGGTCGGCACAGACTCGGTGGGCTGGAAGGGCCTGTTTCAGTACTGTATCTCGAAATAAATGAATAAGAAGGCTGAGGGAGTAAACCTGGAGAGTAAATCCGGAGTGGAGTCCTGGAGGCTGTTACCTGTTACTTATCAGGCAGTTTTCCAGCAACTCCAACAGCAGAGCTGTTAACAAACAGTACTGGCTTTTCCTTTCCTTTGGACAATACTAGCAATGCTGAGAGGGGGTCCTGATTCTCAGGGTCTCCATACTATTTGCCCAGGCCTGTGCCCTGGAGAGGACACTCCAGCTTCTTGGTTAAACATTAGCACAACCCGGGAATAAACAGTTACTGATTATAAGCTCTCATTGAATTGGTGCAGAGTATGAGCGCCAGGGGTTACTTCGGACAGTGGGAGAGCTCTTAGTGTCTCATTGGATAGCTACCATTCACTCCAAGCTGGGCAGCCCCCAGTCAGTTAGGTGCTGTGAAGCCACGACCTGCTTGCTTCAATGGGTGCTTGAAGCTTAGAGAATCATCTCTGAACAGACGGATTGATAATCTATGCACCAAGAAAAACAAACTCAACAAAGAAGACACCAGTCCTTCACATCACAAGCTGGAATGTAAGGACCATGTGTCCTGACCTTACTGACAACCTTCTGCAGGTTGATGAGACACACAAGACAGCTTTGATGGACAAAGAACTCACAAGGCTCAATGTGGACATTGCTGTGCTGCAAGAAACTAGACTCGTTCAAAGTGGATCCCTCAAAGAGAAACACTACACCTTCTTCTGGCAGGGGAAAGCCCAAGAGGCAACTCGTGAGCATGGAGTGGGTTTCACAGTAAAAAACACGCTACTTGAGCTGAGTGAACCACCCACAGTAGGCTCAGAGAGACTTCTTACTCTTCACTTGTCAGCAAGCGTGGGCCCAGTTAATCTCATGTGCATCTATGTCCCGACACTCACCTCCACCCCAGATGTCAAGGATCAATTCTATGTGACACTTGACACTGCCATCAGTAGAATTCCCAGCACTGAGGGACTGTACCTTCTAGGAGACTTCAACACAAGCTTGGATACTGACTACACAGCTTTGCCAATGTGCATAGAGCACCAGGGGATTTGCAAGATGAACGAAAATGTACAGAGGTTGCTGGAGCTATGCTGTCACCATGGATTCTGTGTGATGAACAGCTACTTCCAGGTCAAGCTGTGCCACAAGGTGTCCTGGAGACATCCGAGATCACGCCACTGGCACCAGCTAGACCTTTTCATCACCAGACATACCACCCTCAGCAGTGTCCTCATCACTCACAGCTATCACAGCGCTGACTGTGACACTGACCACTCCCTGGTGTGTAACAAGGTCAGGCTTCAGACAAGGAAGCTTCATCCATCCATGAAGAAAGGTCGTCCTTTGATCAACACTTGCCGAACCACTGACCCAGGAGTTCCTCAACATCCTCGATCAGGCTCTTTCAGACAACAATGCTCAAGGCCTCAGTGCAGTGTCAAAGTGGAATCATCTGCACACCACCATCTATAACTCTGCACTCACTGTGTATAGGAAAAGAGATGGGAGGAATGCTGACTGGTTTGAGGCTTATTGGACTGAAATGGAGTCAGTTACTGTAACTAAGAGGAGAGCCCACATGAACTACAAACAAGTCCCCAGCAAACAACATCTAGATGCTCTCAGAGCTGCCAGAAACAAGTCTCTGCAGACTGCTCAGCACTGCACCAATCAATACTGGTTAAAACTCTGCTGCTGAATCCGGGGATGCTAGAGGGATGTATGAAGGAATTAAGAAAGCAATGGGCCCAGTAGTAACTAAATCAGCACCTTTTGAAGACAAAGAGAGGGGTGATCATCACTGAACCTAACAAGCAGATGGAAAGGTGACTGGAGCATTATCTTGAACTCTACATAACGGAGAACATTGTCATTGAAGTAGCTCTCAGTGCCATTCCAGACTTCCCTGTCATGGAGGAACTGGACAGTGAGCCCACCATAGTCCAGCTCAACAAGGGCTCAAAACATGCGTGATACAAACATTGTCACCTTGTACAAAATTAAGGGGGATCGAAGTGACTGCAGCAATTATCGGAGCCAGCTACTCAGTTCCACTCACCTGCTCGATCCCTTTCCTCCTGCAAGTTCCTTTGCTTCAGGTATCCATCCAATTTCCTTTTCAAATCATTGATTGTCTCTACTTCCACCACACTCGTGGGTCAGGACATTACCACTCACAGCATAAAAAAATTCCACCTCACCCAAGGATGGGAAATATTTATATCTTCCATATTTAGCTTATTCTCTATCTCCACGAGAATAGAATGGCAGTCAACATGAAAGGGAACCCAAAAAGCTTTGAGCAGTCTTTAAATAATAAGCAGGTAGTAAGCGGTGAAGTGGGCCCCATTAGGGACAAAGAGGGTAATATATACTTACAGCTGCAGGGCAATGTTAATCTAGTTAATGAGTACCTTGTATCAATGATCACTAAGGAAGTGGAATTTGACAAAATATCAGTAGAAGTGGAGAGTGTAGAGGCAATGGAGAGGGTACAAATTGAGAGAGGGAGGCACTGAAAAGTCTGGTTATGCTTCAGGAAGATAAATTACCTGGTCCGGATGGCTTTCATCCCAGATTGCGAAAGGAAATGTGGATGCAGATAACAGAAAGGCTTTCTATAATCTTCCAATCTTCCCTGGATACGGGGGAGGTGTCAGAGGATTAAACAGTGACATTTGCATGTGACACCCTTATTCAAGAAAGGGTGCAAGGACAGTCCGGCTAACTACAGGCCAGTTAGATTAACAGCAGTGGTGGGTAAGGTTTTAGAAAGAATAATCAGGGAAAAAATCAACAGTCACTTGTAGAGGTTTGAGTTAATTAAGGAGAGTGTGCATGGATATATACATGGGAGTTCATGCTTGACTAATCTAACTGCATTTTTTGATGAACTAACAGAGAAGGTTCATGAAGGGCATGCAGTGGATGTTGTTTATATGGATTTTAAGAAGCGACACATAAAAGGGTGATTAACAACATTGAGGTTCATGGAATAGGAGGGTCAGTGTCCAATTGGATAGAAAATTGGCTTAAGGACAGAAAACAGCAAGTCGTAATAAATGATTCATTCTCAGACTGGAAGGTTGTCGACAGTGCTGTTCCCCAAGGGTCACTGCTGGAACCACTGCTTTTTATTTGCTACAGATAAATGACTTGGATCTTGGAATATAGAGTAGAATCTCAAAATATGCCGATAACACCAAACTTGGAGAAGTGGCAAACAGTGAGGATGAAATGAACCACCTGCAACAAGACAGTGATAGGCTGGCAGAATGGGCAGACAGGTGCAGATGGATTTTAATAGCGACTAGTGTGAGGTGATGCATTTTAGCAGAAGGAATAGGGAGAGGCAATATATACTTAATGGCACAGTTCTAAAGAGTGTGCAGGAATAGAGGGACCTGTTCACTGAACAATGAACAACGTGAACAATTACTTCTTGTTGTGTGCTCTCAGATTTGTCACCTTCACTGCACTGGAGTGAGGTGACATCTACTGGCAGGAAGCAAGAACTGCAATCAAGCAGCAGAAATTCCATCGTCTGTCAGGGTGAAAGAAACATTGCAATGTGAGGAAATAGTGAATGGGTTTGATTGGGTTGGTGGAGACATGATTCCACTTGTGGTGGAGTCCAAAGCAAAGGCCAGAAATATAAAATTGTCATTATTAAAAGATATGAGGAATTCATGATAAATGTATTTAAGTAGTGAGTGGGTGGAATCTAGATAAAATAGAAAGTGAGATTGGGTGGACAGAAGCAGTGTGAAAGGATGGCTCAAACAAAAGGTAAACGCCCTGAAAGGTTAACTTTGTTTCTCTCTCCACAGATGCTGCCAGAGTTTCTGAACATTTCCAACACTTTCTGTTTTTATTTCAGAATTTGCAGGATGTTGCTTTGCTCTGAAAAAAAAATGGATGATCGGCTTTGGCTGCCAGTGAAATTCCACAGGAGCTAAAAGGAAGTTCTAATATCAGTGGCATGTTGATCTAGGGGTATGATTCTTGCTTAGGGTGAGTGATTAATTAATGTGTGAGAGATCCTGGGTTCAAATCCTAGACAAGCCCTTCTTCTTTGGCATTTTTAGTTTAAGGTCATTGATTGGTTTCAGCCTTGCAGAAGGCGGAATTGATTTCCATATGGAGCCTGCTTGAGGACCAGAAAGCTGGATTCAAAGAGCTTGATTAACTAAATGTACAGATAGCCAAGTAGGAATATAAAGTTGTTGCAGTAATTGTGACCTGACTCCAAAAACAACAGGACTGGGTTCTGGACTGGAATGGAATGGAATTCTTCAGTGTTTCTGTTGTTTGGCTTGCATTGACTCATCGATTTTCTTGTTTTTCACTTTGTCGATGCCTTTGAATAATTGTGGATCCTTCTTCAGATTGTCTTCTTTCACCAGGTAGTTCTGACCTCTGATGATGATGATTGTAATGAGCTTCAATTTCGCTGATAGTTTTGGAACTGAACAGATTTCCTTTGCTTGAATCTACAACATGGAACTCAGTCTGACATGTGGACCCATGGGAGGATTTGAATGCCACCCCTGCGTTGAAGAATACAGTTGCATCCATCCAATAAGAGACCGAGTAGAAGTGACAGTTCAGTCAGTCAAACATGAAACTTTTAATTTCAGGGTGGTGAGTTTGAGTGCCATTTTGTTTTTCCCTTTTTTAAGGCTTCATTAGCAGAGAGTACAAGGAGTGTTTGAAATGAAATTCATCAAAAGTATGAGAAAGTCTCACTTTGATTCAGGACTCTTATCTCTCTGCAGCATCTCGCTGTGAAAGATTGAACTTCATCTCATTTCATTCCCAGCTCGGGGTCAGTGCGGCTCAGTGGGACTTCTGGCCATCTCCCGCTTCACAATCCATCAGTGCTGAGAAAGCAATGGGGAATATTATTCACGGCTCTGTAACCAGAGGTCACCAATTTAAGGTGAATGGCCAAAGAACCAAAGGCAACATGAGGAAAAACTTCTTTTGCACAGCGAGTGGTTAAGATCTGATATGCACTGTTTGAGAGTGTGATGGAGGCTGATTCAACCATGGTTTTCAAAATGGTATAAAATAATTATCTGAAGTGAAAAAAATTGCATGTTTTCATGGAATACATGAGTCTGTGGCATGAGCTGAGTTGCTCGTGCAGAGAAGCAGCACAAGCACTATGAGCTGAATGGCTTCCTTTTGTTCTGTAACTATTCTATGATCTATGATTCTTTTCAGAGTGAAATCAACACTCACATAAAAGAAACTGACAGGTACAATGGAAACCCCACACTAACATACCAGCGAATGCTAGGGACAGAGTAAAACCAATCAGTCCTGGACTAGAAAGTGACAGGTACTCTGTAAACTTCGCATTACCAGACAAGAAATTGTCAGATACAGTGTGAAACCCACAGTCACGTAGCAGCAGTTGGCAGGTAACGTGTAAAATTCTTTCTTTCATATCCCAACTGCAAGGTACAAAGGAAATTAGGTACAAACCCAGGCTCACACTTCAAAGACTGAGAGATACAAAGCAAAACACATATTCACCTACAAGTACAGAGACGAAGACACACTCAGAGGAGGTGCAGATTAAAGACACATGCATGTAACAGAAACTGATAGGGATAGAATCAAACCCTTTCTCACTTCTCAGAAACTGATAGATCTCGACAAAAGCTGATGCTCACATACAAGTTGTTGAAAGATATGTGGTGAAACTCACAGAGCAATAGCAGAAACAAACAGGTATTGAATAATACCCACAGTCACAGACCAAAAACTGAAATATACTGAGTTAAACACCACTTTCTCACACCAGAAACTCATGGCTACAAAGTGAAGCTGACTCTATCCTCCCAGGCACTGACAGGTGCAAAAGAAAACACTCACGACGATTCCAGGACATGAAATGTACGTAATAAAACCTTTCAGCTGAAATAAGAGCATTAATGACAGGTGTGATACCCAGAATTCTCAGCGGCCTAGAATCCGCCCGATCTGTGACAGGAGCGGGGCGCGCAGGCGCGGTAGAGAGCTTTGTCAGCAGCTCGAGCTGCGGGTTCGGAGTTGGAGCGGGATATTCACAAAGTGCGAGAAGACTTTGCGGGCTCACACAGCTGGAGCAGGGCCTCAGGGCCACAATAAGATGGAACAATCCCATCTGTATCCCTGCGGATGGCGATGGTGAAGCTTTACCCGGTGAGGCTTCCCGAAAGGGCGTCTATAAATGGATAAGAATTGGGGACTGGGCAGGGAGCGTCTCTAAATGAATAAAATTTGGGTACTGGTCAGGGAGCGTCTGTAAATGGATAAGAATTGGGGACTGGGCAGGGAGCGTCTGCAAATGGATAAGAATTGGGGGACTGGGCAGGGAGCGTCTCTAAATGAATAAGATTTGGGTACTGGTCAGGAAGCGTCTGTAAATGGATAAGAATTGGGGACTGGGCAGGGAGTGTCTATAATTGAATAAGAGTTGGAGACTGGGCAGGGAGCGTTTCTAAATGAATAAGATTTGGGGACTGGGCAGGGAGCGTCGATAAATGCTTAAGAATTGGGGACTGGGACGGGAGCGTTTTTTTATTCGTTCGTGGGATGTGGGCGTCGCTGGCTCGATCTCAGCTCGAGTAATGTGTCCAGTTCTGGGCACCAGGCTTTAGAAAGGACATCAAAGCTTCTGAGACAGTTCAGAGGAGATTTACGAGAATGATACCAGAGATGAGGGGTGTCAGTTCTCTGGACAGGCTGGTGAAGCTGGGATTGTTCTCCTCAGAGTAGAGAAGGTTAAGGGAAGATTTAATAGAGGTGCTCAGAATCATGAAGGATTTTCAGAGGGTAGAGAGGGAGAAACTGTTTCCACTGTCCTGGGGGTCAGTAACCAGAGGACACAGATTTAAAATAATTGGCCAAAGATGTCAAGGGGAGGTGAGGAGAGATCGTTTTACCCAGTAACTGATTCGGATTTGGAATGAATTGTCTGACAGGGTGGTGGAAACAGATTCAATTATAACTTTCATAAAGGAATTGGACAAATATTTCAAAGTGAAATTCTCCAGGATTATGGGGAAATAGGCACGGGGTTGGACTAATTGCATCTTTTTGTCAGAGAGTCAGCAGAGGCACAATGGGGCCGAATGGCCTCCTTCAGTGCTGTATGATTCTATGAACATAAGAACGAGGAGCCGGAGTCGGCAAGTCAGCCACTCGAGCCTGCTCTGCCATTCAATACAATCATGGCTGATCTCATCACGGCAGTTCTTTTTTTTTATTTCCAAAATATACTTTATTCATAAAAATCTGTAAAAATTACATTGCCAAGCAGTTTCCAAACAGCACCAAAAAATACAAACATTGCAAGGGAGATCAGTTTCCTTCAATACTGTCATGAGTTTCTTCCCAACCCTTCCGTTTCACAATTGTCATGTCAATTACAGTTTTACATTTACAGCAATTGAGAATATTAACGATACAGTTCGAGGGATTTCCCATGGATCCAGCCCCTCAGTCCAGCTTGGTGGGGGAACCTTACACTGTGGCCTTTCCCCATTGAGCCTTTGCTGCGGCTGCCCCAAGCTTTAGTGCGTCCCTCAGCACGTAGTCCTGGACCTTGGAATGTGCCAGTCTGCAACATTCGGTGGTGGACAACTCTTTGCGCTGGAAGACCAGCAAGTTTCGGGCAGACCAAAGGGCGTCTTTCACCGAATTGATAGTCCTCCAGCAGCAGATGATGTTTGTCTCGGTGTGCGTCCCTGGGAACAGCCCGTAGAGCACAGACTCCTGTGTTACAGAGCTGCTTGGGATGAACCTTGACAAAACCCACTGCATCTCTTTCCACACCTGCTTTGCAAAGGCACATTCCAGGAGGAGGTGTGCGACCGTCTCTTCCCCACCACAGCCAACGCGGGGGCACTGTGCGGAGGGGGCGAGACTTCGGGTGTGCATGAAGGATCTGACGGGGAGGGCCCTTCTCACCACCAGCCAAGCTACGTCTTGGTGCTTGTTTGAAAGTTCTGGTGCTGAGGCATTCCGCCAAATGACTTTGACGGTCTGCTAGGGGAACCATCCGACAGGATCCACCGTTTCCTTTACCCGTAGGGCCTTGAGGACATTCCGTGCAGACCACTGCCTGATGGACCGGTAGTCAAAGGTGTTTTCCCTCAGAAACTGCTCCACGAAGGATAGGTGGTACGGCACGGCCCAACTGCACGGAGCGTTCCGCGGCAATGTGACCAGGCCCATCCTTCGCAACACCGGGGACAGATAGAACCTCAGCACGGAGTGACACTTGGAGTTTGCGTACTGGGGATTTACACACAGCTTGATGCAGCCGCACACGAAGGTGGTCATCAGGATGAGGGCCACGTTGGGTGCATTTTTCCCGCCCTTGTCCAGAGATTTGAACATCGTGTCCCTCCGGACCCGGTCCATTTTAGATCCCCAGACGAAGCTGAAAATGGCTCGGGTGACTGCCAAGGCGCAGGAGTGGGGTATGGGACAGACCTGCGCCACGTAGAGCAACAACGTGAGTGCCTCGCACCTGATGACCAGGTTCTTACCCACAATGGAGAGAGATCGCTGCCCCCACATGCCCAACTTTTGTCGTACCTTGGCTACTCGCTCCTCCCATGTTTTGGTGCACGCCCCGGCCCTTCCGAACCATATCCCCAGCACCTTCAGGTAATCTGACCTGACGGTGAAGGGGACAAAGGATCGGTCAGCCCAGTTCCCAAAGAACATGGCCTCGCTCTTGCCGTGGTTAACTTTGGCTCCCGAGGCCAGTTCGAACTGGTCGCAGATGCTCATCAGTCTGCGCACGGACAGCGGATTCGAGCAGAAGACGGCGACGTCATCCATGTACAGGGAGGTTTTGACCTGAGCTCCTCCGCTGCCTGGGATTGTCACCCCTCTTATGCTCGCATCCTTCCTAATAGACTCAGCAAAGGGTTCAATACAGCAAACAAACAAGACCGGGGACAGAGGACAGCCCTGTCTGACTCCAGATTTGATTGGGAAACTTTCAGATTCCCACCCGTTGATTGAGACTGCGCTACTGATGTTTGTGTAGAGCAGTTGGATCCAATTGCAGATTCCCTCCCCAAACCCCATTTTGGAAAGCACGTCCATCATGTAGGTGTGCGATATCCTGTCAAAAGCCTTCTCCTGGTCCAGGCTGATGAGGCAGGTGTCCACCCTCCTGTCCCGTACGTAGGCGATCGTATCCCTGAGTAGCGCGAGACTATCAGAGATCTTCCTGCTGGGTACAGTACAGGTCTGATCGGGGTGAATCACCAACTCCAGAGCAGACTTGACTCGACTGGCTATGACTTTGGACAGAATCTTGTTATCAACATTAAGCAGTGAGATGGGCCGCCAATTTCTGATTTCTGCCCTCTCCCCCTTCTGCTTGTAAATGAGGGTGATGATGCCTTTTCTCATGGATTCTGACATGCTGCCGGCCAGGAGCATACTCTCGTATACTTCCAGCAGGTCCGGGCCGACCCAGTCCCACAGGGCCGAGTACAATTCGACCAGTAAGCCGTCGCTCCCGGGGGTTTTACTCGTCTCGAAAGACTCGACGGCCTTTGTCAGCTCCTCCAGAGTTAGCGGCTTGTCCAGTCTCTCCCTCCTGCTGTCATCTAGGACCTCTGTGATAGATGACAGGAAGGACTGGGAAGCTCTGCTGTCTGTGGGCTTCGCGTCATACAGCCCAGCATAAAAGGATTTGCTGATCCTTAGTATGTCGGACTGCGAAGACGTTACCGAGCCATCTTCTTCCTTCAGGCTGCTGATAACAGAGCTCTCTCTGTGTACCTTTTGGAAGAAGTAACGCGAGCACGTCTCATCCTGCTCGATGGAGCGGACTCTGGACCGGAAGATGATCCAGGAGGCCTCCTTGGCAAAGAGCGAGGCCTGCTGGCTCTTCACCTCTTGGAGGTCCTCCTTGACCTCGACCCCCATTGACTGCAACCGGAGTAGATTTTGCATAATTTTCTGGAGTCGGGACAGTTCCCTCTGTCTCTCTCTCGCCTTCTGAACACCTTTGTGGATGAAGAACCTCTTGATGTTCTCCTTAATCGCTTCCCACCAGTGAACTGGAGACTCAAAGAGGGTTTTCACGGTCCTCCAACCTTTGTAATCCCTTTTGAGTTCCTCAACGTTCTCTGGGATCAGCAGTGTCGCATTGAGCTTCCACGTCCCTCTGCCAACCCGCTGGTCGTCCTGTAAGTGACAGTCGGCCAGTAAGAGGCAGTGGTCGGAGAAGAACACCGGCTTGACGTCGGTGGATCCGACCGTGACAGCACGGGACACAAACAGGAAGTCAATCCTGGAACGGGAAGACCCGTCCGATCTTGACCATGTGTATCTGCGCTGCGCTCCGTCTGCAGGTTTGCTGAAGACGTCGTGCAGTTTGGCATCCTTAACTGTTTCTATTAGGAATCTGGACGTAGCGTCCAGTTTGCTGTCGTCACTGCCGGATCGTCCAGCCGCATCGATGATGCAGTTGAAGTCACCGCCTAGGATGACCGGCCTGGACGTCGCCAGCAGCAGTGGGAGCTGCTGGAAGACGGTCAGCCGCTCGCTGCGTTGTCCCGGGGCGTACACGTTGATCAACCGGAGCGGAGCGTTGTTGTACATCACGTCTGCTACGAGGAGGCGGCCGCCCACCACCTCCTTAACTTCGGAGATGGTGAAGTTACCTCCCCGCAGCAGAATACCCAGGCCGGAGGAACGGCAGTCATTACCCCCCGACCAGATCGATGGCCCGTGGGACCACCATCGCGACCACTGCCTGTAGGTGCTGAGGTGTGGTATTCCACACTCCTGCAGAAACAGTAGGTCAGCTTTGACCTTGGCAAGGTAATCCAAGGTTGAAACACATCACGCAGTCGATTTAATGCTACGCACATTAATGGAAGCAATTCTTGCACCCATTTTTTACGAAAAATTAGTTGTTGCTTCCCATACCATTTGTCCTCGCTAGTCCCAGTCCTTCCCCTTCGGGATGTTCCTGCATACCCATCGTCTGCGCAAGCAGTTTCACGTTGGTTGGGCTCAGAAACCCCTCCTGATTTTTCATGCAGGGTTTGTGCCGCTCAGGTGACATCGCGGGGGGGGGTGGGGTCTTGTAGGCAGAGAGGATTGGGTTGTCCTCAGCTGCTTCCATCTGTTCCTCCTCGAAAACATCACAGCTCCCGGTCTCCAGGAGCTCAGGTGCGCCAGACGTGTCTTTGCTCCCGGTGTCGCAGAGCTGAGATGCGTTGGCCACTTCGTTACGTGTGGGGCATTGGGTTGGGGCACGCCGGGCCCCTCACAGCTTCCAGTGCCCGGGGGCTGGGATGCTTTATCATCCATCTCGGAGTTCTGCCGCCTCTTTTGAAGGGGCTGTCGTTCCAGCATTTCCCCGTCCAGTGAAGAGGAGTTGTTGCAGTCTGATTCAGAAGAGAGCCTCCTCTTGCCACTGGTTTGGGTGGTGGCTTTGGGATGTTTTTTCTTTGTGGTTTTCCTTTGGACCACTTGCCACTGACCTGTTTGTCCATCTGCTGCCTCCTCCTCCATCGATTCTGTCTGTGGAGGAGGGGTTTCCGGGCGCTGGGTAGGTGCTGGGTCGTTGGTTTCAGCTGCCTCCCCTTCCTTCTCATGTTGAAGTTCCTCACTGCGGAGAAAGCTGCTGGTCTCCTTTCGAACAGCGGACGCCTTCGTCGAACCTTCTCCCGGCCTATCCTTGGACCTTGCCGCCTGAGCATAGCTGAGGCAACGTTTGGGGCAGGTCTTGTAGAGACGGCCTGCCGCAGCGCACAAGTTGCAACACTTGGTCTGCTTACAGTCCTTGGTCTGATGGCCTTCCTCCTTGCAGTTCTTGCAAACAACCGTGCTGCAGTTGGCTGCCGTGTGACCAGATTTGCCACAGGTGCGGCAAACTCTGGGCTGCCCAGCGTAGACCAAGAAGCCTCGACTTCCCCCGATAGCGAAGCTGGAGGGAGGGTGGATGATGGCTCCACTGGCATCTACCTTCAAGGTCACCTTGACCTGCCGCTTGCTGGTCCAGATCCCAAAGGGGTCCTTGACATCAGTGCTGCTGCCGGCCACCTCGATGTACCAGGCGAGAAAGGTGGGTACATCCACCACCGGAACATGGGGGTTGTAGAGGTGAATCGTCACCACCCAGTCCCGTTGTGACGGAAGCGTGAAGAGCGGCTCCGCTGTGAGGATCGACAGTGGCGCCCGGTCCCCTTTCTCCTTGAACGCCTTCAGGAACTTGATGCATCCCGCCACGTTCCGGAACGTCACGTCGAAGTATCCACTGCTGGGGAAATCCTGGAGGCCGAAGACGTCCGTCGCTTGAAATCCGCAGCAATCAAAGAGAATTTTCTTGATGAAGAAGGTGCGATCGACCGGTGCATCTCCTTCCTTGTCCTTCACGACCACCCGAACGGTGTTGCGCACTCCCTGGCCCGAAGCTCGAAAATTGGTTATAGCCATTTTACTCAAAGCTTCCCCAGGATCAAAAGGCAATGATCATGGTCTCTTCTCAATCAAATAAGCACTGATAAGAACAGATACTACACTTGATCTTAGCCAAAAGGCCGAGATGCGGCAGTTCATGTTTCTTGCCAGTAGATGTCACTTCACTCCAATACAGTGAAGTTTACAAATCTGTGAAAGACACAACAGGAAAGAATTGTTCACATTATAGTGAATGTGTGGGATTTAGAAATACTAGGAGTGGAGACGAGTTATTACTTGTCTGCTCGATCCCCATAGCCCTGTAAAATTATTTCCTTCAAGTGCCCATTCAAATTCCTTTTGTAATCCTCGATTGTCTCCATTTTCACCGCCCTTGTGGGCAGCGAGTTACAGATCATCACCAATCAGTGTAAGAAAGTTCTTGCGCACATTCCCCCTGTACCTCCTGTCCAAAACCTTCAATCTGTGTCCCCTAGTCCTTGTGCCAATAGTTAACGGGAACAATGTTTCCTTGCCAACTTATTTAAAACTGTCATAGCCGAAAACACATCTATCAATTCTCCCCTCACTCTCCTTTGATGCAGGTAGAACAAACCTAGCTTTTCCAACCTAACCTTGTAACTAAAATCCTCCATCCCTGGATCCATTCTGGTGAATTTCCTCTGCATCGTCTCAAGGACGCTCACATTCTTTCTTAAGTGTGGTAAGCAAAACTGGAAGCAACACTCCAACTGGGGCCGAACCAGAGCTTTATAATGGTTCAGCATAACTTCCCTGCTTTGTACTCAATGCCTCTTTTTTTCAAGCCCAAGATCCCATATGCTTTGCTAACCACTCTCACAATATGTCTTGCCACCTTCAAAGATTGATGCACATGAACCCCAAGTCCCTCTATTCCAACACACACTTCAGAACTGTGCCATTAAGTAAATATTGCCTCTCCCTATTCCTTATGCCAAAATACATCACCTCACACTTGTCACTATTAAATTCCATCTGCCACCTGTCTGCCCATTCTGATAGCCTATCATTGTCCTGTTGCAGGCAGTTCATATCATCCTCACTGTTTGCCACTCCTCCAAGTTTGTTGTCATCGGGATATTTTGAGATTCTACTCAATATTCCAAGATCCAAGTCATTTATCTTTAGCAAAAAAAGCAGTGGTTCTAGCACTGACCCTTGGGGAACACCACTGTCGACTATCCTCCAGTCTGCCAAAGAATCATTTCATAAGACTCCCTGTTTTCTGTCCTTAAACCAATTTTCTATCCAATTGGACACTGACCCTCCTATCCCACGAACCTCAATTTTGTTAACCCCACTTTTATGTGGTACCTTGTCAAACGCTTCCTTAAAATCCATATAAACAACATCCACTGCATTCCCTTTAGCAAGCTGCTCTGTTAGCTCATCAAAAAATGCAGTTCGATTAGTCAAGCATGAACACCCATTTATAAATCCATGCTCACTCTCCTTAATTAACTCAAACCTCACCAAGTGACTGTTGATTTTTTACCCTGATTATTCTTTCTAAAACCTTACCAAGCGCTGCTGTTAATCTAACTCGCCTGTAGTTAGCCGGACTGTCCTTACACCCTTTCTTGAATAAGGGCGTCGCATTTGCCACTGTTTCCTCCTGCCACCTCCCCCGTATCCAGGGAAGATTGGAAGATTATGGCAAACACTTCCATTATCTGCATCCGCATTTCCTTTCGCAACCTGGGATGCCAGCCATCCAGACCAGGTGATTTATCTACCCTAAGCACAGCCAGCCTTTTTAGTACCTCCCTCTCTCAATTTGTACCCTCTCCATTGACTCTACTCTCTTCACTTCGACTGATATTTTGTCAAATTCCACTTCCTTAGTGATCACTGATACAAAGTACTCATTAAGTAGATTAACATTGCCCTGCACCTCGAAGCTTATATTATCCTTTTTGTCCCTAATAGGCCCGACTCAACCTCTTACTACCCACTTATCATTTACATGCTGCTCGAAGATTTTTGGATTTCCTTTCATGTTGACTGCCAGTCTATTCTCATAGAAATAGAGAATAAGCAAATATAGAAGATGTAAGTATTTCCCATCCTTGATGAGGTGGAACTTTCTTTTGTTGTGGGTGGTAATGACTTGGCCCACGAGTGTGGTGGAAGCAGAGACAATCAATGATTTGAAAAGGAAACTGGATGGATACTTGAAGGAAAGAAACTTGCAGGAGGAAAGGGATCGAGCTGGTGAGTGGAACTGACTAGATTGCTCCGGGGAGAGCCAGCATGGACGTGATTAGGACAAACGACCACCTTCTGTGCTGTAAATGACTCTGTGTTGTTTCTCAAATTCAATCCACTGGTGCTTGGTATATAATTTCAAAGTAAATTGTGCAACCGGAAAATCAGAACCATAGCAAGGGACGCAAAGGAAGCAAAATTGCTGAAACCCGGGATTGAACCAGGGTCTTTTAAATCTTCAGTCTAACGCTCTCCCTACTGAGCTATTTCAGCCCTACATTAACAGTGGCTTGGTGTCCTTGTTGTGGAAGAAAATACATACATTCAAGTTTTCCAAAAAATTAAAGAACACAACATGTGAGTAATATTCCCCATTGCTTTCTCAGTACTGATGGATTGTGAAGCGGGAGACAGCCAGAAGTGCCACTGAGCCGCACAGACCCCGAGCTGAGAATGAAATGAGATCAAATTCAATCTTTCATAGTGAGATGCTGCTGAGAGGTAAGAGTCCTGAATCAAAGCGAGACTTGCTCATTTCAAACACTCCCTGTACTCTCTGCTCATGAAGCCTTAAAAAAGGGAAAAACAGAATGGCACTCAAACTCACAACCCTGCCATTAAAAGTCTCATATTCGACTGACAGAACTGTCACTTCTACTCGGTCTCTTATTGGATGGATGCAACTCCAACGCAGGGGTGGCATTCAAATCCTCCCATGGGTCCACATGTCAGACTGAGTTCCATGTTGTAGACTCAAGCAAAGGAAATCTGCTCACTTCCAAAACTTTCAGCGAGTTGAAGCTGATTACAATCAACATCATCAGAGGTCAGAACTACCTGGTGAAAGAAGACACCCTGAAGAAGGATCCACAATTATTCAAAGGCATCGACAAAGTGAAAAACAAGAAAATCGATGAGTCAATGCAAGCCAAACAACAGAAACACTGAAGAATTCCATTCCATTCCAGTCCAGAACCCAGTCCTGTTGTTTTTGGAGTCAGGTCACAATTACAGCAACAACTTTATATTCCCACTTGGCTATCTGTACATATAGTTAATTGCAATTTTGTCGACAAGCTCTTTGAATCCAGTTGTCTGGTCCTCAAGCCAGCTCCGTTTGGAAGTCAATTCCACCTTCTGCAAGGCTGAAACCAATAGATAACCTTAATCTAAAAATGCCAGCAGACCAGGACTCGTCCGGGACTTGAACCCGGGATCTCTCGCATGTTAATTAACCATACTCCCGAAGCGAGAATCATACCCCTAGACCAACGAGCCACTGACAAGTAAAATTTTATTAGCTGCTGTGGAATTTCACTGGAACCCTCTAGCCAATCATCCATTTTTCTTCAGATCAAAGCAACATCCTGCAAATGCGGAAATAAAAACAGAAAGTGCTGGAAATGTTCAGCAGCTCTGGCAGCATCTGTGCTGTGAGAAACACAGTTAACGTTTCAGGGCACTCACCTTTTGTTTCAGCCATCCTTTCAGACTGCTTCTGTCCATCCAATCTCACTTTCTATTCTATCCACATTCTAACCATTCACTACGTTACTACATTTTTCATGAATTCCTCATTTCTTTTATTAATGACAATGTTGTACTTCTGGCCTTTGCTTCAGACACCACCACAAGTGGAATCATGTCTCCATCTACCCAATCAAACCACTTCGCTGTTTCCTCACATTGCAATGTTTCTTTAACCCTGACAGACTGTGGAGTTTCTGCTGCTTAATTGCAGTTCTTGCTTCCCGCCAGTAGATGTCACCTCACTCCAATACAGTGAAGTTTACAAATCTGAGAGAGACACAACAGGAAATAATTGTTCACATTATAGTGAATGTGTGGGATTTAGAAATACTAGGAGTGGAGACGAGTTATTATTGCACTCTGCTATTACATCTTTTATAATGGACTCCAGCATTTTCCCCACGACTGATGTCAGGCTAACCGGTATATAATTCGCTGTTTAATTTCTGCCTCTTTTTTTAAATAATGGAGTTACATTAACTACCGTCCAATCCATTGGAACTGTTCCAGAGTCGATAGAATTTTGAGAAAAGACCAAAAATGCATCTGCTATTTCAAGGGCCACTTCCTTAAGTACTCTGGGATGTAGATTATCAGGCCCTGGGGATTTATCGGCCTTCAATCCCATCAATTTCCCAAACATTCCCTACTAATACTGATTTCATACAGTTCCTCCTTCTCACTAGACCCTATGTTCCCCAACATTTCTGGGAGATAATTTGTATCCTCCTTTGTGAAGACAGATCCAAAGTATGTATTTGATTGGTCTGCCATTTCTTTGTTCCCCATTATAAATTCCCCCGTTTCTGACTGTAAGGGGCCCACATTTGTCTTCACTAATCTTTTTCTCTACACATATCTATAGAAGCTTTTACAGTCAATTTTTATGTTCTCTGCTAGCTTACTCTCATACTCTATTTCCCCCTTCTTAATCAATCCTTTTGTCCTCCTCTGCTAAATTCCAAACTGCTCACAATCTTCAGGTTTGCTGCTTGTTCTGGCCATTTTATATTTCTCCTCCTTGGATCTAATACTTTCCTTAATTTCTTTTGTAAGCCACAGTTGAGCCACCCTTCCTGTTTTACTTTTGCACAGACAGGAATGAACAATTGTTGTAATTCATCCATGCGCTCTTTAAATGCTAGCCATTGCCTATCCACTGTCAACCCTTTAAGTAACGTTCCCCAATCTATCATAGCCAACTCCCGCCTCATACCTTCATAGTTTCCTTTGTTTAGATTCAGGACCCGAGTCTCGGAATCAACTCTCTCACTCTCCATCTTAATGAAGAATTTTATCATATTATGGGCGCACTTCCCCAAGGGACCCCACACAACAAGATTGTTAACTAATCCTTTCTCATTACACAATACCCAGTCCAGGATGGCCTGTTCTCTAGAGGTGTTATACACCTCTATCAATTCTCCACTCAATCTCCTTTGAGAAAGGCAGAATAATCCTAGCTTTTCCAACCTAACCTTGTAACTAAAATCCCCCATCCCTGGATCCATTCTGGTAAATCGCCTCTGCATCGTCTCAAGGACCCTCACATTCTTTCTAAAGTCTGCTGAGCAGAACTGGAAGCAACACTCCAATTGGGGCCTAACCAGAGTTTTATAATGGTTCAGCATAACTTCCCTGCTTTTGTACTCAATGCCTCTATTTATAAAGCCCAAGATCCCATATGCTTTGCGAACCACTCACGCAATATGACTTGCCTCCTTCAAAGATTGATGCACATGAACCCCAAGTCCCTCTATTCCAGTACACTCTTTAGAACTGTGCCATTAAGTATATATTGCCTCTCCCTATTCCTTATGCCAAAATACATCACCTCACACTTGTCACTATTAAATTCCATCTGCCACCTGTCTGCCCATTCTGCTAGCCTATCACTGTCCTGTTGCAGGCAGTTCATATCATCCTCACTGTTTGCCGCTCCTCCAGGTTTGGTGTCATCGGCATATTTTGAGATTCTACTCTGTATTCCAAGATCCAAGTCACTTACCTTGAGCAAAAAAAGCAGTGGTTCTAGCACTGACCCTTGGGGAACACCACTGTCGACTATCCTCCAGTCTGACAAAGAACCATTTAATAAGACTCGCTGTTTTCTGTCCTTAAACCAATTTTCTATCCAATTGGACACTGACCCTCCTATACCACGAACCTCAATTTTGTTAACCGCCCTTTTATGTGGTACCTTGTCAAACGCTTCCTTAAAATCCATATGAACAACATCCACTGCATTCCCTTCATCAACCTGCTCTGTTTGTTCATCAAAAAATGCAGTTAGATTAGTCAAGCATGAACTCCCATTTATACATCCATGCTCACTCTCCTTAATTAACTCGAACCTCTCCAAGTGACTGTTGATTTTTTACCCTGATTATTCTTTCTAAAACCTTACCCACCGCTGCTGTTAATCTAACTAGCCTGTAGTTACCCGGCTGTCCTTACACCCTTTCTTGAATAAGGGTGTCGCATTTGCCACTGTTTAATCCTCTGTCACCTCCCCCGTATCCAGAGAAGATTGGAAGATTATAGCAAGCCCTTCCGTTATCTGCATCCGCATTTCCTTTCGCAACCTGGGATGTGAGCCATCCGGACCAGGTGATTTATCTTCCCTAAGCACAGCCAGCCTGTTTAGTACCTCCCTCTCTCAATTTGTACCCTCTCCATTGACTCTACTCTCTTCACTTCGACTGATAGTTTGTCAAATTCCACTTCCTTAGTGATCACTGATACAAAGTACTCATTAAGTAGATTAACATTGCCCTGCACCTCCAAGCTTATTAGATTAGATTAGAATATTACAGCGCAGTACAGGCCCTTCGGCCCTCGATGTTGCGCCGAGCTGTGAAACTATCTGACCTACACTATTCCATTTTCATCCATGTGTCTATCCAATGTCCACTTAAATGACCTTAAAGTTGGCGAATCTACTACTGCTGCAGGCAGGGCATTCCACGCCCTTACTACTCTCTGAGTAAAGAAACTACCTCTCACATCTGTCCTATATCTATTACCCCTCAACTTGAAGCTATGTCCCCTCGTGTTTGCCATCACTATCCGAGGAAAAAGACGCTCACTATCCACCCTATCTAACCCTCTGATTATCTTATATGTCTCTATTAAGTCACCTCTCCTCCTCCTTCTCTCCAACGAAAACAACCTCAAGTCCCTCAGCCTTTCCTCGGAAGACCTTCCCTCCATACCAGGCAACATCCTAGTAAATCTCTTCTGCACCCTTTCCATAGCTTCCACATCCTTTCTATAATGCGGTGACCAGAACTGCACGCAATACTCCAGGTGCGGTCTCACCAGAGTCTTGTACAGCTGCAGCATGACCTCGTGGCTCCGAAACTCGATTCCCCCTACTAATAAAAGCTAACACACCATATGCCTTCTTGACAGCCCTATTAACCTGGTTAGCAACCTTCAGGGATTTATGCACCTGGACACCAAGATCTCTCTGCTCATCTACACTCACAAGAATCTTCCCATTAGCCCAGTACTCTGCATTCCTGTTACTCCTTCCAAAGTGAATCACCTCACACTTTTCCGCATTAAACTCCATTTGCCATCTCTCAGCCCAGCTCTGCAGCCTATCTATGTCTCTCTGTACCCTACAACATCCTTCGGCACTATCCACAACTCCACCGACCTTAGTGTCATCTGCAAATTTACTAACCCACCCTTCTACACCCTCATCCAGGTCATTTATAAAAATGACAAACAGCAATGGCCCCAAAACAGATCCTTGCGGTACACCACTAGTAACTAAACTCCAGGATGAACATTTGCCATCAACCACCACCCTCTGTCTTCTTTCAGCTAGCCAATTTCTGATCCAAAGCTCTAAATCACCTTCAACCCCATACTTCCGTATTTTCTGCAATAGCCTACCGTGGGGAACCTTATCAAACGCCTTACTGAAATCCATATACACCACATCCACTGCTTTACCCTCATCCACCTGTTTGGTCACCTTCTCGAAAAACTCAATAAGGTTTGTGAGGCACGACCTACCCGTCACAAAACCGTGCTGACTATCTCTAATGTACTTATTCTTTTCAAGATGATTATAAATCCTGTTTCTTATAACCTTTTCCAACATTTTACCCACAACCGAAGTGAGGCTCACAGGTCTGTAATTACCAGGGCTGTCTCTACTCCCCTTCTTGAACAAGGGGACAACATTTGCAATCCTCCAGTCTTCCAGCACTATTCCTGTCGACAATGACGACATAAAGATCAAGGACAAAGACTCTGCAATCTCCTCCCTAGCTTCCCAGAGAATCCAAGGATAAATCCCATCTGGCCCAGGGGACTTATCTATTTTCACACTTTCCAAAATTGCTAACACCTCCTCCTTGTGAACCTCAATCCCATCTAGCCTCGTAGCCTGAATCTCAGTATTCTCAACAACATTTTCTTTCTCTACTGTAAATACTGACGCAAAATATTCATTTAACACTTCCCCTATCTCCTCTGATTCCACACACAACTTCCCACTACTATCCTTGATTGGCCCTAATCTAACTCTAGTCATTCTTTTATTCCTGATATACCTATAGAAAGCCTTAGGGTTTTCCCTGATCCGATCCACCAATGACTTCTCGTGTCCTCTCCTTGCTCTTCTTAGCTCTCCCTTTAGATCCTTCCTGGCTAGCTTGTCGCTCTCAAGCGCCCTAACTGAGCCTTCACGTCTCATCCTAACATAAGCCTTCTTCTTCCTCTTGACAAGCGCTTCAACTTCTTTAGTAAACCACGGCTCCCTCGCACGACAACTTCCTCCCTGCCTCACAGGTACATACTTATCAAGGGCACGCAGTAGCTGCTCCTTGAATAAGCTCCACATTTCGATTGTTCCCATCCCCTGCAGTTTCCTTCCCCATCCTACGCATCCTAAATCTTGCCTAATCGCATCATAATTTCCTTTCCCCCAGTTATAATTCTTGCCCTGCGGTATATACCTGTCCCTGCCCATCGGTAAGGTAAACCTAACCGAATAGTGATCACTGTCACCAAAGTGCTCACCTACATCTAAATCTAACACCTGGCCGGGTTCATTTCCCAGTACCAAATCCAATGTGGCATCGCCCCTGGTTGGCCTGTCTACATACTGTGTCAGAAAACCCTCCTGCACACACTGGACAAAAACTGACCCATCTAAAGTACTCGAACTATAGTATTTCCAGTCGATATTTGGAAAGTTAAAGTCCCCCATAACAACTACCCTGTTACTCTCGCCCCTGTCGAGAATCATCTTCGCTATCCTTTCCTCTACATCTCTGGAACTATTCGGAGGTCTATAAAAGACTCCCAACAGCGTAACCTCACCTCTCCTGTTTCTAACCTCAGCCCATACAACCTCAGTAGACGAGTCCTCAAACGTCCTTTCTGTCGCTGTAATACTCTCCTTGATTAACAATGCCACACCCCCCCTCTCTTTTACCATCTTCTCTGTTCTTACTGAAACATCTAAATCCCGGAATCTGCAACATCCATTCCTGCCCCTGCTCTACCCATGTCTCCGAAATGGCCACTACATCGAGATCCCAGGTACCAACCCATGCTGCAAGCTCACCCACCTTGTTCCGGATGCTCCTGGCGTTGAAATAGACACACTTTAAACCAGGTTCTTGCTTGCCAGTGCCCTCTTGCTTCCTTGTAACCATATCCCTGACCTCACTACTCTCAACATGCTGTACACTGGCACTACAATTTGGGTTCCCATTCCCCTGCTGAATTAGTTTAAACCCCCCCGAAGAGCACTAGCAAACCTTCCCCCCAGGATATTGGTACCCCTCTGGTTCAGGTGAAGACCATCCTGTTTGTAGAGGTCCCACCTACCCCAGAAAGAGCCCCAATTATCCAGGAAACCAAATCCCTCCCTCCTGCACCATCCCTGCAGCCACGTGTTCAACTCCTCTCTCTCCCTATTCCTCGCTTCGCTATCACGTGGCACGGGCAACAACCCAGAGATAACAATTCTGTTTGTTCTTGCTCTAAGCTTCCACCCTAGCTCCCTAAATTTCTGTCTTAAATCCCCATCTCTCTTCCTACCTATGTCGTTGGTGCCTATGTGGACCACGACTTGGGGCTGCTCCCCCTCCCCATTAAGGATCCCAAAAACACGATCCGAGACATCACGAACCCTGGCACCTGGGAGGCAACATACCAACCGTGAGTCTCTCTCGTTCCCACAGAACCTCCTATCTGTTCCCCTAACTATGGAGTTCCCAATGACTAATATTCTGCTCCTCTTCCCCCTTCCCTTCTGAGCAACAGGGACCGACTCTGTGCCAGATATCCGTACCCCATTGCTTACCCCTGGTAAGTCGTCCCCCGCAACAGTATCCAAAACGGTATACCTGTTGTTGAGGGAAACAGCCACAGGGGATCCCTGCACTGCCTGCTGGTTCCCTCTCCTTCCCCTGACGGTAACCCATCTACCTACTTCTTTTACCTGAGGTGTGACTACCTCCCCATAACTCCTCTCAATAACCTCCTCCGCCTCCCGAATGATCCGAAGTTCATCCAGCTCCAGCTCCAGTTCCCTAATGCGGTTCTCGAGGAGCTGGAGTTGGGTGCACTTCCCACAGATGCAGTCAGCAGGGACACTCTTGGCGACCCTTACCTCCCACATTCTGCAGGAGGAACATACAACTGCCTTAATCTCCATTCCGACTATTCCAAATTCCCAACAAATCTACTGAAAAACCAAAAAAACAAAAAGTCAAAACTTGTTAGGTTAGCAATCCAACGGACAGAACTTCCCAAATAAAAAGTTTACCTTATCAACACACCAGAGTCCTTTTTTTTTGGTTAGAGGAGGAGGGTGGGTGGGAGACACTGCACGTGTAGTGTCTAGGGTCCAGCCACCACACAAATATATACCTTTTTCCTTACCCAGCAGTCCCCTGGTCCTCCGAAAACAAAAGGGAATTCACTTTTAAACTTACGCTGAAATTGACTTCTCAGCTGCAAGCCCGTTCACGCACCTCCGTTGCTATCAACGCTGCAGTCACCGAAACTAAAAGAAAGAGATTCTAAACCACACAAATATATACCCTTTTCCTTACCCAGCAGTCCCCAGGTCCTCCGAAAACAAAAGGGAATTCACTTTTAAACTTACGCTGAAATTGACTTCTCAGCTGGAAGCCCGTTCACGCACCTCCGTTGCTATCAACGCTGCAGTCACCGAAACTTATATTATCCTTTTTGTCCCTAATAGGCCCGACTCATCCTCTTACTACCCACTTATCATTTACATGCTGCTCGAAGATTTTTGGGTTTCCTTTCATGTTGACTGTCAGTCTATTCTCATAGAAATAGAGAATAAGCAAATATAGAAGATGTAAGTATTTCCCATCCTTGATGAGGTGGAATTTTTTATGTTGTGGGTGGTAATGTCTTGGCCCACGAGTGTGGTGGAAGCAGAGACAATCAATGATTTGAAACGGAAATTAGATGGATACTAGAAGGAAAGAAACTTGCAGGAGGAAAGGGATCGAGCTGGTGAGTGGAACTGACTAGATTGCTCCGGGGAGAGCCAGTATGGACGTGATAGGCCAAACGACCACCTTCTGTGCTGTAAATGACTCTGTGTTGTTTCTCAAATTCAATCCACTGGCGCTTGGTAAATAATTTCAAAGTAAATTGTGCAACCGGAAAATCAGAACCAAGGCAAGGGACGCATAAGGAAGCAAAATTGCTGAAACCCGGGACTTTTAGATCTTCAGTCTCACGCTCTCCCAACTGAGCTATTTCAGCCCTACATTAACAGTGGCTTGGTGTCCTTGTTGTGGAAGAAAATACATACATTCAAGTTTTCCAAAAAATTAAAGAACACAACATGTGAGTAATATTCCCCATTGCTTTCTCAGTACTGATGGATTGTGAAGCGGGAGACAGCCAGAAGTGCCACTGAGCCGCACAGACCCCGAGCTGAGAATGAAATGAGATCAAATTCAATCTTTCATAGTGAGATGCTGCTGAGAGGTAAGAGTCCTGAATCAAAGCGAGACTTGCTCATTTCAAACACTCCCTGTACTCTCTGCTCATGAAGCCTTAAAAAAGGGAAAAACAGAATGGCACTCAAACTCACAACCCTGCCATTAAATGTCTCATATTCGACTGACAGAACTGTCACTTCTACTCGGTCTCTTATTGGATGGATGCAACTCCAACGCAGGGGTGGCATTCAAATCCTCCCATGGGTCCACATGTCAGACTGAGTTCCATGTTGTAGACTCAAGCAAAGGAAATCTGCTCACTTCCAAAACTATCAGCGAATTGAAGCTGATTACAATCAACATCATCGGAGGTCAGAACTACCTGGTGAAAGGAGACACCCTGAAGAAGGATCCACAATTATTCAAAGGCATCGACAAAGTGAAAAACAAGAAAATCGATGAGTCAATGCAAGCCAAACAACAGAAACACTGAAGAATGCCATTCCATTCCAGTCCAGAACCCAGTCCTGTTGTTTTTGGAGTCAGGTCACAATTACAGCAACAACTTTATATTCCCACTTGGCTTTCTGGACATTTAGTTAATTGCTATTTTGTCGACAAGCTCTTTGAATCCAGTTGTCTGGTCCTCAAGCCAGCTCCGCATGGAAGTCAATTCCACCTTCTGCAAGGCTGAAACCAAAAGATAACCTTAATCTAAAAATGCCAGCAGACCAGGGATCGTCCGGGACTTGAACCCGGGATCTCTCGCATGTTAATTCACCATGTTCTCTTAAGCGACAATCATACGCCAAGACCAACGAGCCACTGACAGGTCAGGCTTTATTAGCTGCTGTGGAATTTCACTGGAACCCCCCAGCCAATCATCCATTTTTTTTTCAGATCAAAGCAACATCCTGCAAATGCTGAAATAAAAACAGAAAGTGCTGGAAATGTTCAGCAGCTCTGGCAGCATCTGTGCTGTGAGAAACACAGTTAACGTTTCAGGGCACTCACCTTTTGTTTCAGCCATCCTTTCAGACTGCTTCTGTCCATCCAATCTCACTTTCTATTCTATCCACATTCTAACCATTCACGACGTTACTACATTTTTCATGAATTCCTCATTTCTTTTATTGCTGACAATTTTGTATTTCTGGCCTTTGCTTCAGACACCACCACAAGTGGAATCATGTCTCCATCTACCCAATCAAACCACTTCGCTGTATCCTCACATTGCAATGTTTCTTGAACCCTGACAGACTGTGGAGTTTCTGCTGCTTGATTGCATTTCTTGCTTCCCGAAAGTAGATGTCACCTCACTCCAATCCAGTGAAGTTTACAAATCTGAGAGAGACACAACAGGAAATAATTGTTCACATTATCGTGAATGTGTGGGATTTAGAAATACTAGGAGTGGAGACGAGTTATTATTGCACTCTGCTATTACATCTTTTATAATGGACTCCAGCATTTTCCCCACGACTGATGTCAGGCTAACCGGTATATAATTCGCTGTTTTCTTTCTGCCTCTTTTTTTAAATAATGGAGTTACATTAACTACCGTCCAATCCATTGGAACTGTTCCAGAGTCGATAGAATTTTGAAAAAAGACCAGAAATGCATCTGCTATTTCAAGGGCCACTTCCTTAAGTACTCTGGGATGTAGATTATCAGGCCCTGGGGATTTATCGGCCTTCAATCCCATCAATTTCCCAAACATTCCCTACTAATACTGATTTCATACAGTTCCTCCTTCTCACTAGACCCTACGTTCCCCAACATTTCTGGGAGATAATTTGTATCCTCCTTTGTGAAGACAGATCCAAAGTATTTATTTAATTGGTCTGCCATTTCTTTGTTCCCCATTATAAATTCCCCCGTTTCTGACTGTAAGGGGCCCACATTTGTCTTCACTAATCTTTTTCTCTACACATATCTATAGAAGCTTTTACAGTCAGTTTTTGTGTTCTCTGCTAGCTTACTCTCATACTCTATTTCCCCCTTCTTAATCAATCCTTTTGTCCTCCACTGCTAAATTCCAAACTGCTCACAATCTTCAGGTTTGCTGCTTGTTCTGGCCATTTTATATTTCTCCTCCTTGGATCTAATACTTTCCTTAATTTCTTTTGAAAGCCACAGTTGAGCCACCCTTCCTGTTTTACTTTTGCACAGACAGGAATGAACAATTGTTGTAATTCATCCATGCGCTCTTTAAATGCTAGCCATTGCCTATCCACTGTCAACCCTTTAAGTAACGTTCCCCAATCTATCATAGCCAACTCCCACCTGATACCTTAATAGTTTACTTTATTTAGATTCAGGACCCGAGTCTCGGAATCAACTCTCTCACAATCCATCTTCATGAAGAATTTTATCATATTATGGGCGCACTTCCCCAAGGGACCCCACACAACAAGATTGTTAACTAATCCTTTCTCATTACACAATACCCAGTCCAGGATGGCCTGTTCTCTAGAGGTGTTATACACCTCTATCAATTCTCCACTCAATCTCCTTTGATTTAGGCAGAATAATCCTAGCTTTTCCAACCTAACCTTGTAACTAAAATCCCCCATCCCTGGATCCATTCTGGTAAATCACCTCTGCGTCCTCTCAAGGACCCTCACATTCTTTCTAAAGTCTGCTGAGCAGAACTGGAAGCAACACTCCAATTGGGGCCTAACCAGAGTTTTATAATGGTTCAGCATAACTTCACTGCTTTTGTACTCAATGCCTCTATTTTTGAAGCCCAAGATCCCATTTGCTTTGCGAACCACTCTCGCAATATGTCTTGCCACCTTCAAAGATTGATGCACATGAACCCCAAATTCCTCTATTCCAGCACACTCTTTGGAACTGTGCCATTAAGTATATATTGCCTCTCCCTATTCCTTTACATCACCTCACACTTGTCACTATTAAATTCCATCGGCCACCTGTCTGCCCATTCTGCTAGCCTATCACTGTCCTGTTTCAGGCAGTTCATATCATCCTCACTGTTTGCCGCTCCTCCAAGTTTGGTGTCATCGGCATATTTTGAGATTCTACTCTGTATTCCAAGATCCAAGTCAATTACCTTGAGCAAAAAAAGCAGTGGTTCTAGCACTGACCCTTGGGGAACACCACTGTCGACTATCCTCCAGTCTGACAAAGAACCATTTAATAAGACTCGCTGTTTTCTGTCCTTAAACCAATTTTCTATCCAATTGGACACTGACCCTCCTATCCCACGAACCTCAATTTTGTTAACCGCCCTTTTATGTGGTACCTTGTCAAACGCTTCCTTAAAATCCATACAAACAACATCCACTGCATTCCCTTCATCAAGCTGCTCTGTTAGTTCATCAAAAAATGCAGTTAGATTAGTCAAGCATGAACTCCCATTTATAAATCCATGCTCACTCTCCTTAATTAACTCGAACCTCTCCAAGTGACTGTTGATTTTTTACCCTGATTATTCTTTCTAAAACCTTACCCACCGCTGCTGTTAATCTAACTAGCCTGTAGTTACCCGGAATGTCCTTACACCCTTTCTTGAATAAGGGTGTCGCATTTGCCACTGTTTAATCCTCTGGCAGCTCCCCCATATCCAGGGAAGATTGGAAGATTATAGCAAGCCCTTCCGTTATCTGCATTTCGCATTTCCTTTCGCAACCTGGGATGTGAGCCATCCGGACCAGGTGATTTATCTTCCCTAAGCACAGCCAGCCTTTTTAGTACCTCCCTCTCCTAATTTGTACTCTCTTCATTGCCTCTACTTTCTTCACTTCAACTGATATTTTGTCAAATTCCACTTCCTTGGTGATCACTGATGCAAAGTACTCATGAAGTAGATTAACATTGCCCTGCACCTCTAAGCTTATATTATCCTTTTTGTCCCTAATAGGCCCGACTCAACCGCTTACTACCCACTTATCATTTACATGCTGCTCGAAGATTTTTGGGTTTCCTTTCATGTTGACTGCCAGTCTATTCTCATAGAAATAGAGAATAAGCAAATAGAGAAGATATAAGTATTTCCCATCCTTGATGAGGTGGAATTTTTTATCCTGTGGGTGGTAATGACTTGGCCCACGAGTATGGTGGACGCAGAGACAATCAATGATTTGAAAAGCAAATTAGATGGATACTTGAAGGAAAGAAACCTGCAGGAGGAAAGGGATCGAGCTGGTGAGTGGAACTGACTAGATTGCTCCGGGGAGAGCCAGCATGGACATGATAGGCCAAACGACCACCTTCTATGCTGTAAATGACTCTGTGTTGTTTCTCAAATTCAATCCACTGGTGCTTGGTAAATCATCTCAAAGTAAATTGTGCAACTGGAAAATCAGAACCAAGGCAAGGGACGCATAAGGAAGCAAAATTGCTGAAACCCGAGATTGAGCTAGGGACCTTTAGATTTTCAGTCTACCGCTCTCCCAACTGAGCTATTTCAGCCCGACATGAGCAGTGGCTTGGTGTCCTTGTTTTGGAAGAAAATACATGCATTGAAGTTTTCCAAAAAATTAAAGAATACAACATGTGAGTAATATTCCCCATTGCTTTCTCAGTACTGATGGATTGTGAAGCGGGAGACAGCCAGAAGTGCCACTGAGCCGCACAGACCCCGAGCTGAGAATGAAATGAGATCAAATTCAATCTTTCATAGTGAGATGCTGCAGAGAGGTAAGAGTCCTGAATCAAAGCGAGGCTTGCTCATTTCAAACACTCCCTGTACTCTCTGCTGATGAAGCCTTCAAAAAGGGAAAAACAAAATGGCACTCAAACTCACAAAAATAAAAGCAAAATACTGCGGATGCTGGAAATCTGAAACAAAAACAAGAAATGTTGGAATCACTCAGCAGGTCTGGCAGCATCTGTGGAAAGAGAAGCAGAGTTAACGTTTCGGGTCAGTGACCCTTCTTTGGAACTGACAAATATTAGAAAAGTCACAGATTATAAGCAAGTGAGGTGGGGGTGGGGCAAGAGATAACAAAGGAGAAGGTGCAGATTGGACCAGGCCACATAGTTGACCAAAAGGTCACGGAGCAAAGGCAAACAATATGTTATTGGTGTGTTGAAAGACAAAGCATTAGTACAGATTAGGTGTGAATACACTGAATATTGAACAGCAGCAAGTGCAAACCTGAAAAAAAACCTGAAAAAACAGTGGGTAAGCAAACTGAACAAACTAAGATGAAATGAAATAAATGCAAAAAAAGATTGTAAAAAATGTAAAAAAGAATGTAAAAAAAAAAGGAAGAAAATATAACTAAAAATGAAAGTAAAATGGGGGGCTGTCATGCTCTGAAATTATTGAACTCAATGTTCAGTCCGGCAGGCTGTAGTGTGCCTAATCGGTAGATGAGATGCTGTTCCTCGAGCTTGCGTTGATGTTCACTGGAACACTGCAGCAATCCCAGGACAGAGATGTGAGCATGAGAGCAGGGGGGAGTGTTGAAATGGCAAGCAACCGGAAGCTCAGGGTCCTGCTTGCGGACTGAGCGGAGATGTTCCGCAAAGCAGTCACCCAGTCTGCGCTTGGTCTCCCCAATGTAGAGGAGACCGCACTGTGAGCAGCGAATACAGTATACTACATTGAAAGAAGTACAAGTACATCGCTGCTTCACCTGAAAGGAGTGTTTGGGGCCTGGGATAGTGAGGAGAGAGGAGGTAAATGGGCAGGTATTACACCTCCTGCGATTGCAGGGGAAGGTGCCCTGGGACGGGGACGAGGTGGTGGGGGTAATGGAGGAGTGGACCAGGGTGTCGAGGAAGGAAAGATCCCTTCGGAATGCTGACAGGGGAAGGGAGGGGAAGATGCGACTGGTAGTGGCATCACGCTGAAGGTGGCGAAAATGGCGGAGGATGATCCTTTGGATATGGAGGCTGGTGGGATGAAAAGTGAGGACAAGGGGAACCCTGTCACGGTTCTGGGAGGGAGGGGAAGGGGTGAGGGGAGAGGTGCGGGGAATGGGTCGGACACGGTTGAGGGCCCTGTCAACCACAGTGGGGGGAAATCCTCGGTTGAGGAAAAAGGAGGTCATATCAGAAGCACCGTCATGGAAGGTAGCATCATCAGAGCAGATGCGTCGGAGACGGAAAAACTGGGAGAATGGAATGGAGTCCTTACAGGAGGTAAGGTGTGAAGAAGTGTAGTCGAGGTAGCTGTGGGAGTCGGTGGGCTTATAATGGATATTGGTAGACAACCTATTCCCAGAGATGGAGACAGAGAAGTCGAGGAAGGGAAGGGAAGTGTCAGAAATGGACCATGTGAAGGTGAGAGAAGGGTGGAAATTGGAAGCAAAGTTGATAAAGTTTTCTAGTTCGGGGCGGGAGCACTTCAACTCCACGCACTTCCTTCAAGTAAAAGGTGTCGCTATGGGTACCCGCATGGGTCCTAGTTATGCCTGTCTTTTTGTGGGATATGTCGAGCATTCTTTGTTCCAGTCCTACTCAGGCCCCCTCCCCCAACTCTTTTTCCGGTACATTGATGACTGTATCGGTGCCGTTTCCTGCTCCCGCCCCGAACTCTAAAACTTTATCAACTTTGCTTCCAATTTCCACCCTTCTCTCACCTTTACATGGTCCATCTCTGACACTTCCCTTCCCTTCCTCGACTTCTCTGTCTCCATCTCTGGGGATAGCTTGTCTACCAATATCCATTATAAGCCCACTGACTCCCACAGCTACCTCGACTGCACTTCTTCACACCTTACCTCCTGTAAGGACTCCATTCTATTCTCCCAGTTTCTCCATCTCCGACGCATCTGCTCTGATGATGCTACCTTCCATGACGGTGCTTCTGATATGACCTCCTTTTTCCTCAACCGAAGATTTCCCCCCACTGTGGTTGACAGGGCCCTCAACCGTGTCCGACCCATTCCACGCACCTCTCCCCTCACCCCTTCCCCTCCCTCCCAGAACCGTGACAGGGTTCCCCTTGTCCTCACTTTTCATCCCACCAGCCTCCATATCCAAAGGATCATCCTCCGCCATTTTCGCCACCTTCAGCGTGATGCCACTACCAGTCGCATCTTCCCCTCCCTTCCCCTGTCAGCATTCCGAAGGGATCGTTCCCTCCGCGACACCGTGGTCCACTCCTCCATTACCCCCACCACCTCGTCCCCGTCCCAGGGCACCTTCCCCTGCAATCGCAGGAGGTGTAATACCTGCCCATTTACCTCCTCTCTCCTCACTATCCCAGGCCCCAAACACTCCTTTCAGGTGAAGCAGCGATTTGCTTGTACTTCTTTCAATGTAGTATACTGTATTCGCTGCTCACAGTGTGGTCTCCTCTACATTGGGGAGACCAAGCGCAGACTGGGTGACCGCTTTGTGGAACATCTCCGCTCAGTGCGCAAGCAGGACCCTGAGCTTCCGGTTGCTTGCCATTTCAACACGCCCCCCTGCTCTCATGCTCACATCTCTGTCCTGGGATTGCTGCAGTGTTCCAGTGAACATCAACGCAAGCTCGAGGAACAGCATCTCATCTACCGATTAGGCACACTACAGCCTGCCGGACTGAACATTGAGTTCAATAATTTCAGAGCATGACAGTCCCCCATTTTACTTTCATATTTAGTTGTTTTTTCTTCCTTTTTTTTTACATTCTTTTTTACATTGTTTACAATCTTTTTTTGCATTTATTTCATTTCATCTTAGTTTGTTCAGTTTGCTTACCCACTGTTTTTTTCAGGTTTTTTTTCAGGTTTGCACTGGCTGCTGTTCAATATTCAGTGTATTCACACCTAATCTGTACTAATGCTTTGTCTTTCAACACACCAATAACATATTGTTTGCCTTTGCTCCGTGACCTTTTGGTCAGCTATGTGGCCTGGTCCAATCTGCACCTTCTCCTTTGTTATCTCTTGCCCCACCCCCACCTCACTTGCTTATAATCTGTGACTTTTCTAATATTTGTCAGTTCCGAAGAAGGGTCACTGACCCGAAACGTTAACTCTGCTTCTCTTTCCACAGATGCTGCCAGACCTGCTGAGTGATTCCAGCATTTCTTGTTTTTGACTCAAACTCACAACCCTGCCATTAAAAATCTCATATTCGACTGACAGAACTGTCACTTCTACTCGGTCTCTTATTGGATGGATGCAACTCCAACGCAGGGGTGGCATTCAAATCCTCCCATGGGTCCACAAGTCAGACTGAGTTCCATGTTGTAGACTCAAGCAAAGGAAATCTGCTCAGTTCCAAAACTATCAGCAAATTGAAGCTGATTACAATCAACATCATCAGAGGTCAGAACTACCTGGTGAAAGAAGACACTCTGAAGAAGGATCCACAATTATTCAAAGGCATCGACAAAGTGAAAAACAAGAAAATCGATGAGTCAATGCAAGCCAAACAACAGAAACACTGAAGATTTCCATTCCAGTCCATTCCAGAACCCAGTCCTGTTGTTTTTGGAGTCAGGTCTCAATTACTGCGACAACTTTATATTCTCACTTGGCTATGTGTACATTGTGTAAATTTCAATTTTGTCGACAAGCTCTTTGAATCCAGTTCTCTGATCCTGAAGCCAGCTCCGTAAGGCTGACACCAATCAGTAACATTAAACTAAAAATGCCAAGAGCTCATTGGTGATTTGAACCTGGGGTCGCTCACACTTTCATTAATCACACTCCTTAAACAAGAATCACACCCATTGACCAAGGAGCCACTGACAGCAAGGTGTTGTATTAGCTCCTGTGGAATTTCACGGGCACCCACAGTGTATCATCCAACCCATAATCCTGAGATTAAAAGTGTCCTGTTCCACTGACTGAACTGTCACTTCTACTCTGTCTCTTGTTGGACGGATGCAGTTGTAGGCTCCACCCCCGGGTTGGCAGTTTTTTCTCCATGAACCAGCTTCCTCTCAATTCCCAAATTTATCAGTAAATCCACTGACAAAATCTCCAAAGTGTTATTTATTCCTCTCACTCCTCGATAATAAAATTTCGATCTCTTTGCTCTTTTTACCTTCCAAACATTGATATCCATTTTGCTCAGCATTTATTTCTCTCTCCTTTTTATTTAGTTCATGCATTTTTTAGAAACATTTCATTTCAATTATTTCTGGGGCAAGAAATGATCAGAAGAGATTTGCTGCAATGATACCGGGGTGAAGGATTTCAGTTATGTGGAGAGATTGGAGAAGCTGAGGTTTTTCTTCTTGGAGCAGAGAAAGTTCAGAAGTGATTTGTCCGAGGTGTTCAAAATCATGATGGTTCTCAACACTTTCAATCAGGAGAAACTGTTTCCTGTGGCAAAAGGGTCAGTAAGCAGAGGACACAGATATCAGGTGATTGGCAAAAGAACCAGAGGTGACATGAAGAACCATTTGTTATACAGTAATGTGTTGTGATCTGGAATGCACTGCCTGATTGGGAGATGAAAGCAGATTCAATCGTAACTTTCAAAAGGGATATGGATAGATGCTGGAAGGGAAAATGTACAGGATTACAGGAAAAAGCCACGCAGCAGGACTAATTGTAATTTGTCTCTACCAAAGAGACAACACTGGCATGATGGACCAAATGGTCTCTTTGTTCGTCATTCTGTGATTCCATAGACATCATGTTACTAGAATTCCCTCTGACCTGGAAGAGAATCAAACCGAGATTCGAGGTATTGTAAACACCACCCATGCCATATTGTTTATTCCCTGTTTTTCACATTGGCTGCCCCTCGTTCTTTATGTGTTACCAGCCTGGTCTGCTCCTCTGACCTTCATTCCTGACACTCTATCGAGCGTGGCTGACTCATTGCTTGCAATGTTGTGTAATGGTGACTTCACCTTTAAGAAACGGTACCTTTAAGAGACCAAGCCACTGATGCAACAGATGACATCATCATACATATATAAGGAGACACCATTTTGAGAGACACATTCTTCACATGGCTTTTAGAGAGCGCACACACACCGATGAGAAAAAGACCTGGGACCTGTGATCATGCCATGTAGATAGGAAAGACAATAAATACTGTTTGTATTGAATCCGAATATAAAGCCTGGGGTCATCATTTAATGTAGACGTAAGAACACAGCACAACACTATATTTTTCTGACATTGAGGATTAAAAAGAAGTAATCACACAGACAACCAGGGACATACAGAAGACTTACATTGACAATTCCAGATTTAAATAAACAACAATCATCATGTGTGCACAACAACAGCCAGTCTTTCCAGCCTTTACAGAGATAGACAGCAACCCAGGGCCACACTGGAGCAAGTGGCTCACAAGACTTGAACTCCTAATGATGGCACTCGCTATCAATACACCCCGAAGAAAGAGAGCATTACTCCTACACTCTGCTGGACCAAAAGTTGACAATACCTTCAATACACTCAGAGACACTGGAACCGATAATGATTATGATGTTGCGATGCATTTTCTAACAAGATATTTTCAAGCAAGGGCAAATCCTCACTCTGAAACTTATGTTTCAGGCAAGCAAAACAATATGGTGCAAGACTCTTGACCACGACATGATGAGACTCAGAAGTCTGAGAAAGAGGCAAATAACGTGACGACGAGATTCCCCTGAGAAACACACAAAACACAAGGACACAGAGGAAACCCAGAGAAAGGTCAAGGAAGACCAAGACAGAAGTCACAATCACATTCAAACATCCAATCATTGCAGTGGTGAGGATCCTTATTACAAAACTTGTCCTTCGAGAGGTAAGAAGTGTAAAGTATGCAGAAAAATGGGATATTTCACTACAGTATGCTGATCGAAGCCTGCAGGAAACATTCATAGATTTAAATGCCAGAAGGAAGATTACATATTTGCAGCACGAGAGAAGATTTTTGTTGCTCGCGACCACAAGTCCCGACACCTGCCCATGTGTGATGTGTTCAGAGGTAATTCGACAATATCTGCAGTAATTGACTCGGAGCAATGATCAACATAATGGATGCTCCGACATTCCACAAGTAACAGAGAAAACAGAAACTGTAATTGAACAAGCTGATATCTAAAATCTTCTCCCATGGATCAGATACTCCTCCACCAGTCCTAGGGATCATCCAAGTTACTTTTAAGTCCTCCCAGGGGTCCACATGTCAGACTGAGTTCCATGTTGCAGAATCAAGCAAAGAAAATCTGCTCAGTTCCAAAACTATCAGCAAGTTGAAGCTGATTACGATCAACATCACCAGAGGTCAGAACTACATTGTGAAAGAAGACAGTCTGAAGAAGGATCCACAATATATACAAAGACATCGGCAAAGTAAAAAAGAAAACTTTATTTTAGTTTGTTCAGTTTGTTTCTACTGTGCCTACCCACTGTTGTTTTCATGTTTGTGATTGTGGCTGTTTAGTTTTTCAGTCCATTAACACCCTATCTGCACTAATGCTTTGTCTTTCAGCACACCATTAACATATTGTTTGCCTTTTTCTGGTCAACTATTCTGTGGCCTTGTCCTATCTACACCTTCTCCTTTGTCATCTCTTGCCCCACCCCCGCTTTACTTACTTATAATCTTTTACATTTCTAATATTTGCCAGTTCTGAAGAAGGGTCACTGACCTGAAACGTTAACTCTGCTTCTCTCTCCACAGATGCTGCCAGACCTGCTGAGTCTTGTCAGCACTTTCAGGTTTTAATTCAGATTTCCAGCATCTGCAGTATTTTGCTTTTAAGAAATTCGATGAATCAGTTTCCTTATTTATTTCTGACAAATGATAGATTTGAGTTAGGTAAGGTACCAAGGGTTACAGAAACAAGCAGACAAATGGTGTTAATATGCAGATCAGCAAATATCTAATTGAATGGTGGAACAGACTCGAAAGGCTGAATGTCCTCGTCAAGTTCCAATGTTTCTCTTCATTGTCCAAACCCCAACAGTAAACGTCTTTGTTCTCTCCATCGATGTTGAATGAGCCATCGTGTGTTTCCAGTGTTTTGACTTGTTTAAAGGTCGGTTTTTGGGATGAGCCGATGGAATTTAAAACTGATATCCGGCTTCAAACTGCTATTAACCGAGGCCACGCCATTGTCGGATCATTTAATGACCACTCAAAACTCACCTGAGACCAGTGTTGGTGTGCAGCTATGAGAGGGGATTTCTGCACAGTCAGGGCAGGGAACAGCAGTGAGACCAGTGTTAATGTGCAGCTATGAGAGGGGATTTCTGTACAGTCAGAGCAGGGAACAGCAGTGAGACCAGTGTTAATGTGCAGCTATGAGAGGGGATTTCTATATAGTCAGGGCAAGGAACAGCAGTGAGACCAGTGTTAATGTGCAGCTATGAGAGGGGATTTCTATACAGTCAGAGCAGGGAACAGCAGTGAGACCAGTGTTAATGTGCAGCTATGAGAGGGGATTTCTGTACAGTCAGAGCAGGGAACAGCAGTGAGACCAGTGTTAGTGCACAGCTATGAGAGGGGATTTCTGCACAGTCAGAGCAGGGAACAGCAGTGAGACCAGCGTTAATGTGCAGCTATGAGAGGGGATTTCTGTACAGTCAGAGCAGGGAACAGCAGTGAGACCAGTGTTAATGTGCAGCGATGAGAGGGGATTTCTGTACAGTCAGAGCAGGGAACAGCAGTGAGACCAGTGTTAATGTGCAGCTATGAGAGGGGACTTTTGTACAGTCAGGGCAGGGAACAGCAGTGAGACAAGTGTTAATGTGCAGCTATGAGAGGGGATTTCTGTACAGTCAGAGCAGGGAACAGCAATGAGACCAGTGTCAATGTGCAGCTATGAGAGGGGATTTATGTACAGTCAGAGCAGGGAACAGCAGTGAGACCAGCGTTAATGTGCAGCTATGAGAGGGGATTTCTGTACCGTCAGGGCAGGGAACAGCAGTGAGACCAGTGTTAATGTGCAGCTATGAGAGGGGACTTTTGTACAGTCAGGGCAGGGAACAGCAGTGAGACCAGTGCTAATGTGCAGCTTTGAGAGGGGATTTCTGTACAGTCAGGGCGGGGAACAGCATTGAGGGAGAGAAGCTGTCGGTATCTGGGTAGGGTCTGAGTTTATCGAATAGTATCAAGAAAGAGCAATTATATTGGGACTGGGCTGTGTTCTCTCTCACACACAGACAGTTACTCTCCCTCCCTCTGTCTTGCTCTCTCTCACAGACACATACCCATTTTTTTCTCTCTCTTGTGAACTCTGTCTCATACTCTTTCTCTCTGCCCATTTTCCAGTAGAAATAGAAAGCCTTCTACTATTTTGGAGAATCTGGAGTTGTTCTTCTTTGGGAAGAGAAGGTTGAGATGAGATTTGATAGAGGTGTTCAAAATCATGAAGGGTTTGGACAGAGTAGATAGGGAGAAACTATTCCCATTGGCAGAAGTGTCAAGAACCAGATGGCACAGATTTAAGGTGAAAGGCCAAAGAACCAGAGGCAACATGAGGGAAAACTTTTTTATGCAGCGACTTGTTAGGATCTGGGTTGCACTGCCTGACAGTGTGGTGGAGGCAGATTCAATCATGACTTTTGAAAGAGAATTTAATAATTATCTGAAGAAAAGAAAATGCAGGGTTACAGACAAAGGCGGGGGAGTGTGACTAGCTGGCTTGTTCTTGCAGAGAGCTGGCATGGACACAAAGGGCTGAATGGCCTCCTTCTGTGCTGTAACCTGTCTATGATTCTCTGACTCTAAGCCTAGAGATTACCAGTGCCTGTGAGTGTCTCAAATGTCTACAGGTGGTGAACCAGCCCACAAACCAAGGAATGAAGCAGTAATTAAAGTTCAGAAATCCTAAGGTATCAGGATGTGGGAGGGACTATTGCTCTCAGTTTAAAGTACTGATTTCATTAATTGAATATCCTTAGTGTCCCAGCTCAGTGTCATCCTGAGCAATAATTGCCAGCAGGTTTTTGAAGTGACAATTAAATGAGGCCCTGTTGGTGGATGTTAAAGATTCCCCAGCGCTATTGAAAGAATCACAGGGAATTCTCGCACTGTCCTGACCAACATTCCTGACTCAGTAACATCACCTGAAACAGCTGAACACAAAGAACTAACTGAAGGGTCAAAGTGTAAGGAAGAATAACCAAACCCGTGTCAACTTCACACAGGAACCCATCGACCATCAGAAAACACACTTCATGAGCTGCAATGTCTGATCATTGAGTCACAGGTATCTCCTCCTGCCTGGCTTCGTTCCGTGTGGGAATAGGAATTAGAATGTTTCAGCAACTCATGAAGGTATCCCCGGAGCAGTTGAAACAGCATTCCCCGTGTTTCAATAAGAAATTCTGATCCGAAATGAAGAAAAAACAGAAAATGCTGGTAATACTCAGCAGATCTGTCCATCACAGGACTGATACAAGCTCAATTCTCAATCCAAACAGTGAGAGATCCAAACACTGAGACAGAATATGAACAGAGAGAGAAAAAACAGGTTAACTGTGCTATGAGAGTAAAAGCAGGAAATGCTGGAAATACTCAGCAGGTTTATTCAGCATCTGTGTGGAGAGAGAAGCAGAGTTAACATTTCAAGTCAGTTACCCTTCATCACAGCTGACAACATTATAAATGAAAAGGTTTTAAGCAAGTAAAGCTGGGGGTGGGGCAAGAGATAACAAAAGAGGTGTTGATTGGACAAGGTCACAGAGAATAACTGACCAGAAGGGCATGGAACAAAGGCGAACAGTGCTGAACAGTGCTCAATGGTGTGCTGAAAGACAAAGCGTTACTACAGAGAAGGTGTGAATTGACTGTAATGCACAAAGCACTCCGAGCACACACATTAAACATTTTTTTAAAAACAGAAACAATGGGTAGACACAGTGGAAACAAACTAACCAAACTAAAAAAAAACTGAAATAAAATAACCAAATAAAAAAGAAAAAAGAAAAAAAACTAAACATATAAAGTGTGTTGGGGGGGGGGGGTGTGGGGGGGTGGGGTCCGTCATGCTCTGAAATGATTGAATTTAATGTTCAGTCCGGCAGATTGTAGTGTGCCGAATCACGGACCTGAAACGTTAACTCTGCTTCTCTCTCCACAGATGCTGCCAGACCTGCTGAGTACTTCCAGCATTTTTTGTTTTTGTTTCAGATTTCCAGCATCTGCAGTATTTTGCTTTTATGTTATGAGAGTACTTCTACTGTTTTTGTAAACATGTTTTAAATATGTAAAGTTGAATTACGGATACTGATTCATGTGGAATCTTGAGGAGATTCCTCCAGTCCTCTGGCAACATTCCCATATTCAAGGAGGATTGAAAGATTGTGGTTCGAGCCTCCGCTATTTCCAACCTTACCTCCCTCAGCAACCCAGGATGCAGCCCATTCAAACTGGGTGACTTTTCTACTGTGAGAGCTGCCAACCTTGTAATTGTCTCCTCTTTATCTATTTTCATTCCGTCCAATTTTCTCACTTCCTCCTCCTTTACTGTGACATTTGCAACATCCGCTCATTTTATGATGCCAGATGAAATGTACTTAATTAGTACCTCAGCCACACCCTCTGCCTCCACAGGATCTCCTAATTGACCCACCCTTTCATTGTCTGTCCATATGTTTGGTAAAAGACTTCAGTGTTCCCAGTTATGTGACCTGCTAATCTTTTCTCATACATTCTCTTGCTGATCTCTTTTCCTCTTTCAGCTCTCCTCTGTACTTTCTGTATTCTGCTTGTTTCTCTACTGCATATGAATCCTCACATGATTTCGATATTAATGATTTTTGAACTATTTTGTTGAAGGATTGAGTTTTGTAAATTTCTCCCTAGCTCCCCTCATGGTCAGGCAGAAAGTTTAACTGCTGTGTTTTCAAACAGGAACAGCTTTATTTGAAAAGCTATTGGGACAGGATTCCGGGTTTTAATCCAGTCACAAATCTGGTTCTGATGTCTTGTGGCTCCAGCTGTCACATGACCTGTCAGAGGATGACCTCATAATTGACCCAGTCATGGAGCTGTGGGTTGATGTTTAAATTGCTTCAAAATAATTTTCCAAAAGGACAATCAAAATGAATCGATATATAAAAGGTAGATTTTGTGAATTTGTGCTCCCAGTGGAAATTCCTGCAGTCTGCTGGTTTTCAGATCCCCAATTCCCCACAGGAAGCTCTGTGCTCGGAGTCTGCATTCATTCTAACAACATTACACAGAATCATTTCATGGGAGACCCCAGTGTGAATTGTAGACAGGTGGGCCAGTTTTAAC